>NC_141291.1:20550000-21065849 GCF_037954325.1 Fistularia commersonii
TAGGTATGAAGATCATGAAGAATATTTTACTCTTTGATTCCAAATACAGCTTAGACACACACCTTGGTTTAATCATCCACCATCCTGTATTAATGTTGATATATTAACACACCACACAATCAGTAACTTGATTTTTATCCTTAACAAAGCTGCTTTAAAAAGTTAAAAAAAGCACTGAAAGGTTCAAACAGCTTTTTTTCTGAAATGTGCTACTTGAAAAAGGTATATAAAAATATCAATAAAAGACTTGAGAACTTTCCATGAGTGACTGTACCCGCCCCGGGAAATTCTATTCGCCTGAAACAGATTGATCCTCTATAAGACATGCTTCTTACTGCTTTGCAGTAAGAAGAATTTCTCCTATGATAATTAGCTGTCGATACTTTAATAACCTCTGTGGAAAATTTGTGGACATTTATTCCATTGTTTACCTATCATATAAACAACATACTGGATTATCATTCTAGATTCTTTTGAATGTATGCTGGCATCGAGATTTATGGGTATAGTAAAAACGTGAGCAGACAACATAAATTTGAAGGTCGGTGAACAGTTTTGTATTTCACTGATAAAAATGTAATGTGCACACATGAATTATTCCCAATATATCTGTTTTGCGTTTCATTTCCCTATTGTCTCTGATTTTTCGCAATATCATCTCATGGCCTTTTCACAAGACTATTATTTTTCTACCTTTCACTCTATGTGTTATGTGTTATGTGTTATGTGTTATGTGTTATGTGTTATGTGTTAAGGGTCAGGGGTCCACGATTCCAGTTAATCCACATGTTAACACAGGACACACATACTGGCCATCAGCATCAGAATGCTTCACATACCCACTCCGCTGATGTCGGATGGCCTGGTTGGTTCTGATGGTCTGGCTGCTGGAAAGAAGGTCTGGATGTTGGCCATCAATTACTTCGAGGTAATTTCTGCTGTTCATCTCCACCTCCTTTGCCTTCTCCTCAAACAGGGCCTGGCCGCTTAGTTTGACTACAGTGTTCATCTTTGAGCAGATATTCCACAGCTTATTCGTGCAAAAATAACAAACTCCCCAAATGTCACAGCTATTCCGTATGTCTCCTGTAAAAAGGAAATTATGGCACTGCATCAATCTAATAATCACTATGAAACAGATGAGTCCTTAACGTCCGTAAAATGAAAATAGAATTTATAATTCCTAAGACAAAAAGCAACTTCGATCCCCACAGGAATCGTGTTACTCTCTCCATGTCGGCTCCGACAATACAGTGAACACAAAAATAACTGAAGACATATTAAAGAACTGCACTTATTTTTCGCAATTGTGACGGATATTCAATGCAAAAAAGGTTTGAAATCATTAAGCTCTAAACAAACGAAAAAACACAGTTAAGACTGTCATAGCAAGGAAGTAGATGTGGAATGACTGAGCGAAACATCCTTCCTTTTCATCTTAGCAGCGCACAATGATGAGGAAACGTGTAGAAATGATTTAATCACATTACAGAGAAGATGCGTTTCTATTAATTTTAAACGTTATACCTGCCTGGTTTTAAGTATTCGCCGGGCTATGCTGACCGGATTTATTAGTATCCCTACACCGAGCAGTGTACATTTAGGTCTATCTACGTGTGAATGGAAATTCAACGCTTGGACCTGTCCATCTAAAAGTGTGCCAAACAGGTTTTCAGTTGAGTTTGTCCTGCTGTATCCCAAACGTCAGCGTCACAAAGTCTTTGTCAAAGTCTGCTACTTTAGTAAGTGTAACGATGTATCAGGTTTGGTTACCTGTCCCCGGCCCCTCCTGCGCCTCCCTGCTGTATATCACAGTAATCCACTGTCACTCCCTGCTCACATGTTCCCGTCCTGAGATCCGGAGCTTTTACCACCCTGGCAGCGATCTCCTCCTCCGCTTTATCCAGCGACCTGCGCGGCCCGGCCCTGTACTCTGAATATCTCACCCTGCTCATGTTTCCTCGCATGCAGCTTGAGTCTTCGAACATTCTGTGGATAGTTTACGCCGCTTCAAGGGCCCGCACCAGCGACTGAGGGGGAGGGAGAGAAGCGCCACACTGCAGTTTGTTGCACACTGCTTAGCAGGCAATAGATAGATAGATAGATAGATAGATAGATAGATAGATAGATAGATAGATAGATAGATAGATAGATAGATAGATAGATAGATAGATAGATTTTTTTTAAATTCCAATGTTGGTTTTGGAGAATTTTGTTATACAAAATAACGAAATAACAAAAATAACAAATAACAGAATAATTTCTGCTGCATCACAGTGTTTAGATCATCATTTGGGGATAAACTGATCTGGGTCTTCATAAAGTGATTTTTGGTCAGCTGCAGACCTCATGGGTTGTTTTTCGAAATACTTTACTATATTTCAAGTATATTGCAAGTTTTGTAAGTAGGTTTTTTTTTTCATATAATCATTGAAGAAAATCAGTAACTATAAATTTACTGTGGTCCCTTCAGACAATTATTGGCAAATCATTCTGAGAAAGATAAAACAACAAACTACAAAAACTTGTGCAGTTGCCTTCCTAACATTACAGGATCATGCTTTAGCTTTATTGATTTCAACACTGTGGTTCAACACTGTCGTCTGAAATTAAAGGAGCAGTATAGCAGCTCTGTGCCATATTCAAGAACAGTGTTCTCCAGCCACCAATCCACACTTTGTGTATATATTTTGGAAATTGTGATCAGTAACACACAGGGAATTTCAAATACTGACATACAGGACGGTTCAGTTCATTCAATTGAAGAACTACCGGAAACTGTCTTCCACTAATCATCTAACCCCCCTGCATTCTGCCTCCTTAAACAAACCATTTCCTTCAATCCTTCTATGCAAACATCGAGAGCCAACGATACATGATGGATCTTATCTATAATGTACACAATACCATTTATATATAATAGAAGAAAAATGAATGCATCTTTATTCAACCTGCAATGAGGTCAATTTATCAAAATCTATATCTATATATCTATGTGTGAGTGTGTGAATGTTTTTATATACAAATATTCTGGGAGACCATGCATATATATATATACACACACACATCAATTACTATATATATGTGTGTGTGTGTGTGTGTGTGTATGTGTGTGTGTGTGTGTGTGTGTGTGTGTGTGTGTGTGTGTGTGTGTGTATATATATACTATCTAGCTATATATATATATATATATATATATATATATATATATATATATATAAATATATAGCTAATCAACCATGCTAATCAACCATGTTGTAGCTTTCCTTTGCTACTTTGGTTTCAAATTGATATGAATATAATGCAACTAATATTTCTAAAGATTTTAAAAGACAATTAAGCCATATAGGCTCCAGCATCTCCGTAATCCTGAGTGTAGGATGAAGTGGTAGAAGATGGATGGATGGATGGATGGATGGATGGATGGATGGATGGATGGATTAAGCTATAACAATGACAAGTTGCACAGGATACATAAAATGAAGAGTTGATCCATTGGTGAGTGGTTCATTTTGCCTTTGCTGTGATTGCCATAATTTCCTTCGCTACTGAGGAGGTCACTCTAGAAGAGGTCTGTGTGAGGGCAAGAAGTCAAAATGCATTTAAAATATATGTAGAGAACTGGCGATGTAATGAACTAACATAGGAACTCAGAATTGTATCAGGAAGACACTAAAATGTTATAGGAGTTTCCCATGTTTTCTTTATGTGGAAAAGCTATAACAATAATTCAAACAGCATAAAATTTAAAAATGTTTTTTCAGTGTCCGAAGACAAGCCATTCTCATCATATAATGAAACGAAAATGCCAATGAGCCCTATTATTGCCTGCCAGTATAATCCCTGTCCCATCATATACTCATGAGTCATATGTTCTGAGGTTGTCTGTTACTTTGTGGTTTATCCAAGGTCATTCAAAAGATGTGACTAAGCAATGGGACACCTATGAGTAGTTAAGTTCCCATAATTATTGCATATTCGTGCTTATTTACTTTAACAAGGTAAGTCAACTTTTACTAACATCATGTCATGTGATCACTTTTATTAAGATCAGAGAGGGTTTATTTATTTATTTATTTATGCATATATTTACTTCTTGCCTGATAAGAGCTTGTTTAAATTGGCAAATTGGACCTTTTAGCTGTTATTTATATCTTGGAATCATAGAGGCCCTCCCTTTGCGTCACCCTAGCAATGACGTTCTTTTACAAATCGTCAATCTTTTCCTGCCTGATTCCCAGGTAGAGGCAGAAGTTATATGTTAGAGTTTTCTCTCTATATTCATAGCTATGTTATTTCGACTACTCATATGAAGACAGACAGACGTGTGAGCACAAATGGCCTTTGTCCTCAAACAGGAACCTACCCCCATGATTGTATATTCAAGTAAGCATAAAGGTGTTGCAGCTCAGTGGTAAAGCACATGCATGAGGTCCTGGGTTCAATCCCCGGCACCTCCACTGTATGTCGCGTCGGGTGAAAGCGTCTGCCAAATGACTGCAAAGCAAATGGGAACCTACCCCCTGATAAGGAACTTAACCCCCTGAATGTAAACAGGAATTATCCTCTCCCTGTATATGATCTTGTCAACAACACCAATACACATTCACACAATAAAAGGCCGAGCAAGGAGGAACTCGGTGGGATTCTCTGGATCTTGCCTCCAAAGAGCGCGCTGAGTCTCCACCTCTGCAGAGCTCAAAAGAATAGTCACTTGTCTGTGTTATTTCTTGTGATAACCTCGGTCTCCTCTTTACAGGCTTCAACTTAGACCAGCATGAATTAGGATCACTCTCTAACATTATATTTCAGAGAGTGGATATTTTGTGACAAATTTCCATAATATTTTTGGTAAAATTAGTGTGCAAAATCCCAAATCAAACAAATAGAATCTACGCCAATCATGTCAAACTCAAGCCCCATGGGCTACACCTGGTCCTTGAATGATTTATCTTTGCACCCATGATAACATCAAACTACTCTTAGAGCTGGAATGCTTTTATATAGCATGCACCACCATAATACTACAAGTACAGCAATACACTGTCAGTGCATTGGCATGTGAAATACTAAGCCCACTAGCTGAGTCCACACCTCACTTGTTCATCAGAAACCTAATCCAGCTATTCAATCCTTGTCACAGAACTTCAGCTATCCTTCTGCCCGCAAAATGGTTAACAGAAGCCTGACTTTGAAAACATGGCTGGTGGGAGGCAGAGCGTCTGTTCGCGGATGTAGAGGGCAAATCTATGTGTCTTCTTTTCGGAGATCTTCTTTGAGGGACATTATTTTTGGGCTGTTCCCCCTAAAAAACTGTTTACATGTTAATTTACTCTCGAAAAGTTGCAGACAGAGCCTGAAGAGATGCATGCAACCAATTTTGTTTGACTTTAATTTTTCATTCTTTTTATTTAGTAATAAATGTTCTTTTACAGGCAATAACTTTTAGGGTTCGTTCCAAGTTCAATATGTCAAATAAGGTAATTTCTAGTTTAGTTAAATTCTAAATAAACAAGGAAACCAGTCCAGCCCTTGACTTGTACCAGTTTTTTAAAATTTGGCCCACTGTTTATTTTGATTTGACACACCTTATCTTCACCATTTACTGGTTGCAAATAGCATCACTGGAATGAAAATAAATAACAATATTAATAACCTTTTGTTTTGTTTTGTTTTTTCAGAAACAGTAGTGTATATATGAAATTTCAATAAAAGAATGGGAATCCATGAATCCACATTACTCTGATTCAATACAAATGCAAAGAGATAGATTCCTTTGCAAACTGCAGACATTTACGAATGACATAGTAGTGGTAGGTCTGATATCCCAGGATGATGAATCTTCGTATTAGCAGGAGGTGGAGGATGTGGTGAAATGGTGTTGGGACAACAATTACTGTAGTAAGGGCAAAGGAGCTAGTCATAGATATTTGAGAACTCCCCCACTCAACAGTGACGACCAGCTGTGGAATGGTCCATCAGCACTGCTGGAATCAAAAAGCAGGCAAACTGATGCCTTCATTTCCAAAGGAGGCTAAGGCAGGCGACTTTCATCATATCAGTGCTGACTGCTTCCTAAAGAGAGAGCTGAAAGTTGCTCAGAGGTCAATGGAGTAGCCCTCCCTCCATTGAGGACATTTTTATCAGCAGGAGCAGGGCAAGACCTACGAGGGCAAACCCCATTCAGCTGGCCCAAAAACTGCTGTACCCCTTCCCTTGGGTAGGAAGCTGCAGAGCATCAAGGCCAGAACAACCAGAGGGAGTAGAGAGTAGGGAGAGACTTATGCATCTTTGGAGGGGGCAGAGGAGAGGGTGGGAGAGGAAGGAATAGTTCAGCATCCTGACAGACAGGTGTATGAAGCTGTTGGTGAGTCTGGTTGAGTGGGCAAGGAGGCTCCGGTACCTTCTCCCGGAGGGCATCGTCACTCACAATTAAGGGGGGCTTTGCAGGTGAGGCAGGTGGTGTGCATGTCTTTCAGAGAGGGGAGAAGGGCACCAATGATCTCTCCAGCTGTATTCACGAAATATGGCAGAATGTTTCTGTTGTAGTCTGTGCAGCTTCCGTCTTGCACAGTGATACAGCTGGTCAGGATGCCGTCAATGGTGCCCTGGTAGAAAGTGTTCATGATGGGTGTGAGGGCTTTCACTTGCTTGTGTTTGTTAAGGACATAGAGGCGCTACTGTGCCTTCTTTGCTAGTGATGTAGGGTTGATGGTCCAAGTGAGGTCCTGGTGTGATGTGATAAAAGTAACATTACTCAAATATGACGGTACATTGAACATTAAAAAGTTTTTGGAGGACATCCATTGTTCCTAGCCTATGCATTTTATGACCAATCAGTGTTTCAGCCATACCTTCCAGGTACCATTAAATCAGGGCAACCGTATATCTAAGGTTTAACAACTTCTTCAATGTCAAGGTTGGTACAAGACAAAAAAAATTCAAACTTCAATTTCTAAATGTTTGGACTGATACAAGTTTTTGAAGGAATCATCACAATAAGGGAAACAAAATCCCTGTTAAGAATGAAAAATGTCACTAGAAACTGCATTAAACTATGAAGTCGTAGGAGCCACTGAACTTGCCACAAAACAAAAACTTGGCATGAAAAATGAGACTCAAACCCAGGGACCTGGTGCTGTAAGTGTTTTGAAATAATGTGAGAGCTAATTTATGGATTGAGAAAAGAGGCTGTCTCACTCATCACTCCTTAAGTACCAGTGGCAGTGCTTTCTAAAGCTACAAAATCCAAGATGGAAAGACATACTGTATACTTTTGCTACAGTCTTGACTTTCGAGGTGGAGGTATGCTAGGAGAGGAATGAAAGTTAGTCGCAGCAAGACAGAATATATGTGTGTGAATGAGGGGAACACAGGGTGGAGTGGTGAGGCTACAGGGAGTGGCGATCAAGAAGCTGCAGGATTTCAGGTACTTAGGGTCAACAGTCCAGAGCAACGGAGAGTGCGGAAAAGAGGTGAAGAGACGGGTCCAAGCAGGTTGGAATGGGTGGAGAAAAGTGTCAGGGGTACTATGTGATAGAAGACTATCAGCCAGAATAAAAGGAAAGGTGTACAAGACAGTGGTGAGACCAGCGATGATGTATGGACTAGAAACTGTTACAATGACCAAAAGACAGCAGGCAGAACTAGAGGTTGCAGAGATGAAGATGATGAGGTTCTCTTTGGGAGTGACCAGGATGGAGAGGATCAGGAATGAGTCTATCAGAGGGACGGCACATGTTCGATGTTTTGGAGAGAAGGTCAAAGAAGCCAGACTGAGATGGTTGGGTCATGTACAGAGGAGGGATAGTGAACATATTGGTAGACGGATGCTGGAATTGGAGCTGCCAGGCAAGAGGTCTCGAGGAAGACCAAAGAGAAGATTTATGGACGTAGTGAGAGAGGATATGAAGGTAGTTGGTGTGAGAGAGGAAGATACAGAGAATAGGGTTAGATGGAGAAAGTTGACTCGCTGTGGCGACCCCTGACGGGAAAAGCCAAAAGAAGGAGAAGAAGAAGAAGTATGACTTTCAACGTAAAATAAAGGGGACTGAAAGTCTCTTTCAGAGAAAGCCCAGATATCAAGAAGGAGCTGTAACTTGTTTCTCCTTTATTGATAAAAACTTTCACTTGAAGAAATGTAAAGTTTCACTACAAAACTAAAGGCATAGTTGATGGATTATCACAAGAGCCATCAAAATATTTTATTATTTTAGCCCTTTAGAAACAGACTAAACTTTGAGTGTGCAGAAAGGAAATTTCCTCTCAACTACTGTGTATGCAATGTCATACAAGATTTAGATAAAATCCATCACCTCCATGTGATGAGAAATGTCTGCTGTCTCCAAAGTTGAGACAAACCAGGGGAGATACAGGGGTGTGGCAGATGTTTTCCTTTAAAACAGAAGCATCATTAGGGATATACCTACACTATTTTTAATGCTAAGCCTGAAGCAACAGAAAGCATGAAATTTTGAGTGGTGACCAGTGGTGGCCATAGTTGACTAAAATCGTTGCCTTTGCCAAGGCATGGAGGCATAACCACTAATTTCTCTTGAATAATGTTCCTGTGTTACATGGTAAGCCCAAAAAGTGTAGTATCTTTCCCAGAGTATTTGTGGCTAAACTAATGTACTCAACTATGCCTTCTGACCAATGGGCCTGCAGGCCAGGCTCCTAAATCCTCTCCTAAAACTTTCTACGTCCTCAAAACCTTTAACTTATACTGTCAAGGTTCACCATCACGTTCAGATATTGAAGCATGGGCCGTATTTTGTTTCCACAGTTGTGTAGAAAATGTAATTCAGGACTAATCAAGGTCTGGCAACCCATAGTAGGAAGCAAAAAAGAAAAAAAGATACCTGTGCAAAAAAGGGGATTTATGAGGGAATTAGTGCAGGCAAGGGCAGTGGATGTAAAAGAGTGACAGGAGGTTATTTGATAGGTCAGTAGAGTGAAGGGTAAGGATTTCAAGACAGTGGTGAGACCTGCCTCACTCTACAGCCTAAAGATTGTGGCTCAAACCATAGGAGGCAGAGTGGGAGATGGTAGAGCTGAAGATATTAAGATTTTATTTGGGAGCTGCAAGGAATGACAGAAATAAGGAATTAATGGGCACATCAGAGGGACAGCCAAGGTTATGCCTTGGAGACAAAGTAAGAGACCAGACTGAGATGGTTTGGATACTTGAGAAAAGAAGAGTAACTACCAGACAGGAGGAAAAGGGAAAGACCACAGAGATGACGTCAGGAAGGAGGACATGAAGTTGGTGGGTGTGGCAGAGGACAGGGCGAGACTGAAACACTTCTAATCAGGAAGAGCAAAAAGAAGAAAAAGCTCACATCAGCTGTTACACGCTGGCTGGTTGGAGGTTAATGGCTTTTGATTTTAAGTAAAGTATCAAGATTAAAGTTGCCACATTAAATGTGGTCATCGTAGAGCCTCCTTGCAACGGTTAAATAACTTATATTGAAACTGAATTGGAACCAATGCCAGCAAAAGGCTATAACATGCCAATGTAATGTTTGTGAATGCTTACACTGGAAATTTAGTGGAACTTTTGAGCACTCAAAATAAAATCTGCAACACAAGATGTTATTTTGACATTGATTTTTGATAACTTGTTGCAACAACCTACAACCACAACTCATCTGAAAATACACTGAGAAATATCTGGCTTTATAAAACCTTAGTAAAGCCTACAATGATATATAATATTAAATTAGCCACGTAGAACCAAAAATGACAAATGATATTCCATGATGTGAAAAACTGACTAGACTGTAAATCAGTTTAATCAGTCAATTTATTTCTGAGTCAAAACTGTATTCATTCATTCTCCACTGTTTGTTCTCCACTTGCCAATCCAACACGCAGCTGACAATATTCAAACGTATATAATATTTAAATGTTTTGGTTACTTGCAAACATACAATATGGAGAAAAATTAAAGCATATTCTTCAAATGTCTGAACTTAAAAGTGTCAACATCATGCCAGTATGACTAAAATAAATAAGACATATTACTGAATTAAATTTAATTTTTCTCCTCCTTCTCATGAGTGCATCAATACATAGAAAAACATTATATGATGAAAAAAATGAAAATTATAATGAAAACACTCATACTATTGAAAATTTTAACTTTTGTCATTTATGATTATGACTTCATTATCAAAACAAGGCATTCTTTTTACTTTTAATATTACATCTTTATCGTTATAATTTCAACAAGATGAAAAAAAAACAGACAACCCTCATGTTTGTATACTCTGATGCAACAAAAATGTAACTTCAGTTTTCCCTATTCGCCAGGGCAAGAAGACGGATGTTGCGCACACAACTTGCTGCAACTTCTTGGAGCATCTCGTCATCAGAGCCAATAAAGTAGATCAGGGGCTACAGGATTAGACAGTGACAGAGGTTATGGCTGACATTAGCAACATAGTGAATTAGTAAATCATTAATGAAATGTATATGAACATATCATGTGAGCACACATATGGGCTGGGATGATATATTATGTAGTAGTTATGTGATACTTTCAAACTGCAGTGTCTGCATGTATTCCTCATGTCTTATTTGCGGCAATAAATTCAGGCAGGTCAGAATGGACAGCAAAAACTGCTAACTGACAGACATTCCCTCTCTCGAGAGACTGCATCATATCAGAATGTTAGTATTTGGTTTAATGCATCTTTTAAGACTTTAACGGTCTGAGAAATGTCTTTTGGATAACAATGATTTATTTCAATTGCAATCAAAATCAGGAAATGTGCATGTTTGACAGAGTTATATTTTGTTGGTACCAATGAAAAATTTAACAAACATATGAAATACTTCAAAATGATTTTTTTTTTTTTTAAAGCTAAATTTTTTTTGAGCTAAATCCCAACTTTCACTTGTGGGTGGTAGTGGGGTCAAAATAAAATTTATATAAATGCTAATATGAAAACTGATGCCATGTATGTATCTTAAGTGTTAAATGCATTCTTCCTCATACAATCATACAATATTATGGCATTGACGTTTTCTATCTGAACTTGCATACAGTATACGTTTGATAGTCTTCCTTACACAAATGATGGACTGTACATTATTATATCCCCCAAATTAGCAGTACTGTGATGTCTGAGTCCCTTTTGTAACCCCCCTCCCACCCTATACATCAAAATGTTGTCAACAGAACGCAATGAATTTTGAAAAATATTCTTTGAGAAATAAGTATTCTGCAGTTTTCTGAGCAGGCATATAATTGTTTTGCAAACATTGGTTGGAATATTTCCTTTTTGCAAGCAGCAATGTCTCCTCTTGTTCAATGACTGTCAAAAAAGTTATTGTAAATTAAATAAATTAAAGGCAAAACATATTAACATATAAACCAATTGTGTTTTTAGGCCACCCAATGGCGTAGCTAAAAGATTCCAAGAATGTCTATGAACATTTTGTCAATCTCTTTTCCTCCATATATTTCATGTTTAATGTAGAAGCAAAGCTGAGATTCAATTTGAAACCCGACCATGAAAATATGCAAAAATCAGTGTGCATGTTTGAGTGGTTAGCAAACCGCCAAACAAGCCATAGAATGACATTTCCCATTTCCTTAGTGTTCACAAAACAGAAAAAGTCAATGACATGACCAATAATATTCAGCAAGAGTCTCTGGGTCTCAGAGAGATGTGAGAGTGGTAAGTGGAGTTGAGAATGATATAATTCTTTGGGATTGAAATTGCTTCATTTTGGGGACTCAAGCCATGTGTCAGTCAGAGGGCTGAGGATCTCTCAATGCAGTAATGTTGAGAAGTAAATTTTTTAAAGATTATTAAAGAGTATCCAAAACACCTTGAGTACTTATGTCCATAGGCTACAGAAAACATGAAGCTCACTACAAAGGCCTTTTTTGTGAAAAGAGAGGAGGCCTAAGGGGTGGCAGAGGTAGTGTTTTGGTCAATCTCATAGCCAGTTATTCAGGCATCGCCAAATAAGTTCTCTCGAAGCTCAAAGCTAGGCTAATATAAATTTGTCTCTCTTCGCTGACATTTTCTGGCAGACTCTGTCCCTCCCAGCTGGGTTCTCAGAGAACATAATACATTACTTGTTTGCATATTTCCTGACTGTGGCAACATGAACACTTCCCCCATGTTCAGAAAGAGAACCCAGAGTTTTTGAGGTTTTTACAGGGAAAAACAGAAAGTCTGGAGCTCCTAGAGGGAGACTAGGACACATGTTCCCCTTCTTCAACTGGACAACATGGTAGTGGGAGGAACAGACATTGTGTGTTGGTCCATGGGGACATAGATCCTAATACTCATTGGAAGTTTTATGGTGTTAACTGTCTTGGTTAAACCCTATGCACCTGCAGGCCTACATTTTCCTTAGTCCACTGAACATCCATTGCTGTTTCCTTGACGATATTCCATGTCACAGGATTCATGTGCAAACGCATAAAAAGACAGCCATGTTTAACTGGATCCTGGGGAGGCTGGTTAGGGAAGTCAAGTTAAACAACATTCCTTGCAGCTTCAAGTGACCCAAAGTCTATTAGCTTGCCATATCTGTGAGACAGGATGGGCAAGAGCAACTTTTAAGCCTATGACTACCAAGTAAAATTTTCTTTCAAAACACTGAGTTATTTATTACCTGAAGGATAAAGATTAGTTTCTGAACCGGGCGAAAAAACATCTTATTTCAAGGACCTTTAAATACAGTCTTCATAAAAGACCTTCAAAATCAATGAGTTACATGGAAATTAAAATGAACTGTTGGTATTCTATCTATAATATTCTGCATAAAACTAGTCTGCCCTTTGGTGCGCTTTTCCTGCTTTCCCTTCATATACTTTCAGGCCAGCACGATAAGACACAAAAATAATGGCACACACAAAAATCCTGTTGAGCCAGAGGTTTACTCAAGGTCCCAAAAGGACATTTTTTTTTCCTCTCATTTAGATGAGTAAAGAGTCTCACATACACAGCAGGTCTTGGTAAAGAATAAATAATTTGAATTCTATCAGTTGAAAGTTACCAATAATCACCATTTGGATTTTGTCATTTTTATCAATTATCTTCACAAAGCTATCCTTAAGAATAAGTCTTCAGTAGAATTTGCTGGCTGAAAGAGTCTACAAGAATTCATGGCTTCAACAAACAATTCCCAGTCTCTTAGAGGCTATGCATACCACAGTGGGTGGTATGTTGATTTTGAACATGACACAAAATGAAGCACATCCGTATAAAACTGTGAGATATCAAGAGTAGATATCAAATCAAATGGCAAGGGTGCTTCATCTGCCTGCCAAAACATCTCTATTCCTTTGGCATGTGTTTCTTTTGAGAGGAAGCACCTGAATCAATTTAATGAGTATGACCTAATTAGCTAAAATATTGCACGGATGAGATTGTGGCAAATGTAGACAACAAAATAAGAATGAATAAAAGTCACTCGAGGAAGACAATATTTAGTGCGCTAATTTTAAAGAACAGAATTGACACAATCATAAGGGATTGGAAGGAATAAAACAAAATCATGAGTTGATAAACTAATGTTTTCCAATTAAAGTGATGTTTGATCTTGTCCAAAGTGATCATCCATACAAGATTAAGCTTTTGTTTCCCTCAGCCAGCTTTGGCATTTAAGATACCTTTGCTAATTTTAAACTTCACAGTGTATTAGGGGTATCATTAGCTTGGAATGTCTTAATGGCATCAAAATGGTCTTTGAATTACAACTGGAATAATATAAAAGGAAGTCAAGAAATGTACATTAGGCACTCTTTTAAACATACAATTTCATATCAAACCCTTTCCATCCAATATGGAAAGATCAAATAATCTCATTTACCATAAGCAGTCTCCAGTTCCAAGTAGTTAACTGAAGGACATAGTGAAAAGTGATAAGCCCTAACCCTGCAATTTTTTTTGGGGTCATGAAGGTAGGACGTAATCCCTTTCTCAGTTGGCTGCGACTGAACAATAGGGGTGTCTGTACTTTTATGTTGGGTTCTAACAAGCGCAGTAGTAGTGCACTTTTGTGGCTTTTGGTAATTGAGGTCTTTAAATATCCAAAAATAAATAATGGAGTAGTGTTGCAACTCTTAACAGGTAGATTAACAAAACAAACTGAGGGTGTTGAATGCAGACTTTTTTGGTGATATACAGTACAGTAGGTAACTAACTGGAGCAGCAAGTTCAGAAATCCTAGAGCCCAAAGCTTTGCTCTTCAAACATCACTCGCATTATAAAAGCATTCATCTCTTCAGCTTTTGTAATGGTTGGCATTCACACAGGGTAGCGGTACCATCTATATGGCAATGGTGGATAGCCAAAACCCTGGTACCAATGAAATTCCAGTGTGATCAGCTAACTGTTATTCACAACTGAAAATATTTCCCCTTATGTTGGTCTAATAAAGGACTATATTATTTCAATCCTTAAATTTTTGTGTCATTATTACATATATATAAAAAACAGGAGTTTATTCAGTAACTGTAATGTTGGTATGACATTACACACACACACAAATTATTTCCTTTATGACTGCCAGAAAACCAATTATCTCCAGCACTGGACCCTACAGACTACAGACTTTTATCGCAGATAAAGTTCTTATAAACTTGGAAAAAAAACGTGAGGCTGCAACAGCGTAACAGCATTATCTTTGAAAGCCAAATATTCATTTCAGATGTGAAAGAAGCTTTGTGAAACCTGACTGTATAAGGAAACAATCTCAAATTTTGCAAGCCTCTTATAAAAACTGTGTTTTGTTCTACCCTTGAACAGCTGAGACCCTATTCCTTGGACTGACCTGTACCAATACTGGATTCTCTCCTGACATCCAGGAACAGACCTTGGCAACAGTTTCCCCCAGCTACAACCTTTTGACTTGCGCTGTTATGGCATGTAGGGTCTACCAGAGAAATTGCACTTTGCACACATTGAGCTATTTGCTTTTCTGAATTCCCATGATGGGTAGAAAGCAGAGTCATGTTTCTGTAGCTGAATAAAAACATCTTGTTTCTGCTAATTCGATCAAAGGTTCTCAAACAAGTTCTTTAAAAATGTTATTAAGCAGTGTTTCACACATTTCCTCATTTACAAACCTGAATGCAATTTTGTCAGATTTCGTCTTTGTAACATCTAAATGAAATGAATAAATTGATAAATAATTCATGAATAATCTTCAAGAGTGCAATATAATGGAGGCAACAGTCAACTGACCTCAACAACCCCCTTCTTGTGCATGGTGATGCAATTGTTTGGATCCTTGGATAGTTGGAACAGGGCCTTCACTGCACTTTGAGAGACTGCCCTGTCGTTTGACATTAGGTAACAAACCAGGTGGGCCACGGCCCCAGCCTCCCCAAACGTTGTCCTGTTGTTTCCCCACATGCAGCAATTGCCGATGGCCTGAGCCAGATGGCATCGGATGTGATCATCAGTCTATGTAGAAAGCAGAATTCAATTTCACCCAGTGGTTGGAGATATGCAATATAAAACACATTTGCTGGTTCATTGCTTGAAGCGGTAGGAATGGTGCAGCTATACTTTTATAAAGCTGTAAATACATTTACATGAAGTGCATCGTTATTGAACTCTTGATGTTTGTTTGCATTGCTAAAATCTACTTACGATGTTAGCTAACTTGGCTAACAATGGGACGACACCATGATCAGTGAGGACTGCCAGATTGTCCTTGTCTTTGGCTATTTTGGCGATGGCCGCACAAATGCTCTCCAGTACATTCATGTTCGTAGACCTCAGCAAATCAACAATCAGTTCCAATCCACCAACAAGGGAACGAACCATTTCCCCTGCATCCTAAAGTCACAAAACATTGTTATTAACTGCTTTAGTTGTGGAAATTAAAATCAAGACAAGGATGATTTCAAAATAGAAAAGGCCATAGAGGGTAATATGTTTAGAAAAGTTAGCATAAAATATTTATCATCACCCTAGAAAGAAGGCCAGAGCAACCTGCAATATAGTAAAATATTCCTTCTTTCCTTTGGCTGAACTGTTTATTGGCTTTCATTCCTTACTTGTCATAATGAGGACAAAACATGACATTTAGAGCTTAGAGATGACAAATAAATGTCTTTCCTCAGTGTGAAGGCAAGCATTCAAGGCTTGAGTACATGGCATCACCAGGTACCACAGGACTCTCAGCCACTTATGGAGTAATGCTACACTGAACCAATGGGCTGGAAGGGAGAGCTGTGAGAACCACAGCAGAACAGCTTGCAGAGATGCTGGCTTGAGTACAGTTTGGCATGTCAGGCTACCGTTTAAAGTCACAACTTACTACATTGCCAGCCACAGAAGAAGACATCATGGTGCCTGGGTATATGATGTTTAGTGATTTGAAAATAGAACAAAAATTTCCCAAGAACCCATGCAATTATGGACAATTCGATCTAAATCACAGAGCATGCTTAATTTCACTTGTTTTAACATACAGTTGCATGTTGACAACTAAAATGTGGCAGAGAAATCACAAAATTCATGTGCAGTACACTGTGGGGCTTTACTCTTTTAATTAAATTAAGGACAATATATAATATTCAGCCTTGATAAGAGAAAGAAAAAAAAAAAAAAAAGATTAAAAAGATGAATGTAAAGTCTCCACAAGAGATGGACATAGCCTTGATATTTAATTTAATTTGGCTATTTTGAGATGCATGGAGCCTGTAAAGTCTTGCCAGGCGCTAAGTCATGAGCACATTCGAGAACAGAATGAAGGGGGCAGTCCTTGTGTGAGCGCGCGCACACACGCGCGCACACACACACACACACACACACACACACACACACACACACACACACACACACACACACACACACACACACACACACACACACACACACACACACACACACACACACACACACACACACACACAGGAAGCCCTCCTTCAGGAATACTGATGATAGCTGACTGGGAAGAAGCACTCAAATCACCAGCTGCAATAGACTAGCCATAACCCCTTTCATGATCGGGATGAGCCCACCTATATAAAAAACGTCACAGCATTGTTAGGCTGTGCATAGAGTTTTTTTTTTACCTTTTCCTCTCTCTTCTGCATTACCATTATTGAAACTAGAATAGAGACACAATTATAATAATAATATATAATGTGAAAGCCCTCTATAATATACATGTGCATTGTAAAGAAGTGTATAAATTAACAAGTTCCTTATTTTTCCTGGCATTTTTTTTCCCAATGGTAATTGCACCAATGCATCAATGTCATGGCCTTTAACTTGACAGGTAAAGGGAGCTATGTAGCTCTTTAGTGTGTCCCTGAAAAACACTCTAAAAGGATAGTCATGCATTTCCTCTGAATTGATTCACTGACATCCAGACAAACATTGTGAAACTGTGGTAACCTGTAAAACAGATCCTCAGTCCTCCTTTATTTTCCTCCATATGGCTACCATGCATCATTGTCTCTGCACTTATCCTCCAGAGAAATTCTACCCTGTAAAGAGGGAAAAGGGCCTTTTCCCTGAGACAACATTATAGAAAAATGTACCTGCCTCACTTTAATCAGACTGTTACTCTGGGGAAAATGTTTGCCTCAATGAAAATGACAATCTGAAAAAAAAACATTTTGGGGGGTAAATGACAGTGCCTCAGACTCCTGCCAATGTGTTTTATGCTCTCCAACCTTTCATAAACTAGCGGCCCTTAAGTTACATGTTTTATTATCTTGAACAGGAATATCTTACATTATATATGTTTTTTCAAAGGTATACTCTATGACATGCTGTGGGTTTATTCATGATCAGAGGGGAAAATTATACCACTTTCAGCTATATGCCCATATCGTGTGCCTCTGTAATGAGTAGCATGTTAAGGGAGGATTTTCATCTGGGGAATCAGAAACCACGCCACAGGATATTACTCGGCCATTCTGGCTGCTTGCTTCCAAATTCAACAACCTCAGTGTGCCAAAGAGGCTTCTCTGCTTCTTATTAGGCCTTGGTGCATGTAAGCCTCCTCTCTGACACGGCCCTGCCCCTGGTAACTTCCCAGCAGCAGGTTAGAGGGAGCACTCAGGAGACAAACGTGGTGATATGAGTGAACTTCTGTTTTGTTTCTAGCTTGGTTATAACTTTCAAATAATTATTCATTATGAAAGAACAGAAAAACAAAGAGACCTCTGGCTGTCTACAAAGCTTTGTTATTCTACATAGGCAGGGAAGCATATGGAGGAAGAAGACAATTGTGCTAAATGTCATGTGAAACCTGCAATTTGTGGTACCTTTGCATTTTCAATACATGGACATATGGCCCATGCAGCACTGGCTTGCACATCTGTGCTTGGGTTTTTCAACAAGGACCAGACCAAGCGGACTCCATCAAGCTGGTCAATGATCCTTTGAAAGAAAGAAAAGGGTGTGAGAAGAGTTACTAATAATGAAATCAATACAGAATAAATAGAAAGATTAGCAACTAGGCTGAATTTATTTTCTCTCATTAAGAATAATCCCATGGTTGTTTATCTTGGGAAACTCGCTGCATTACCCTGAGCAATAGCTGGCTGGACTTCAATGTAGAATGTGCTTCACTGGATCGAAAGATCAATGGATCTCATCGATGGCTCCTCACCGACGCTTACCTTCAACGTTGCTCACTTCCTCCACAGATCAGAAACCAGCACAACTTCTGTTTACTCAAATCACCCTATATGGCTTGGTAATCCTGGGTCCAGAGGTAAATCTATGTATAGTCCTTCAAACATAAATATATAAATAAAACTGAGACAAACTCCCACTTTATGGTAGCTTGTTTTTCAACCAGAGCCAAAAAAAGAGTACTTCCTTCCAAATCAAACAGAGCCAGAGACAGGTCGCTCTATATTTCATGGGGTCTCAGTGAAGTTTACTTAGGTAAGAGCTGTATTTCATGTCATATGCATGACTGTAGTCAAAACTGTACTCAGGATCTGGTGCTCAAAGTATTACACCACAGTGCAACCGTTGTCTAGCATAAATAACATGTAACGTATTCCCCATGTGTGTGCGTCTACCAACGAGGTCAACATTGAATACTGTCATAATTACTTAAACACTCCCTAATCATAGTATCTCCTTAGACTAGCAATGAATGTTCTCTCAATAGGACTGTTGCCCTCACCATCTGACTTTCATTTGTACATAAATCAGGCTGCAAGAATCACAACATCAGATTCCAGTTTGAGGGTCTCCTAAATTCATAACAAAGCATTGAACCATTTTCCAAAAGACTTCTATCTTTCAATGAAGCAGGCATGAAACAGATTAGCAGTGAAGCTGAAGCTCACAGTGATGTATTAGTGAGGGCAAAAACAAACCATTTAATCACAAAACGAAGTATTCACACTGTTGTGACTATGTGAGGTTTCATTAAAGCATTTGTTGTCCCAAAATACATATATTCGGTCTACTGGCTGAAAATACAGCACCAAACAAACTGGAGTAATATAGAAATCTTGAAAATTATCAATGTATGGCTTTTTGCTTTTAATAGTTGATGGACAGAATGAGCATGACAATGACAACATTATGATTTTGGTCAATGACAGATTTGTTGGTAAAATTAACTAATTAAAACATGAAGGGATTTTGTAGAAATCTGTGTGGCATCTTTGTTTGATAGCATGAATAATTTGCCTCAATTAATTTTGATTTAATTATCACATCAATCCAAGAATAGAAAATACAAGAAGCAGTCAGTGAAATAAATTTGATTACAGTCAAGAACAAAGTCTTAACAATTACATGGTCTGGATTAAATTACCCTGTGAGAAAATCTACAATACAAGTTTGCCACATTCAGTTGATTCTTTCCCACATGCAAGTTTTTTTATTTAACATCTGGGTTTTGCTTCCCAATTCCCTGTCACATAGTGACAGGACTCGGCAGTTTACTGACAATATCAACACAGAACGGCAAGTTCAATTTGTGTCCAATGCTCATTAAAATATATCCTGCATTCTCTAATTGTCTTATAAAGGCAATGAGACACAAATGGATGTTCCACAATAGTCTCCAGTATAAAGGGTGATGTTAACTTCAGGAAAGAAATGAAGACTGATCTGGACTGTGGTTCATTATATTTTCCCAGTCTTGTTGCCCTTGAGAGAGTAGTTTAAAGTTGTTTGTCCAACCAGCATTTGCCTTCACACTTGCTTTGGCTTTTACACTTGCAAATTAGTATTAATATTATAATACTCTACTTACCATATAAACCATTACCATTACCATATATACATTATCATATAAAACTATATGGTAATCCATACCATATTCAGATATCATACCATACCATAACCATATTCAAAAGTTCACACAAAACAAAGCAATGTCTTTAACTGATGAAAAAGAACCATAGCTGTACATCAAAAATAAAATACAACAATTATTTTAAGTATCACTTTATTGAAGCTTAAAAGATTTTTCTAATGGATTCCAAATCATTGTTCCCTTATCCAATAAAGTAATATCAAAAAAGGTAAGAATAAAAGGCCTACAATATTGAGGTTAGAGATAGACTTACATCATGTTTTCTGTATCTGTGGCACATGCTCCCACTGCCTTGGTCACATTCACGAGCAGTGCCTGGCAGAATTACCCAAATTGAAAGAATATCTTCATAAAGATACATCTGCAAATTAAACACTTTTTAATTATACTCTTTAACATACCTCGTTTGTTTGAGTAAGCAGGTGAATTAGAGCTTTGATGACTCCACTCTTCCGCAGGGTCAGCTTATTAGCTGGTAACTTAGCAAATTCACTTACAGCACCCACAACGTTGACTAACACGTCTTCAGGCTGATCCGTCAGTAGGCAAACCAGTGAATCTAGGGCCTTGTATTCCTGGAACCTTCCAAAAGAGGAACAGGAGAAATGTGTAGGGCTTTATCATTCTAGAAGATTATGTAATATTGCACTGAATTATATTTAAACCAATCCTATCATCACCTCTCTCTAGTTCCCCCTTTTCTCTCCCCAGTATATATACAGTAGTCCATCGAGTAGTTTCAATAAGCAAAAATCCGCCAAGTAGCAATCACATATTTCATTATTTATACATATTTGAAAGCTTTATGAGCCTCAAAAATTTGAGGGTCAGTGATATAAAATTAGATAAAAAAGTATAAAAATCTGCAATATGGTGAGAGAAAGAAAGGTGAACTGTGATATGGCATATATATGTAAACATATGTATGTGTGTATGAGTGTGTGTATGTGTATATATACACACATATGCACATTTGTATGCATATATGTACATATGTATACATGTATGTATGTCCAACTGTTAGTGGACTACAAATATATTGTATGTAGTCAATTTCTTTCTATAAAAAAACACTTATAACAGATATTATATCAAAACACTTGCTGCAGGCTTACAGCACAAGGATGAGGTTCAGATCCCTAGATCAAATTGTTTAAAATTAAAATTTCTCTTGTTTGTTTAAACAGAAACAACAGAGCATCAGTAACGTGGGCAGAAATCATTCATTGTAATAGTTCAGGGAGTTTTCCCACGGCTCCACACAGTTGTCCCTTTTACATACTTTGCCTGACCAAAGCTTTGCTGCGGTTTGGAAATGCTCCCTCCAACTTTTGCTGTGATTCTGTCTTGTTTGCCATTGCTATAGACCAGCAAACTATAGTAAACAGTAAAAAGGGATATAATGTGGTCACCAAAAAACCTCAACAAACCTCTGATGTACAGTTAAGTTGTATGACTGTTTTTATTCACAGTTACGGTTGCTGGCATCACAGTCCATAAGCTATTGTAGAACGCCAAGGTTATTTGGTTTTGGTCAGGGTCCACAGACACATAGCCTATTTTTGCAAGAAAAAACACTGCTAATGAACAGACAAGCTGCCAAAGTTAACTTCAGTGAAATCCACCAAAATGAAAAACAATGTTTTTTTTTTTCTGTGCCATCAGTGAAGTGTCATCCACATCTGACTACAGTAGAATTATCTTGTAATCACAGTCATACATTTTGATAGATGAATGGGAAACCATGTCTATTTTTGTTAAGCCAATCCCAACTGCAAAAAAAAAGACGTGATGCAAGGGGTAACATTTTACAAAGCTTCATGGAGCAGCTTCTACTACAAACACAATGCTTCACACAACTGAAAGTTTATAAAAGGCTGTCAAAGGACATAGAAACCACAGTGGGGCTTCTGTGCAGTATAATTTTATGATTGATTGCCTGCCCGCCTTTTCCTTTTCTCAATCATCTACACTTCTCACAGATTCAACAAAGAAGAATAATCTTGAATGCCTTTTAATGACAAATGGGTTTTCATGTAGTATAGGGCTAAGCAATCATAAATTTACATTGCAAAGTTCCTAATCTTTTGTTGACTTTTTTAGCATGTTGCAAGAATCCAGAACATTTCAATGCTGGATCAATAGCAAGCAATTATTAGCCCCCTAAAAACTTTCTCATGCAATATCACACCCAAAAGCTACTGTTGTAAAACATTGTAAAAATACACATTAATGTCAACCACATATTATGGTAAAAAAAAATCGATGAAAATAGCTCCTAGTCCAGAAGAGACACAGCTAGCTTTCAGAAACTGTAAGATGATTGTATAGCAATACTGGTTGAGTCAAGATGGTTACATTTCTTCTGTTAAGAATCCACAACTACAGTTCATAGTGGTCTTAGAGTTATTTCTGTTCCAGTGTGAAGCAAATGATTTGCCAATAATCTCTCTGACCATCATTTACAGTAAATGCATAGATTTTCCATCGTAGAAGTGAATACATTGTTTTCTGGATCTTGACTATGTTGTTTCTGTGTGCGTATAATGAAAGGCATACATAGCCACGTTCTCCATGCTGATGGAACACTTCCAGATGGCCCCGGTGGCTGCAGCCAGAAGCGGTTTGTTGTCTGCCTTGCTTAAAAGTGACACCAGTGGCTGCAGGCCGTTGTACTTACGGACAAGGTCACGGGTTTGCCTGTTCTCTGCACACTGAAAATATAATCATAAGGCAGTGATCAAAAATCATTCCTCCAAATTCTGAGCCCTACTGGGAAAAAATTAAGTTGGACAAAACTGTAATTTCCACAAGCAGAAGAGTTACCTTGAAGATTGCACTGGCACAGTGCATTTGTAGCTCATCAATGTCCTTGCTAAGATTTTTTACCAAATTCTTGATCATGCCCTCGGTTTGAATGGCAATTCTGTAGCTTTCCTGTAGTAACACAACTGTTAGTGGACCAAATGCACACGAATGGATGTGTCAATTATTGTACATATTCATAAACCTAAATTGGAACACTGAATTTTGTCTGCCATTTGATTTACATTTTCCTCTCATTTGATTAATAGGATCAATAGCATTGTGTATTTATTATTTTTTTCTTTTAGAAATAATGATATACATTTTAATGGGATGAATGAACCAATCCAGGTGGAAAGGTAGTAAGGTTAGAATCTTAGAACCAAGATTTAAGATGATATATCATGGGATTGGTAGGAGGATTAATGGAGCAGGAGCTATCTTGAAGGAAGTGTTTGTAAGTGATGTTCTGAAGGTGAAAAAAGTATCAGACAGTGATTTGTCTGAAGCTAGTGATATTCACCATTGTTAGTGATTATACCCCACAGGTAGGATATGATTTAGAAGAGAACAAGACAATCTGGAGTGAGTTAGATAAAGTTATGCAGATAACCCCAGAGATGAGGGAGTGGTAACTGGTGCAGACTTCAATGGACATGGGGCTACAGGCATCAAGTGATGAGTATGTTCTGTACACAGGATAAGAAGGCAGAGGGACAAATGGTGGCAGACTTTACAAGTAGGGTGGAAATGGCTGAAGTGAATACTTCCTTCCAGGAGAGGGATAAACATAGGGTCACATATGAGACCAGATGTTCATGCATATAGGTGGACTACATCTTATATAGATGATGTAGGTGAGTGGTGGTAGGTGAGAGTAGCCAGACAGAAGAGTATGGTGGCATGTTGGATAACACTGATGGCAAGGAAGATGAAGAAGGTGATCAGAAAGTGCTTCCAAATGACTAGACAACTACAGCTACTGTGATCAAGGAGATAGTCGGAGAGTGCTTTGGTATTATTTCTGGAAAGAAAAGTAGATAAGGGGACTCCATGGTAAGAGGTAGGAGTACAGGAGTATATACTGAGAAAGTTGTTAATTAAGAAGTTGGACAAAGGGGAGACTTGAAAATTGACAAGAATAAAGGCTTATGCAGCGAAAGGTAAACTTAAAGGTAGAGGTGGAAGACAGTAGTAGGTGTGACAGAGGAGTTCAAGGTGGAGCTGGGACTGCATCAAGGATCAGCTCTGAGCCCCTTCTTGTTTGCTATGCTGATTGACAGACCAACAGTCTGGTTACACAGGAATTTCCAACTGACTATGATCTTTGCAGAGGACATTGTGATTTGTACTGAGAGCATGGAACAGGTGGAGGAAAATCTAGACGGATGGGTATATCTCCTAGAGAGGGATGAATGTTAGTTGCAGCAAGATAGAATACGAGTGTGTGTGTGCGGATGTGAGGGACCAAAGTGGCATGGTAGGTTAATGTAATTGAGAAGAAAAAGGTGGAGGATTTTAGGTACTTTGGGTCAATAGTCCAGAAGATGGATGGATAGGATCTGAAATGAGCACATCGGTGGGACACACGTTAGATATTTTGGAGATAAAGCCAGTGACCCTCTGACAAAGATTGATTACACATTTACAAAGGCGGGATAGAGAATATATCAGTAGAGGGATGCTGATGCTGGGAAGACAGGCAGGAAAACCAAGGGGGGGACCAAAGGTAAAGGAATGTAGTGAATGAGGACATGACGTTAGCCAGTCGATGTGAAAGTAGAGTAGATGTGACTGAGCACTGTGTTACTGTCATTCCCTAAATGTTACATATGGCTCATTTTCAAGAAACAGTATAATCTCTTAATGAGATGTTTGTTTGTTTTAGAATTACTTATGTAATGTACACTCACCAGCCACTTTATTAGGTACACCTGTCCAACTGCTCGTTAACACATAGTTTTTAATCAGCCAATCACATGGCAGCAACTCAGTGCATTTAGGCATGTAGACATGGTCAAGACAATCTCCTGCAGTTCAGACCGAGCATCAGTATGGGGAAGAAAGGTGATTTGAGTGACTTTGAACGTGACACGGTTGTTGGTGCCAGAAGGGCAGGTCTGAGTATTTCAGAAACTGCTGATTTACTGGGATTTTCACGCACAACCATCTCTAGGGTTTACAGAGAATGGTCCAAAAAGAAAAAATATCCAGTGAGCGGCAGTTCTGTGGGCGGAAATGCCTTGTTGATGCCAGAGGTCAGAGGAGAATGGCCAGACTGGTTCGAGCTGATAGAAAGGCAACAGTGACTCAAATAACCACCCGATACAACCAAGGTAGGTAGAAGAGCATCTCTGAACACACAGTACGTCGAACTTTGAGGCAGATGGGCTACAGCAGCAGAAGACCACACTGGGTGCCACTCCTTTCAACTAAGAACAGGAAACTGTGGCTACAATTTGCACAAGCTCATTGAAATTGGACAATTGAAGATTGGAAAAACGTTGCCTGGTCTGATGAGTCTCGATTTCTGCTGCGACATTCGGATTGTTGGGTCAGAATTTGGCATCCACAACATGAAAGCATGGATCCATCCTGCCTTGTATCAACGGTTCAGGCTGGTGGTGGTGGTGTAATGGTGTGGGGAATATTTTCTTGGCACTCTTTGGGCCCCTTGGTACCAATTGAGCATTGCTGCAATGCCACAGTCTACCTGAGTATTGTTGCTGACCATGTCCATCCCTTAATGACCACAATGTACCCAACTTCTGATGGCTACTTTCAGCAAGATAATGCGCCATGTCAAAAAGCTGGAATCATCTCAGACTGGTTGCTTGAACATGAAAATGAGTTCACTGTACACAAATGGCCTCCACAGTCACCAGATCTCAATCCAATAGAGCATCTTTGGGATGTGGTGGAACGGAAGATTCGCATCATGGATGTGCAGCCGACAAATCTGCGCCAACTTTGTGATGCCATCATGTCAATATGGACCAAACTCTCTGAAGAATGCTTCCAGCACCTTGTTGAATCTATGCCACGAAGAGTTGAGGCAGTTCTGAAGGCAAAAGGGGGTCCAACCCGTTACTAGCATGGTGTACCTAATAAAGTGGCTGGTGAGTGTAAATACTGGATTCATTTAAACTACATTGACTTATGGTACAATGGTACTTTTGCAAGGACTAAAGTTATGTCATTCAATGCAGTGAGTTAAATCACCTCTGAGGCACACTCCTGCAGGGTTCCCACCACAGGGATAAGCATGTCCTCATTTGAGGAATTAAGTAGGTATCCCAACAGAGGTATGCCCCCAGCCTTTTGGATAGCCCCTTTGTTCCTGGTGCTCTTGCTACAGCTCCAGAGTGCTAATGCCCCACAGCGAGCCACTTCAATGTCCTTCTCAAGCTTTTCATTCAGCTTGTTTAAAATTGGGAGACAGTCCAGCAGCTTCACCTTATCAGAAATAAATACATATTCAAACAGACACACAAGAGTAATTAACCTCTTTTACCTACATATTTATGCCAATTTCACAAACTTTACATCAATTCAAAGACTAAATCCTGATGGATAATGGATCCGGGTGGAATTCTATTACAATTGGGTCTGAGAGGATGTAAAAGCCATTAGAGCTAGGAGTTGAAAACTGCAAATATGGATGTTGACTTTGGGTTTGAAATGCCTATGTGACAGTTTATAGTAAGCTGTGTTCCAGTCAGGACTTTAAAAGAGGTGAGACAGAATCGTCATAGAAATCACATGTTGTGTAGTTAAAAGCTGGTCTTGCAGCATAATATGAAATTAACCTGTCCTTGTGTGGGACTTGTACATGAGAACATCCAAGTTACGACTAAATAAAATATCTAAAGCATTGTGGCTTTATTCAAAGGTAAAAAAAACACAGCACAACTGCATTTTCCATCCGCTTTGGACACCCCCAACAATTTTGCTTCCTAATACAGTGAGGAAAGAATGGGATGGCTACAATCTTTCTTTTAAGTGAAAGGGCCCCACATTATTGACTTTTGAGCATGGAAAGTAGAGCCACAGGACACTTACCAGTTTTGTTATACCTCCACAGTGCCTGACAGTTGTCCTTGCTCTGTGGAACTTGACCACATTTGCAATGGTTTCAGCAGCTAAAGCCTTCAGATCTTTAACTGGTGAGTCCAGAATCTTGATGATACTCTCCAAACCACGCATGTCAACAATAGCCTGACGAATTTGCACATTGTGGCTTATGTTTCTCAGTATTTTTAGGGATCCAATCTAAGAAATACAGTACCAAAAGTTCAAAATAAGAAATACTTTTAATGTCAGTGTTAGTTAAATAAAAATATGATACTTATTCACTGTCTCACAGTTTTATAATAAAGCATTCTCTGGAGGCCAAAATTTCCTCTAACTGTCCATTAACAGTAACAGTAAACAGACAGTTAAAGTATAACTGTTAACAAATAGTTAAATCACATTAACAGTACTACATAAAAAATACTATTGAGAGGTGGGAGGAGAATAGTAATACCCTGTAAATAAAATGAGTCCACTAACCAAAAACTAATTTTGTATTGTTAAAATGCAGGCCAGCCTCTATATTTCATTCTATTCAAGCCTATAGGTCAACCAGACATAGCTCTGGCATAGTTACTCACTTTGCATTTGATTTCATCAGTATCCAACAAATTAATGAGGACTTCAAGGCCACCTAAATCCAAGATAGCCAGTTGGCAACCCTCCTGCGTCAAATTAAAATCCATGATGGCACACAGAGTGAGAACAGTTGCTGTCTGGTTACCTCCCTGAAATAATCATGCAAAATGTCAATGAAAAAAAACAAAAATTGAAGAGAACAAGAAAGAGAAATAACCTATATTTTGGAGCAGAATGATATGCATCGGTTTGGATCACAAGAGGGAGAAAGGTCAGTTGTCAGATGCTCACAGCATGAAATTGCAGCAGCAAACTGTTGTAAATCCTGGTCTGAATATGAACACTAAAATATTCTGGCAAATGAACAAACATGTATTATCAACCTTTGCAGTAGTTAAAATGTGCTGCACCTACAATTCTAATTGAGTGGAGTCAAGGCCAACTATACCGTATAATGGACCTTCATCAGTCGGACAATTAATAACATTTGAAGAAAACTGACCTAAATGCTTTATTCAAGCAAACACAAGTAACAACCAGCCATCCATTAAGGCAGACCATAGACAAAAGCTAAATTAATGGCTTGGGAAATAAAGTCTTTCATACATATGCTGGAGGGTCCAGCTTATAACTGTAGAATAATACAATATTCTCTAGGTGTGTTTTATGAAATCTCCCTCACAAAGGAGCATTCTGACAAAGCACATGTTCTCCACATCGTGACCTTAACCATAATGTGAACTATTTGCCCATTTATAGTAGACGCACTACATCTTTTGTCTCCCAAATTCTCACTCTTCAAAGGATTCAGTAGGTGAGGGTCATACTTTATGAAAAAAAAAAGTACAGGCTTTGTTAAGCAGTGAAGAAAACATGTCATATGTTTCCATTTTTGTCAGCTTTGGCCTTGGAAAGCAGCTCAACATTCCTTAAAACTTCAACAACACCTGAAAATATTTTATGGAGAAAGGACCTGAGTCAATGATCAAAAGAGGCGGAAGTTCTAAAGTGAAACAACTTTATAAAGTTCTCAACTTCCAAGTAAGAACTTTAGAAAGCAGTTAAATATCTAAACTGCCTTAACAGAGATATGTTACTCCCTGTAGCCTCACCGTTCCACCGGAGTTCCTCTCATTCACACACATATATTCTGTTTTGCTGCAACTAACTTTCATTCCTCTCCTTTCCAGTGCATACGTCCACCTCTCTAGATTTTCCTCTACCTGTTGTCTGCTCTCACTACAGATCACAATGTCATCCGCAATCATCATGGTCCATGGGGATTCCTGTCTAACCTCTTCTGTCAGCCTGTCCATCACCACTGCGAACAAGAAGGGGCTCAGAGCTGATCCCTGATGGAGTCCTACCTCCACCTTGAACATCTCTGTTACCCCTACAGCACACCGTACCAGTGTCTCACAGCTAGCATATATGTCCTGCACCAGTCGAACATACTTCTCTGCCACTCCAGACTTCCTCATACAATACCAGAGCTCCTCTCTTGGCACCCTGTCATATGCTTTTTCTAGGTCTACAAAAACACAATGCACTCCATCTGGCCTTATCTGTACTTCTCAATTTAGCATTCTCAGAGCAAATACTGCATCTTTCAGCTCTTTCCAGGCATGAAGCCATACTGCTGTTTACGAATGCTGACTTCTGCTCTCAGTCTAGTTTCCACTACTCTTTCCCATAACTTCATTGTATGGCTCATCAACTTTATCCCTCTATAGTTGCCGCAATTCTGCAATTCTTGCCTTTATTCTTAAAAATAGGCACCATCACACTTTGTCTCCATTCTTCAGGCATCTTCTCACTCTCTAAGATCCTGTTAAATAATCTAGCCAGAAAATCTACCGCTGCCTCTCCTAGACACTTCCACACCTCCACAGGTATATCATCAGGACCAACTGCTTTTCCACTCTTTATCCTCTTCAATGCCTTCCTCACCTCACTTTTACTAATTTGTGCTACTTTGTGGTCTACAATAGTCCCTCTTCTACCCTTGCCTCTCTTTCATTTTCCACATTCATCAGCTCTTCAAAGTACTCTTTCCATCTTCCCATCACTCTTCTAGCATCAGTCAATATATTTCCCTCTCTGTCCTAAATCACCCGGACCTGTGATCACCCGGACCATCCTTTCCATCTTTATCTGTGTGTTTTGCGAACCTGTATGGATCATTTTCTCCCTCACTACTATCCAACCAAGCATCCAAGTCATCATACGCCCTTTGCCACCTCTATCTTTACCTTACGCCGCATCTCCCTGAACTCCTGTCTGTTCTCTTCAGTCTTCTCAGTATCCCACTTCTTCTTTGCTTACCTCTTTCTCTGTATACACTCCTGCACTTCCTCATTCCACCACCAAGTCTCCTTATCTACTTTCCTTCCAGATGACACACCAAGTACTCTTCTACCTGTCTCCCTGATAACACTAGCTGTAGTTGACCAATCATCTGGAAGCTCACCCTGACCACCCAGACCCTTTCTCAACTCCTCCCTGAAAACCATGCAACACTCCTCCCTTTTCAGCTTCCACCACTTTTTCCTCTGCGCTGCCTTTGTCCTCTTCATCTTCCTTGTCACCAGTCATCCTACAAACCACCATCCTATGCTGTCTGGCTACACTCTCATCTACAACTACTTTGCAGTCAATGATCTCTTTCAGGTTACCTCGTCTATACAAGATGTAGTCTACCGGCGTGCTCCTACCTCCGCTCTTATAAGTTACCCTATGTTCCTGTTTTTTCTGGAAAAAGGTGTTCACTACAGCCATTTCCATCCTTTTTGCAAAATCTACCACTATGTCCCTCTGCATTCCTATCCTGGATACCAAATCTGCCCATCACTTCTTCATCCCCTCTATTGCCTTCACCAACATGTCCATTGAAGTCTGCACCAATGACCACTCTCTCATTTCTGGGAATATTCTGCATCACTTCATCTAACTCATTCCAGAACTTCTCCTTCTCTTCAGATTCGTTGTTAACCCGGTCCGCGACCGATCCAGTATGGTATAGTTTTGGTTGACTCGCATGTTTGGTTTTGGCAAAAGTTTTACGCCGGATGCCCTTCCTGACGCAACCCTCTGCATTTATCCGAGCTTGGGACAGGCACAGGGAGACACTGCTCCGTGCCCCCCCAAGGCAGGTTTCGAGAGACACAGACCAGTGCCGCCCTGAGGCTGCATTAGAGAAATATCCTTTAGTGAAAACATTAAATTAAAGACAAGAATACAGTATGATTTCAATGTACCAGTATGTTGTGTGTTTGGATTTACTGGTCATGCAGGATTGATGTATAAGAGTTTTTACAGGAGAAAAAACATCTCATTACAAAAAAAAAACGTATTGTTTGTCACACAAGACTGTCCATCAGCAAAAAATAAGTTACACCCCTTGCTATAAGCATCCGCACTTCTTTTTAGATGATAATATCGTGTATGTTTGTGAAGCAAGGGTAGGGGGAGGAGGGTATGATTCCTCACAAGGTCTGCCTTTTTTCTACTCTTTCTGAACTTTCTAAAACAAATCAGGAAATCTATTTGTAATTGTATGAGAGTGTAACTGTCAGTCTAACACATTGGGGAAAATGAGGGGAAAAATATCTCCCTTTCAATAAAACAGATATTTAACTTGGCTCAGGGTATAGTTTCAGTCTGCGTCTGATGGTAATGATATTATAAAGTGACTACTAGACGGACCCTATAAATAACTGAACTGAGTGGTTTCCAGTCGGATAGAAAGCGGGAACATGTACGTAACTGCTGTCCTTCATCTTGTTAATACTTATGCCACAATACCACAAAAAGTATAAAATACACACACCAGACAAGATATTGTTCCTTTCCTATCAACTGCACCTTTTCTTTTTCTTCTGGAAAAAAGAAGCTGTGATCTTTTTGAGTGGGTATTTCCTTCAATTATATTCTATTTTGCTAAGCTAAGACTGTGTAAACTGGATAAAGAAGTGCTTTTTGTATTTTCATTGTTACTTTTTAAATCATCTTGTATGGCTCCACAGAACCAAAAACAACTTTTGATGTTATTTGTAACATCAAGTCTATCCTATTCATAAAATTAAACGCATTGTGCATTTCCACAAGTAAAACAAGTGATATAAACGGAATGTATTCAAAATTAAAGTAAATGCACTGGGTTTCAGTAGACTGTCTTAATGATAGTCTCCAGATATAGATGATAATAGGTAATCTTAGAAAGCAAGTGGTCAAAGGTATTCACAGTCAGACTGGGTCACTGGAATTTTTGTTCTCTTAACATCAGTGCCTTGACAGATTAATATTCACCATATGCAATGGCAGACATATCACAAGCATACTTCAGTTTTATTCATCTGCGGTGTGAGCAAACATTGTGTACAGCTGCTGTCTGAGACAAATCTTTTCCCTCTGCTATGGATCATATTTGGAATCAAAAGGCTTATGTCAGGCACCCTGACTCCCTGAGCCTAACCAACCACTTGAAGGGAGGCATGTCAGTCTTCGTTTAACAGACTTTGTTTTGCAAAATTATTAGTGCCAGAATATAAGGTAAAAATAGAAATGTGGGATAATGTATGGCTATGAGCTACAGTATATACCTTTCAAGATCCTCATAGTTTGCCCAAATTATGTACCCTTATGATCTAGTATTATTCATGCGCTTCTTTCAACCACCTTTCAAGGCAATTGAGAATTAAATGCAAATGTTACTAATTATTTTTTTAGATATCAGGGAAGATTACCTTGAGGTATTTGAGGAGCTTTTGAAAGTGCCAGTATTCAGATGGTAATTCTCTGTTGCTGGCTATATGGTGATCAGGTTGCTCTTCTTCCTCTTCTCTCTCTGATGAACTCTCACTGTCGAGGTGAGAAAGCCTAGTTCCTACACTTTTGACCCCTGATAAAAATCTACAAGGTGTTGGAGAGAAAATTAACAGATAGAAAAAAAAAAAACAATATAACATCTTGAAATCCATTTATTGTGTTTGAAAAGGAACAACAACTTGCGCGCCCAACATCCCACACAAAGAGATCCTTAATGGATTTTGAAATATCTCAACTTTGAACTAAAGCAGCAGGAAAAGAAGATCACTAATATTATTGGAGGACTGGACGCATCATCAAGTAATGAGTTTCACCAGAGGTCACAGGTGTAAAAAAAAAAACTACAGATGGGTTTTAAATTTAAAATTGCACTATGCTGTACAGAAACCTCTGCTTCTACTCTATGTATACAAAATACATATATTAATACATTTCAGTTTTATATAATTAAATCTTCATCCTTTCACCTCAGTACCAGTAAATTGTAACTGTGTGCACTTTATACTCTAATGTTTATTGTTTAAGGTTTATTGTGGACTTTACTGTTTAATATACACTTTATTATTTTTTGGTTAATTTCATCTCACCATGAGATAGTACAAAACATCTTCTCGATTCTTCTTTATGTCCAGTACATGTAGAAAAATTGACAATAAAGCTGACTTAGCTTTGACTCCTCCACTGTGGAGTATTTGAATGTGGTAATTGTTCACATTTAGCTTCAACATGTCATCTCATCTCATTATGTCTTATCTTATCAATTTTATTTTTTTATTTTTTTAGAAAAGACAGGATGAATATAGCATACACATATCTATTGCTTCAATGCTGACAAGATTATTTACTCCTTACATAATTTTAACATAAATTAATAATGAAATGGCATCTATTTTAGGGTTAAGTTTCGGTATCCTTACCCAAAGAATTAACCTCTTTAACCTAATCAGTAGAAGTGTACAATTAGGCCTAAGAACATCAAAAGAACATCAAGGCATTATAAATTTCAATAGGACATCAGTCCTACATTGAAACTTGGGCACTGTCTTTTCTGCTGCTGTTTGTTTTCTCTCACATTTGGTACCTGTGAGTTCTAATTTTTCTCTCAACACCCTCTATGAGTAAAATGTCAATACAAATTCTCTGTTGGACATATAGCAGTACTTCAGAACACTTACCTTTTCTGAGAAGTCAATCTTCTAGGGGAAGATGATATCGTAGGGACTGTTTTTATCTCACTCTTAGCTCTCCATCCAAGCCTTTTCATATATATTTCGACACCCTTCTCTCCAATACTGGATTTCTTTTCCACTGCTTTACTATAATGACATAAAACAAGAGTAATTATGCCCATATTTTTTTTAAATAGTTATCATTCTAATAGAACATTTTTTATTCTGGTATCTTTTGCCATTAGGAGGCTTTTATCATGACAATTTTCTCCTCAGTACAGTTATCTAAACATGCAGCGGCAGCAGCAGCATACTTTCTAGAACTATTTATCGATCAAATACCATATGTGATAGTTTTTAAGAAATGTAAAGACTTTTCCAAAGATTTCTGACTGTAATTGGGCTGAAAATGTTTCCACTCTATAGATACATATTAGCATCAATCATTGTACTGAAAATATGTACCCTTGGCCTAAATAAAACCATAACCATCTCTTTATGAGTGCTTGCAGCCATAAGCACATGTGGTATTGGCATGAGACCAGCATCACTGATATCTACACGTTACATTTTTAACACATTATGCAGTCGCTCTACAATATTTTGTGTATCTGATGATGAAAAATCACCACATACCTATATGGAGCTGCAAGCCCAAGATTCTTCCATTTTGGAGATGGTTCAAATTTCTTCTTGCCACTTGCCTTGTTCAATATATGCTGTTGTCTCACTTTCTCACAGGCATTCTTTTCCAGTAGCTCATTGAGTTTTGGGGCTTGGCATTTTTCATCTGCATCAACTAATCCCATATAGTGTATTTTTTGTGATGATGGAAGGTCCTGAGCTTCAAAACCCTAATCATGAAAGGGCAAACATTTTACTTAAAAGTGGGAAATACAATTTTAATATAATATTATACACTCTTTGTCCATGCCAAATTGCTTTGTAAGAATACAAAGAATACTCACAATCCTTTGGATTTTCACAATAAAAGGACCCTTTACAGAAAACTGTTGGCATCATATATAAAAATACAAGTCTGGAAGCATACTAATCAATAAAATTAGTTTACAATGACTTTGTTAGTGAGCATCTTTTGCCTGCATATAGCAGAGAAGTGATGTAAAAGTAAATCTGCAGTGAACAGAGGGTAAGTCTGCTTCCTCAATGTGTGGCAGCTCTTGTTTCTTTAGGCTACTTCTACTTATTTTACAGAAACTTTCTTATATTGTGCAAACGCAAAAAAACATTTAAGTTGGAAAAGAGATACTCTAAGCTTGTAAATTAAATGTTGTTTTTTTGGCTATTGACCTCCAGGTTTGGGCTTTCTCTTTGCTGTCAGGGCACTGACCTGCAGCATTACAAGATTGTGTCTCGGACAGAAACTGAAACTCTCACTCTTTCAGATAAACTGACTTAATCCATGATTGGAATACATTACCTCATTATCTCAATATAAAATGACCAATGCACATCTAACTACAGCTGTCAGCAATCAATCAAATAAATTTCAACCAAAGCATTAAGCTGACACGATGACATATGCTAACACACAATTCAAGACACCAGAACTGTAGGAACAGTAGCGAATATTGTTTCAGAACACAACTTTCTCTTTTTTGTTATAGTCAGTGTTGAGCTCGATAAAAATATTGTTGCACCCACTGGATTTGGACATATGGATAAAATTAGTGAGCAAATTGGGTTGCTGAAAGTAACAGCAAGATGCTACGAGCCCAATTCGGACAAAGTTGTAAATATCAGCACAAGCAAAAAATTCGCATGTTGACAAGAATGGCTTGATAAGAAAAAATGGGACTAGGGATAATCAATTTGTTTGAATAAAAGACAGGGATAAGGGAAGATGACCATTAGTTTATTTTATATCAATAGGCAGTGTCGCCCTGAGCCAGCCTCAGGAGGGGCACAGGTCAGTGTCTCTCTGAGCCAGTCCCAAGCTCGGATAAATGCAGAGGGTTGCGTCAGGAAGGGCATCCAATGTAAAACTGTTGCCAAAACCAAACATGCGAATCAAACCTAATAACAAGATCAAACCAGATTGGTCGAGGCCTCGGTTAACAACGACCGCCATTGGTACCGATGACCTACAGGGAACCAATGGAAAGTGGACTACTGTAGGTCAAAGAACGGGAGGAGAAAGGCGTGTTCAGTAGCAGAGAGAGAAGAGGAGAGACAAGAGTCTGGGACTGAGAGTAGGTTGAGTTGGTTGACTTGATGTAGAGAAGGAAAGTGGATATACTGTGCGTCCAGGAGACCAGGTGGATAGGTAGAAAGAAGCAGGTTTCAAGTTATACTATCATGGTATTGACAAGAAGAAAAATGAAAGAGGAGTTATCTTGAAGGAGGAGTTGTTTTGGAATGTTCTGAAGGTGAAAAGAATGTCAGATAGACTTGAGTCTGACACTGGAAATTGAAGGAGTAATGCTTAATGTTATTAGAGGCTACGCCCTGCAGTTGGGATGTGAGTTTGAAGAGAAGTACTGGGATGAGCTAGATGAAGTAATGCATAATATCTACAGAGAAAAGAGGTAATTGAGTGGGCAAGTTGGTGCAGGTAGTAGAGGGGATGAAGAAGTGATGGGCAGATTTGGCATACAGGATAGGAACAAAGAGGGATAGATGGTGGTAGATTTTGCAAAAAGGATTGAAATGGCTGTAGTGAACACTTTTTTCAAGAAAAGTCAGGCACATAGGGTAACTTATAGGAGCAGAGGTGGGAACACGCAGGTAGACCACATCTTGTATAGACAAGTTAACCTGAAAGAGATCAGTGACTGCAAAGTAGTTGTAGGTGAGAGTGTAGCCAGACAGCATAGGATGGTGGTTTGTAGGATGACTCTGGTGACAAGGAGGATCAAGAGTACAAAGGCAGAGCAGATGACAAAGTGGTGGAAGCTGAAAAGGGTGGAGTGTCGTAAGGTTTTCAGGGAGGAGCATCCAGATGATAACTATGGCTAGTGCTATCAGGGAGACAGTCAGGAGAGTACTTGGTGTGTCATCTGGAAGGAAAGTAGATAAGGAGACTTGGTGGTGGAATGAGGAAGTGCAGGAGTATATACAGAGAGACTGGTTAGGAAAGAAGAAGTGGGACATGGAGAGGACTGAAGAGAACAGACAGGAGTACAGGGAGATACAGCATAAGGTAAAGATAGAGGTGGCAAAGGGCGTATGATGACTTGTATGCTTGGTTGGATAGTAGTGAGGGAGAAAATGATCCATACAGGTTCGCAAAACACACAGATAAAGATGGAAAGGATGTACAACAGGTCCGGGTGATTTAGGATAGAAAGCGAAATGTATTGACAGATGCTACTTGAGTGATGGGAAGATGGAAAGAGTACTTTGAAGAGCTGATGAATGTGGAAAATGAAAGAGAGGCAAGGGTTAGTAAAAGTGAAGTGAGGAAGGCATTGAAGAGGATGAAGAGTGGAAAAGCAGTTCGTCCTGATGATATACCTGTGGAGGTGTAGAAGTGTCTGGGGGAGGCAGCGGTAGATTTTCTGACTAAATTATTCAACACAATCTTAGAGAGTGAGAAGATGCCTGAAGAATGGAGACAAAGTCTGATGGTGCCCATTTTTACAAATAAGGGGCCTGTGCAGAATTGTGGCAACTATAGAGGGATAAAGTTGATGAGCCATACAATGAAGTTATGGGAAAGAGTAGTGGAAACTAGACTGAGAGCAGAAGTCAGCATTCGTAAACAGCAGTATGGCTTCATGCCTGGAAAGAGCTGAAAGATGCAGTATTTGCTCTGAGAATGCTAAATTGAGAAGTACAGATAAGGCCAGATGGAGTGCATTGTGTTTTTGTAGACCTAGAAAAAGCATATGACAGGGTGCCAAGAGAGGAGCTCTGGTATTGTATGAGGAAATCTGGAGTGGCAGAGAAGTATGTTAGACTGGTGCAGGTCATGCATGCTAGCTGTGAGACAGTGGTGCGGTGTGCTGTAGGGGTAATAGAGAAATTTGAGGTGGAGGTGGGACTCCATCAGGCATCAGCTCTGAGCCCCTTTTTGTTTGCAGGAGGGATGGACAGGCAGACAGAAGAGGTTAGACAGGAATCTCCATGGACCATGATGTTTGCTGATGACATTGTGATCTGAAGTGAGAGCAGACAACAGGTAGAGGAAAATCTAGGACGTATGCGCTGAAAAAGAGAGGAATGAAAGTCACAGCGAGACAGAGTATATGTGTGTGAATGAAAGGAACCCGGGTGGAACAGTGAGGCTAAAGGGAGTGCTTTATTAAAATGCTTTATTATTGGCAGCGGTGGAGGGGGTAAAATATATGACTAATTGGCTTCTATCTTTTAATCCACAGCCCAGACCTTTACACAAAAAAGGCAGTAAATGGAGAGTAGTACATAAACCACCAACGAGATGTGTGATGAACCCACATTTTCCAACAAAAATTAACATGAGTGTGAAAAAAAAGAGGAAATTCTTAAATGATTAACATAATTCTAAGTGCACCTGGAGTCTATTATTGAAGCGATTTGTTATATCATCAAATTACTAAACCAGGATATAGCACTACTGAATAAATCATGCAGTTTTCAGTGTCTGGAAATGTGTGTATATACATGTGTATTTGTTTTAGAGAGAGAGCAAGCGAGAAAGAGAGAAGACAGGGATGATAATGGTTTTGGATCAAAAAAATTTCAACACACTGACAACCAGACACTAGCTAACACACATGTAAGAGCAGACACTGATTACACAATCCTAACTCTGCATACACATAAGTCACATAGCATCAGTGATCAAATCAAAGGTTAACAGAGAGGGACCTGGTTCATGGGACAGAGGCATTTCAGCACCCTATCATTTGTACTCTGCAAACCAAAAAAGAAGACTCCAAAAAGGAAAAAAATGTTGACACATTAATGTTGTGTCAACATTAAATGTGTTAGTCTGTATTTCACTGTACCTGTGATTTCATGTTTTTTTTAAAGTATGGAGACATGCTCTTCAGAAGTGTTACCAGGTCTTCATACACATCACTCTTTCTCTCATAAGCATTTTCATCGCCTTCCCTTTTTACACCCTGTAAAAAAAGTGAAATACAGTTGAATTAAATCTAAATGCCTCACTTATAATATGACCCATATGTCTGCTTGAAAAGCAAAGGTTATAAAGCTCAAAGGATATAAAGAAACCCCAAAAGGTAATGAGTTACACCATATTAACCACGATTTAGTTTCAGAACAGTACATTACAATTCTTTGATATTATAACAATCATGATATTTCAGCTTTTATTAACTACTTTGCCAGGAGCAGTTGAAGAAACAAAGGTATGGTAAGTTAGATAAGTCAGTAAATGACCATATACCACATAGTACTGCAGTATGCAAAACATCTGATTGGAGTGGACTGCATATTTGTCATTTGTCTAGTTATTTTTAGTTGTCAAGTTCAAATTTGACTGTTTATTACAAAGGAGAACGTAGGGCTCCATTATGTTACAATATACCATTCATCCTGCACTCAGGGCAGCAGGGGGCTAAAGGCTATTTAAGCTGTCATGGGCCAAGAGGCAGGATGCACAGGGCAAGCTGTCAGTCAGTCACAGGTTCACAGCCTGCCTCAGTCACACGTCTTGACAAATTAAGGTCTCCAATTAGCCTATTGCATGTTTTTGGACTATAGGAGGAAAGACGAGAAGTGCTGTGAGGCAGGAGCACTGGGCCACTGTGCCGCCTGCTTTGTACACATACACATGTACAAAAAATAATCAAAAATAAATATAAAAAAGATTGTGTTTTTTAATATGCCTGTCCATCTTTGTTATTTTAACTAGAAGTATGGTCCTAATGATAATTTTGATGTGTGGTTAAGTATTCATTTGACTTGATTGCTGGACAGACCCTAAGAAAAAATAGGTCTAGAAAATAAACAAAAGGAAACATTTTATATAAGGATCAACTTTAGGGATTGGAACATTGTATCTAATGATCCACCAACCTTGTTAATTTCCAGTTTTTTAAGGTGACCTGTAGCATTTGATTTTTATTCTTGGAAACAACAGCACTGGCGTGATCATCTTATATTTCATATTCATATCATGGTAGCCCTTCATGAAGCACTTCAGTTCATCGCCTCCTCTTTCAAAGCCTATCTTCCTGAAGCATGTCTTTCTCCAGATTGTAAGGCAGCATAATTTAAAAGAATAAACTGTGGATACATGACACCATCCCTTTTCTTTGGAATATCATTATGATGCACGGAGAGAGGTATTTGGCCATGACCATCTGTTATTTATGGAGCCAGACATTACCATATTGTTATCCTGATTTGGACGCTCAACTCCATTAATCATAACTCTCTATTTACCCAATTGACCTACGGTGATCACATAAACTCCACATTGTATTTAAGTTGACATGAAATTAATGAATGGCAAATTTTCAACATTTTTTGTTACATTAGAACCATGGTTGATTTATTCCTGCACTTCAACATCTTTTGAGCTCTAAACGTCTGACTTGCTTTCATTATCACATTGTTTTCTTTGTTCTGGGAACATTAAGTATATGGCTAAATATTCAATCTCAGCATTAGGTCATATTTTTATGTTCACTGACATATTATCTGAATGGGGGCAGTGTGGCACAGGAGGTAGAGCAATCATCTTCGATTTCTTCCTCCTGAGCTGAAGAGCTGAAGTGTTGTTGAGCAAGACACTTGAACCTCTAACTGATCCCCTGGCGCTGGTGGACGGCAGCCTACTGCTCTTGATTCATCCATGATGGGTTAATTGCAGAGAATTTCCCAATGGGGATTAATAAAGGATGAATTAAATGAAAACTTGACACATTTAAAATAGACACTGTATGTCATAAAATTGCATTCTTTCAAAAGCATACTGGATATACTGAAATTGTGATAATTAAATAGACTGTGCTAAGATATAACCAAAGATACAACTTAAAAAAACACTGACAAAAATAAATATCTTGAATGGAAAGATTGTCATTCAAAGTGACAAATAATCAGATCGTTCTGTATCTTTTGATTCTTACCGCTGTGAGAAAAAATCCACTGGTGCTACATGTGATGTGAAGGGTCTCAGTGTCACAAGGCTCAATCACAAGGTAGCAAATGTCACCTTTAAATTGTCTCCATAGTGGGGCACGACAGCCATTTGGAAATATATAATCTAGTGCATAAAAAAGTTGGTACACATTATTCATGATAGGAACATCTGCCTGTTTCACATGCGTCATGACTCACTATAAAGTTAAGCCAAAAAGCAATGGTTTGTTATATTCACAAGTGTTCTCGATGACTATACAAGCATTTTTCAAGATCTATATGTGTTACACAATTGACCAACCAATGAAATTGGTCCCTTCCATGCTGTTTTTTCATAAAGCATAAACAAATCAGTGCTAATCAGGTAAACATGATATCCAATTTGCCATTTTAATCTCTCATACCTGTTTTCATCAAAACGAATTTTAAGGGAAATTTAAACAATATCGTTCATATCTACTTAGTAACAGCTTACTCAGATCATGAACATGGCTTGACTGTCTGACTCTTTTGCTTACTTGTTTTGGGAAAAGTTAGAGAGAATTTATCTATGACTTTTTCATATGGCATATTTTAAGGCTAGATTTTACATTGTTACATAGAGAGCATCAATTTGACTTTGAAAAGAGCGGCAACTTTGTCTTGCCTTGCACAGAGTCCAACGAATCCAAGGCAATGAAGCAAAAACCATTTATTGATTAATAATTTAGTAAAGAGGAATCGGACAGATATAATGACGCTCAAATAGTTTATGAACACGGACTCTTTATGCTTTGGAATATTCAACGGAAGTGTTAAAAGCAACCAAGAGAAATGCTGACATGATTCAAACCTGATGTGTAGTGAACTGTCTTCAACACCCTCCCTCCCCCCCCACAACAAAACTCTTTCAACAACTTCACTTCTTTGTCCACAGTTTTGGGATGGAGGCTGATTTGTCTATAAAATGTTGAAAAACAGACAAAACAAACATCCGATTAGTTTGTGGTTACTTCTCAACATTCACTGCTAAGCCCACTCAAACACAACCATGTTAAAAATAATTTTTTTGATGTGAAATAATGATAGTTTCTGGAAACCAAGAGGATCATTTAACTGTATTCTGTCATAGAAATAAGAGAAGTACAAACTCTGATATTTTTTGAAGGAGCATGACGAGGAGCTGTTCATCCATATCTTGGAGCAAATGGCACAGTTTTTCCTTGACACCCAAGTCCCCACCTTCTTTAAATTCCGTCCTTTCCCCTCTGAGATGAAAGACATCAGTGTCTCCTTCCTCTGAGGTGGTGATAAAGGTGGGACCAAGAATCTTTGCCACAGGCTCCCTATTCTCTGAGTAGTCAAAGGGGATTAGCCTTGCCTTTAAAGTAAAAATTCAATATTTCTAAAACGCAACAACATATGGTACAGAGACATCAATCTTCCAGTTAAAATCTTTGTAACTTGTTAAATGGCAGTAACTTGATGAGTGCAACCTTGAATAGCATACATACCATGTGAAGTTAGAGATCAAATCTTTAAAAGGAAATAGCATAAGAAATTTGAGCACAACATTTTTCTGTGTAATGGATTTGTGTGTTAACATTAACACCATGTAATTATCTGCAAATTTGTATGTGCCAGAGGAATGCCTAAGACCACCATACTATCCCTTAGACCCATCAATATTTAAAAAAAAAAAATTGCATATGTTATTCCAGCATAACACATTGTTTTTAGTATGAATATCAAAGATGCCCATTAATCCTATGGTTAGCACCAAGGTAATTTTTTCTTTTTTTTTCATTTTTATTTATTATTTATCAGAAGTAAATATATTTCTGCAAAGAGTAATGTACATCAGTTAATTGGCCAGTGGTGAAAAAGGAAAAACTAATTCTGTCAGTGGGTTATGGTGAAATGTTGGGTGCTGGACTACCATGAAGTAAACAGGATTCAAATGTCCTTCTGTGCTCATCCTGCTTACCTTCAAAGCATGCTCGAACTTCTGCAAGCATTTTATCATTTGCCAAATTAACTAGTTTTGATAGCTGGCTGAAGCTGCGAACATAAACAACTGGAGGAGTGAGCTTCAACAATGGATGCCCTTCACTGTCTTTCTCATGGGACTTGACCTCTGAATCCCTGATGAGAAACAAAAAAGATATGCCAATGTTTGTGGTATCATTTATTTATCATTTAATTTGTGGTTTGCTTGCTTGTTTTCATTTGTGTAGGATTATAAATCAAAACAAAATTAAGGGAAATCAGTGTGTGCTTTGCTACTTGTCTACTTCCCAGCTAAAAGACAGAGCTAACATCATGGTGTGAGCAGACCAGATCCTCTAATCCTAAAAAAGAAATGCTAAAAGTCTGACCTGAAACTGAAATTAATTATAGACATGAATTTGGATATAGCCTAAGAAAAATACATTTGGAAACAGGGTTGACACAAGTCTCTATGTAAAAACATAAACAGGAGGTCACTCAACTGTCTGCTTTAATGATTACACCTACCTGATGTCATAGTCCTTTTTAAAATCAGATGGAACTAAACTGGTTGTCCACCGTAACGGCTCCTCAAACACATGAGCAGCCTCTTGTGCATGTTTGGAGCTGAACTGCTCCACAAAATGCAGGATGTCTTTCATTAATGCCTCATTTATTTGCGTGGACTCCAATTTGACATGACCAGAGCTGTCCATGGTCCACTGAGCTGCCATTGACAGTGATACACCCATAGTGGAGGCAAGATATTCTGAAATTAAATATAGCAAGTAAAGTTCATTAACAGTCTGAAATAGCACATAGCTTACATACATAGCATCATACTTTACTGAGTCATACTTTGATCAACTCTTAGATTCAGATCTCATCAGATCCAACTCCCACTGGTATCTCTTTATTTGTGGATGTCTTGCTATCTTCTGTCTTCTGCCTTTCTAATTATATTCCTACTTATTTTCCTTTTTTTTGGCATTACAACTGTTGCTGTGACAAATTAATTTCCTCTGTGGGGATCAATTAAATTTATCTTATTTACATGTCAGAGATATTATGATCAGATTTACATTTACATTTAAATTGATAACAACTTGTCATTTTAAGATAAATTGTTGATTTTGGCAAAGCAGTACTTAGACAGAGAATTATGAGAAACAGGAAACAAACAAGTGGTTCCTAACCCAGGAATGACCCTCTTAGCTACCAGTTCATTCAATTCACCATCATACAAAAGTAAATGAAAAACTATAAATTTTATGTTGAATGGAATTGTTTAGAATAAGACTCAAAATTATTTAATTGCAGGCAGTTAGGGATAATATATCTAACTTGGAAGCTAATAAGGCTCGTTGTTTGTAATTATAAATTGTGTGAGGTAAAAAGAAACAACATTGAGAGCATTTGAACTTCAAACTCCAAACCATATGCCCTGTCGTACGTTGATAATATTGACGAGGTACACATGCCATATTCATTAAAATGTCCTTCCGAGTAACACAGTCGTGCAAAATCAGGCCCGGAACAGACAGAGTGCTAATCAGAAGCTGTCCATGTTAACCTCCAGTTACAGAGCCTTGTCAAAATGGCGCCTCTGAAAATTCAAACATTTGACAAATCCCTTCGCCAGAGTGAATGCATTTTGCCGAACATCAGTAAAAACAATAAAAAAATGATACAACGGAATATGTCCTATTCTAAAATTTCGATGTGAGCAAGTCAACGATCGTTAATATCTGTATCTTCCTTCGAAAGTTACAACTATCAATATTATCACTACTGTTGTTGCTGTTGTTTTTGTTCTTGTTGTTACCTTCTTCGTGAAAGACTTAACTTACCGGATAGCTCAGCTTTCCTCTTCTACGTGAGGCGTATCGATACCACGGTTTCCATAGATACCACAAACTTTTTGCTCCTGCTTACTGGCGCTCTCGTAGGTTACTAGGATACGACGAAAAACAACGGTGAGTCACTTGGCTCAAAACTATTAAAACCCAAAATTTTAGTTACAATTTGAATGGAACGCAGCGGCTTTGACTGGAAACCCTGCTGCCAAGAAACAAGAGGATGGGGCTGTGATTGTGTATCATAACTGCCTGAATAGTCTTGCATCATTTTTATATTTTAAAATCTGCATAGATAATGCCAGATAATGCTTGCCAAAATATCTCTAATCCTTCTGCGTTCATGCTCTTGCTTAAATTGTTGAAAGGGATGAATGTGTAGTTTCCGCCATCCTTGAATTTGCGTGAGACAATAACAACAACAACGACAACAATAATAATTATAGTGGCAACTGGGATAGACTCCAGCATCCCCCTGCAACCCTGAGTACGATAAATGGCAGACAATGAATGGATGGATGGATGGGTGGATGGATGGATGGATGGATGAATAATAATTGGGACAGTCGCACTGTGATTACCACTTCTGTCTTAAAGCAAGAAGGTCCCTAGTTTAATTCCGAGGGGCCTCTCAAGGTGGAGTTTGTGGGGTTCCTCTGGGTTCTCCAGTTTCCTTCGACAATCCATAAATCAAGCAGTCGGTCAATTGGAGACCCTAAATTGTCCAGATGTGTGAATGAGAGAGTGAATGGTTGTTTCTTTATGTGGCCCTGCCATCAACTCCAGCACCCCCATGATCCTGAGGGCAGTTTAAGCAGTATAGATGTATATGTGTTGAGGATGTTGCTTTTACTGATGTCGCTGTTGCATACCAGCAGCGTCTTCAAGGATGTGATTTAACAATTGGAAATAAGATGAAATAATATGATGAAACTAAGTCAAGGACTATGGGTTGCAGGATACTGACCACAGTGTTGTTGTTGTTTTAGCAAGGTTAAGATTATTCATTTATGTATAATGTTTTAACAACGTTGCTGACTATTCGTTAGTGTCCAAGCAGTGAGTGAGGTAGCCAGTCACTTTAATGAGGTTCAGCATCTGTTTACCTCTGTGTTACAGGCTGACTGAGCAATACATGTCTTGTCTAATCTGAAGAGCAAAAAAAAAAAAAAAACTGCTCGTAACATTTTTATTGTTTCTTTTATGTTATATTTATTCATCCTTCCATTTTCTGAGAGTGGAAGTAGCACAGGTGCACTCAGGCTCACTTGTTGTGTGCCATCCAGACAGCAGTTGTACAGTCCGATGGCTATGGACACAACGGAGCATCTGAAGCGTTCGGTTCTGCACCGGGGTAGGATGAACCGTTGGCTGAAGGAGCTGCACATCAACCACAGCTCGTCGTGCTAGGGGGCAAGGATTATCCAGGATAGCTCCCAGTTTTTTCTTCAGCCCTCCCTACTGCCACCGATTGAAGATGGTCCAGGTTCAGTCCCACCAACAAGCAGGCTTTTCTCACTATCCTCACATGATTGAAACCTGCAATAGCATCGGGGCTTTGGTTCTGACACTTCACTGTTTTAATCTGTTCTGTGATAACTTTACTTTGTTCTGCAAGGACCTTTACAAAATCATCAAGTGAGACAGATATCTCACAACTTTGGCCTGCACTGCTGACATGAGCTTGGCACTGGAAAATCAGATTTCATCAGTGGTTTCATCTCTGCATAACCTCACCTCTTCTAAAGATGACCTTCTCAAGAGTGAAATCACAAAGTCAAACTGTTTAAGGGGAGAATGATTTCTGGCAGCAGGCGCTCATTCAATCTCTTCAATGAAATAATTAATTGACTTTCCATCTCTATCACTGTTTCCACTGAATGGCGCGATATTATGCTCTCTTGGCACAGAAACATAAGACCTAGACGGTACAGTGTTCGATGAGTATATCGCAGTCATAACTTCTTGTTGCTTTTTAGCTAACTTGCTGTTTGCATTTGTATATGAGAGAGGAGATGAGATGAGAACAACTTTATTTATCCCGAAGGAAATTGTTGTGCCAGAGTTTCAAGCAAAAACATAACAGTAATAGATAATAGTAGGAAGGAGGGAGAATAAGAAATACAATAAAATATAAATTGTCAATGTTAAGGCTATCAAGTGTTTTAAGGTCTTAAGTACAAAGATTTGAAGATTCCCTGCGGCTGAGGGAAGAGGAATTAAAAAGTCTGATAGCCTCAGGTAGGAAAGACCTCCTGTGGCGTTCAGTGGAGCTCCTTGGTGGTATCAGTCTACGACTGAAAGAGCTCTGATAAGACGTCAGTGTGGCATGCAGGGGGTGGTGGACGTTGTCCATGATGCTGAGGAGCTTCCTCAGCATCCTCCTCTTTGACACATATCAGCTTGTGCTGAGATCTGCTGAGATCATTTCTCATCCTTTCTCTATCACCTAGTACACTATGTCCATCTTGCACTTGCTGTGTGATCTGTTCAACCAGTATACCTGAGTAACGTACACTCCTTCCTTCCTCGTCCCTGTCCTCTGGCACCAAACCCATCTGACGTCCTCTCTAGCAACCAGCGCCAATTCCTTGTCATCTGGTCTGTTTACTGAAATCCACCACACCAGCACCCTCTGGGAGCCTCCTGGATTCCAACACAACCCAACATGTCTATCTTCTTCCCCAGAATGGCAACAAAGTCACTCTTCACCACCAACATATGTTTCTCAGCTACCACCACTTAACCTTTTCTTTTTCTTTTTTTTTTTTTTTTTTTTCATATTTTACAAAGGAAAAAGAACTCCTGGTATTCCTGGTATTTGAAGCCAGGAAAAGCGCACACTTAAACTTCAAATGACATTTTGGGGGGTCCTTTATTTCCTGAAAGATAAAAAAAACAAACTCTAACAAGATGTACAAGATATGTACAAACTACAATGTGGGGGGTCAAGGAAATAAGAAGCAGACAGCGGGGTACGTCGAACAAGGCAGTCTTTTACAATCAGCAATCCAATCCAATTCAAACAAACAGACATTGGCTTTGTACAGTAAACAACATCACATTTTAACACAAAGTATTTATATTTTATCAATAAGTCCCTTTACAGGATTATTAAATTGTCTCATCATCTCCATCCATGGCTATCATCTGAGCAAGGCTTGTCTGAACTTCCTGACTTTTACTCTGACCCCTAAACACCGTATCAGCATGATAACACTATTACGAATAGCCGAATGAGTTCTTGTTTTGTCCGCTGTGTTCTCCAAAGTAAGTTGTAGTTCTACAAGGTTCTGTGCTTGGACCAATACTTTTCACCCTATTTTGTGTCCACTGGATAATATTATCAGGGAATACTCCTTATATTTCCACTGCTATGCAGAAGACACCCAGTTGTGCCTCCTGAGTGACACCAGATGAAACCAGCGTATTCATTAAACTCCAGAAATATCTTAAGTAACTTCTCTATCTGGGGTTTGCCCTGTGCTTCATTTCGCAGGAGCTGGGTGTGCTTAGAAGGCTGATAGTGGTACACCTCGTGGAGCATTACTGTTCTGTGGTAGATTGGCTCATGCAGTTACTATAAGTTTCCTCTATCTCTTGTGAGAAGATCCGTTCATGTAAGTTTCCTAGTGGTGTTCTCTCTGTCTCCACAGTTCCTGATTTCCGGCTTTCCGCAAGCCAACCCCCTCCCTCCCCCTCGACCCAAGGTTTTGGTCCTTTGGTCTCGGTTTGTAAAGAATCTATGGTGTAGTGAGGCTGGCTTCTGTGGATGTTTAGCAGCTCTTGTCAACTCAACTTGTAATCCGGTGCAAAAGACAAACGGGACAAACGCAAATAGCATGAAATGCGCAAAGAACTACAATAAAGCACCGTATGCGCGGGAGAGTAAGGAGCTGCTGCATCTACATGCGCCACCATCTTGGATCGCACCAAGATCTGCACTGACCAAAAAATCTGTCTTACTTACAATTTACCTCAATTCATGCCAAGCACGGTGCTCTCTATTTCTGAGCCACTTTAACTTTACTCTGTTCTAGCATCCAGGCCCTTGCCACCTCAAGTTAGATGCCATGTCACATCTATTCTCTCCAGACTCTGCAGTATCCAGGCCCTTGATGATAGAATCCATTATTAAGGCTGCCCAACAGACCCATCTAGGTCCTGGTGGCAGCCTAGTTGGTCTTCTAATTGTACCTGAAGTGGCCCACTCCCAAGTACTGCAGCGTGACATTCTACCAAACACCTGGGGTTGCACGTGTTCTCCAATTCCTCTGAATGTAGTCCCTGGTGTAGGCACACCGCCAGCTTGAACTTCAGTCACACCTCACCACTGCCACTCCAGACTTCCTCGTACATTACTAAAATTACTCTTTTGGCACCCTGTTGTAAGTTTCTTCTAGTTCTACGAAGGCACAATATTGCTCCTTCTGACCTTCTCTATACTTTTTTATCAGCATTCTGAAAGCCAATACTGGATCTACAGTACCCTTTCCAGGCATGAAACCATACAAATCAAACCACAATATTTTCTTTCATTTTTTTGTCTGGCTCTGCAAAGTTAGCCATTTGGCTTACCTGAAGAATAACCCTTGTGACAAAGGAAATGAGGCTCCAGTAACGGTTTTAAAAGCACTAGTTAAGCTTTGTTTAAGGGTGGAATAGGATTTCTTTTTATCAATTGACAACCTTGGGGACTTTATTTCTATTTGCGCAGTAGGAAACATTCCAAATTGATCACCCTGTGATTGTGTTAAACTGAGTATTTTGTTTTCCTTGACTATTTCTTGTTTAATCCTAGTGTTTGAATAAAGCAATTTTACAACCCAAATGTCTCTCTTTGGTGCTGCTCACAAATGCTGACCTCTGATCACTGTCTAGGTTCCACTACTCTTTCCCATAACTTCATTGTATGGCTCATCAGCTTTATTCCTCTAGAGTTTCCAAAATTCAGCACATCTCACTTATTCTTAAAAATAGGCACTATCACACCTCTTCTCCATTCTTCAATCATCTTCTCAATCTCTAAGATGCTGTTGAATAATCTAACCAGGAACACTACTGCCGCCTCTCCCAGACATTTGTCCTTGTTCCAAAAACAGCATAACGCCTTGTCACTATAAAAGACCATCCAGCAGCTCAGGAGGATAGCCCTACAAAATGTGGTGGGGAAAAGCTTCTTCTCTATGATGGCAAGAAGAATGACCAACTACTTCATGGAGAACAATTACGTTGATACTAGCTGCCAGAAAGGAAAGACTCCAGGTTTCCCCAGCTGTGTAGAGTATGCTTCCATGATATGGGGACAGACCTGACCTCTAAAAGTAGAGGAAAGATCTGCATGTCATCTGGCTAGACCTAACCAGAGCCAAGGAGTCAGTACCACATCTGCTCAAGGCTCACGCCTGGGAATTGTTGTACATTCCAGACATTTACAAAAGTTAAAACAATTTTAGAAGCCAAAGATAATCGACTTTAAAGTCATTTTTTACCAAAAAGAAACAGCATTGCAGCATTCTTTTTATCTAAGCTTTCCAAAAATTGAAGGAAAAGAAAAGAAATCCAAGTAAAAGGCTATAATTCTATATTCTGCCTTCTCTGACTGCTGTTGTTAGCTATCAATTTTGCATCGAGGAAACACACATTAAGGACAGAATAGTAAAAAAGCAACTTCATAGCCAGCCCTACATTAAAGGAAGACAAGCTTTATATCTAGCATCTTGGACCCTAATACTCTATACACTTCAGTAGTAGTGGCAACATAGCATTAAACAGCACATAGCATTAAAAAACAACAAACACACGACACACAAAAGTGAGAGACTGAAAGCCCTGAAACTGATATTGCAGTGGCAATTGCCGAGACCAAGGGGCTAGAGGCAGAAGCTGAAGTAAGTGTAGAGAGAGAAACTTGGATGTGGCAGAGGTTTCTGAATACATTCGTGACTTCATTCAGTGTCAGACCAATCTTGAGTCAACATCACACGTCTAAGCAGTGCCATATCAACCATTACTAGACCATATCAACTATGAACTCTGGTCTAAAATACAACTGGGACAACACCACTCAAAAGCACATGTCATCATACGGCACAGCAGTTTCGGAGGCGAGCACCAGTGAGTCACCAGAACCCCACAGTAAGCACTTTTTGGCAAAATGGCTTGGAGATCATTCAGCACACACATGGTTGTCCAGAGGCTATAGAAAAATCTCTCTTTGACAGGATTGTTCACTTTCTAAGAATTAGTGACAAAGATTCCAAAACTTCTACAGCTTGGTTATCAATTCTTGCCAGACACTTCAAGTCAGACGAACAGCTCAGTGAGTCATTTGGTTTATGTTGACAAGAAATGCCCAATCCATGAGAGTGAAATTCTCTCAAGTGCTGCAGAGAGTTTTTGAAATAAGTCTTTAGAGGACTGTAAGTCTTCTTAAGTGTGTGGCATATGTTTCAAGTGCTGTGCTACAACCTTGCACACTGCATGGAACTTCAAGGCTGGCAAATGTAAGGAATGTGATTGACAGCTGCTCTCATTACTGCCCCACATCCAGAACCACCCTTTAACCTCTACTGAGCATGGTTGGCAGCACAATGCTGAAGGATTTCAATCTGCACTCTCTTAATAGTGCACTGCAGTCTGTAGGGATATAAGAATCACAAGATTTTGCCAAAAATATCTGGAGTTTTGCAAAAATGATGCCCAGAAGAGACAGTCAGACTCCTTTCAATACTGGATGGGATCAGCCCCAGGCTCCTCAGGTCCTGTGCAGACAAACATATTTTCCACAACTGTGGAAAACATCTTGCATGGAGTCAGTACCAAAACCAAAGGACCTCAACAACTACAGGCCGGTGTGCTGACATTGCACCTGAAGACGCTGTTATGGCTGGTACTAGCCCATCTATGTCCCCTGGTGAGACCGTTGATGGACCTGCTACAGTATGCCTACCACGGGAATGGATGATGCCATCTACCTCCTGCATCAAGCTGTCACCTGAAGGGGCCTGGAAGCACTGTGAGGATCACATTCTCTGATTTCTCCAGTGCCTTCAATACCATCCAGCCTCTACTGCTGAGTGACATAGTGGAGCTCATATGGGGTTGACAGCCACCTTAGAAAGTGGATATTGGACTACCTCACTAACCCCCCACTGTCATGGTTTCAAAGGTGATGCCTGAGCCAAATGTAAGGACACTCAGGAGTTAAGACATTTAAGGCATTTTAAAGGCTTTTATTTTGCAAAGCTGAATGGAGGGCTACATTTCTGGGGTTACGTCATGGGAGTCTCTGGATCTAGGAAGTGATGAGGAGAGACGTTGGCCCTCCTGAACTAGGAAGTGGCGTGGAGAGGCGTTGGCCCCCTGAGCCTGGGAAGCAGCTTGGTCAGGGACGGGTGGTAAGCATACACCATCGTGGGAAGAAGCCTAGTTGGGGACATCCAACTCTGGACTCAGGAATGAAACAAATAATTGATCTTTGGAGATGAGCTCCGCCAAAGATGGCATCCGGGAAAGAGGTTTGTATGGCAGTACCAACTCTAAACAACCTAGTGCTAAAGCAAGCTCCTCTTGAGCTCAGCCTGGCTAGGCCTCATGGTGTGCATTGCATCCCAGCTAAAATCATTCTCCTGCTCAATCAAGTTTACTAACCTGCCTGAATGATTACATGCCAATAGCACTCACTCCGATCAGCATGAAGTGTTTTGAGAGAGTGGTGTTGGCCCACATTGAGAGCAACATTACGGACACCCAAACCCTCTGCAGAGTGCAAAAAGGTCCACCTCAGCTACCACCATCCATTAATGCCTCTCCCATTTGGGAAAACATAGACTCCTCCATCAGGATGCTCTTTGTGGACTACAGCTTTGCCTTCAACATGGTCATCCCCCACAAACTCACCCATAAAATGTCGACCCTTGGACTGGCCGCTGGATTTTCTGATTGACAGACTCCTGTTGGTCAGGATAGGTAATAGGACTTCTGCCAGCATTATCACTTATGGGAGGTGAACAGGGTGTGGACACTCCTCAGGGATGTATCCACACTCTGAAGTTCGCAGACGACACTACGGTGATAGGGTACATCACTGGCGGGGACGAAATGGCCTACGGCAGTGGTCCCCAACCCCCGGGTAGCAGACCGATACCTGTCCGTGGATCAATTGGTACCGAGCCACCCAAGAAATAATCAATTATTTCTGTTGGATTTATTATCTGAGTCTAAAAAATCTTTATTTTGAATTTTTTTTATTTTGAAGAATGACTGGAATCTCTCGGTTACATCTTGGTCACTTGAGTGCCAAAAATGTAACCTACAAGCTAGCAAAATGAGTAAAAAACAGACGTCAGACGGAAAGTTTCTTTTCGAAGGGGAAAAGGTCTAGTGAAGAGACAGAAGAAGAGCCGACAACTTTCAAGGAAAAGAAAGATTCTAACAGACAATACCAGGGGTTCTACTTGAAATGTGGATTTATCATAACAGGTGATTCCCACAGACCAAGCCGCTCTGCATAATATGCGGCAATGAGGCAATGAAGCCTTCATAATACTTATGTTATGTTGTTGGCGTAATGTTACGAGGAAGTTGCTAATAAATTGCATACGAGTACACAGTGGATTCATGTTTATTACTATAGTGGTAATATAAACAATCTACATCTACAGCCCCCCCCCACCTTGTGGACACAAAGAAGGAGAGAAGATCACATCAGCCACTGTTCATCCAAGGTTTTGAGGTTGAGAGGGTGAGGCGTTTCAAATACACGAGTGTCTACATCAATGAGGACCTCACCTGGTCCCTCAACACCTACAGACGGTTAAGAGGGCTCAATAGTGGCTGTGCCTCTCTGAGGAGGCTGAGGAGGTTTGGCATGTCACCTAAGATGCTCAGCAACTTCTACAGCTGTATTTATGAGAGCGTCTTGACCAGCAGCATCACGGTGTGTTACGGCAGCACCATTGCTCTGGACTGCAGACACTGCCGCAGAGCCCACAGAAGAGTTGCCTCAATCGCCAAGGGCCACGCTCACCCCCAACACGGACTGTTAACACACCTACCCTCTGGCTGGAGGTACAGAACTGTGAAATGGAGACATGACTGAAGAACTTGTTCTACCCAACTGCCATCAGTCTTCTGAACAACTAACAGGAGTCCATAACCATGTTCTACCTTAAATTTAAACTCTATGCAAAGAACCAGCACCTGCACTTTGTGAGTCACATGCTCAAAACTGCACTAAACTTTCAAGATGTCAATCTGCACTCTCTCAACTTGCACATCAAGCTAACACTGTTTACATTTCCCTGCACTGTTTACATCTGACTGCAACAGAATGCTTATATTTTTGCATGCCTACTAATGCTGTTCACATCTCAAATACGGTTTACATTTCCCTGCTTTGTTTTCATTTCCTTGCACTATTACAGTATGTTTATTATTTATTTATTACACCTATCTTAATGCACCGTGGACAGCATAGTAAGAATTTCATTCACAGCGAAACACGTTTCCAGATTGTACACTGCAGCATGGTGCAGGGGGGTTAGATTGGGTGCTTTGGAACCAAACATTCGGTTTGACTCCTGGTTTGATTGCTGGTTTTCCTAGCCTGTCGATGTATTGTTGAGCAAGACACAGAACACATCATACACAGTGCTGACAGTGCACTGCTCCCCCTTCCTGGGCCGTCAGATGGCGGACCACAATATCCTGGAGGCTGTCCAGAGGCTGTTCTCCTTGGCCTCACCAAAGTCCTTCCATGCATACATTTTTGCCTCAGCAAAAGCAAATGCACCCACATTCTGCTGGGCCTGCTGGTATCACTATGTTGGTTCCAGAGCACCACAGGCTAAAAAGGCTTGATAATACTCCTTCAACCTGCTGGCATCCCCCACCACAGGTGTCCATCAATGGTTTCTAGGTTTACCAGCATGAAAAGTACCAACCTCCTTATTGCCACATCTCTGGTTGGTTAATTCATTAATGAAGGCATGAAACATGGCTGACTAGGATTCTATGTCCCTTATGTACCCTGCCTCCCTCAGGATGAGGTTGAAGTTCTGTCGTAGGTGAGAGATGACAAGGGATTCAGCAAGACATTCCCAGCAGATCCTTACAATACATTTGGGCCTGGCAGGTCTGACTGAAATCGCCCCCCACCAGGAAGTGATTAGTTGAAAACACAGCCCCCCTTCACCTAAAATTCCAAGATGTGGTAGCAAGTCTGATGACCACCTCAGTTAGATCATCAAACTGTTATCTACGGTGTCCTGGTGTGAAGTGCCATTATAGACACCCTTTTTCCTGAACATTGTCTTTGTTATGGACAAAGCACATGTCACAAATGCCTACCACAGAGGTCCTGTAACAAAGCACTGCTCAGGTTCAGATAAGGGAACTGTTCCTCCTATACACACCTTTCCAGGTTTCACTGTCATAAACTATGTGAGCATTGAAGTGCCCCAGCAGAACAGGGGCGTCTCTGGCAGGACCACTCTCTAGAGTTGTCTCTAAGGTCTCCAAAAAGGGTGAGAAGTCTGTGCTTCTATTCAATGCAAAGATCTTCTTCTTTCGGCTTTTCCCTTCGGGGGTCACCACAGTGAATCAACTTTCTCCATTCAACCCTATTCTCTGTATCCTCCTTTCTTACACCAACTACCTTTATATCCTCTCTCACTACGTCCATAAATCATCTCTTTGGTGTTCCTCGAGACCTCTTGCCCGGCAGCTCCAATTCCAGCATCCGTCTACCAATACATTCTCTATCCCTCCTCTCAGTCTGGCTTCTCTGACCTTCTCTCCAAAACATTTAACATGTGCTGTTCCTCTGATAGAGTCATTCCTGATCCTATCCATCCTGGTAACTCCCATAGAGAACCTCAATATCTTCATCTCTGCAACCTCTAGTTCTGCCTGCTGTCTTTTGGTCATTGTAACAGTTTCTAGTCCATACATCATTGCTGGTCTCACCACTGTCTTGTACACCTTTCCTTTTATTCTGGCCGATAGTCTTCTATCACATAGTAATGCAGCCACAGGGCGGCACTGGCCTGTGTCTCTCCAAGCCTGCCTTAGGGGGGCATGGAGCAGTGTCTCCCTGTGCCGGTCCCAAGCCCGGATAAATGCAGAGGGTTGCGTCAGGAAGGGCTCTCTAAGATCCTGTTGAATAATCTAGTCAGGAAATCTACCGCTGCCTCTCCTAAACACTTCCACACCTCCACAGGTATATCATCAGGACGAACTGCTTTTCCACTCTTCATCCTCTTCAATGCCTTCCTCACTTCACTTTTACTAATTTGTGCTACTTTGTGATCTACAATAGTCACATCTTCTCCCCTTGCCTCTCTTTCATTTTCCATATTCATCAGCTCTTCAAAGTACTCTTTCCATCTTCCTATCATTCTTCTAGAATGTCTCAATACATTTCCCTCTCTATCCTTAATCACCCGGACCAGTTGTACATCCTTTCCATCTTTATCTCTCTGTTTCGCCAACCTGTATAGGTTATTCTCACCCTTCTTACTATCCAACCGAGCATACACGTCATTGTACACCCTTTGTTTTGCCTTTGCTACCTCTATCCTTACCTTATGCTGTATCTCCCTGTACTCCTGTCTGTTCTCTTCAGTCCTCTCAGTATCCCACTTCTTCTTTGCTAACCGCTTTATCTGTATACACTCCTGCACTTCCTCATTCCACCACCAAGTCTCCTTATCTACTTTCCTTCCAGATGACACACCAAGTGCTCTTCTACCTGTCTACCTGATAACACTAGCTGTAGTTGACCAATCATCTGGAAGCTTACCTTGACCGTTTCTCAATTCCTCCCTGAAAACCATGCAACACTCCTCCCTTTTCAGCTTCCACCACTTTGTCCTCTGATTTGCCTTTGTCCTCTTCATCTTCCTTGTCACCAAAGTCATCCTACAAGCCACGATCCTATGCTGTCTGGCTAAACTCTCTCCTTCAACTACTTTGCAGTCACTGATCTCTTTCAGGTTACCTCGTCTATACAAGATGTAGTCTACCGGCGTGCTCCTACCTCTGCTCTTATGAGTTACCCTGTTTTTTCTGGAAAAAGGTGTTCACTACAGCCATTTCCATCCTTTTTGCAAAATCTACCACCATGTCCCACTGCATTCCTATCTTGGATACCAAATCTGCCCATCACGTCATCCGCCCCTCTATTGCCTTCACCAACATGTCCATTGAAGTCTGCACCAATTACCACTCTCTCATTTCTGGGACTATTCTGGAGCACTTCATCTAACTCATTCCAGAACTTCTCCTTCTCTTCAGATTCACATCCCACCTGCGGGGCATAGCCACTAACAACAGTGAGCATCACACCTTCAATTTCCAGTTTCAGACTCATGAGTCTATCTGACATTCTTTTCACCTCTAGGTCGTTCCTAACAAACTCCTCCTTCAAAATAACTCCTACTCCATTTCTCTTCTTGTCAGTACCATAATAGTACAACTTAAAGCCTACTATCTTTCCAGCTGGTCTCCTGGACACACAGTATACCCACTTTCCTTCTCTGCATCATGTCGACCAACTCTCTACTTTTTCCTGTCATAGTCCCAATATTCAAAGTCCCTACTCTCAGTCCCAGGTTCTTTCCTTTCCCCAGCTCTCCCTGCTTCCGAATGCGCATACCTCCTCTTCTTCTTGTTCTCATTCTTCAACCCACAGTAGCCCAATTTCCATTAGTACCCTGTAGGTCATCAGTACTATTTGCGGTCGTTGTTAACCCAGTCCACGACCGATCTGGTGTGATATGGCTATGGTTGACTGGCATGTTTGGTTTTGGCAAGAGTTTTACGCTGGATGCCCTTCCTGACGCAACCCTCTGCATTTCTGCATTTCTGCATTATTCAATGCATAGATACACATACCAAATACTGGTAAGAGTTACCGGTACGTATGGCACTGCATTGTGAATGCACTAACTTGTTTCAGGATTGAACGGAGTTGTCAGGACGTTGGTTTGTATTCTATTAATAAGGTTTGACAGACTTATCTGACTGTTTTGTTGACATTCCCTTTAGCGCAGCTCTATTTAGTGGATGCATGGTACAACCCCAGCTACTACTGTAGCTCTAGTCTATGCCCCTTATAATGCGGTGCACCTTGTATATGATTTATTTATTTATTTATTTATTTTCAAAATAGGCCATTCATTGAAGGTGTGCCTTATAATCCGGTGCCCCTTATGGTGTGGAAAATATGGTAGTTGGAAGTTATTGGCCTTTGCTCATATGCTACTTCACATCAGAGAAGTGACTTTCCACTTTCCTAGCAGCAACTTTTGCGGCCATGGGTTGGACTGCCAAGGTCCCCACCTTTGGCCGCCGCCCAGATCACATCGCACTTGATCCCCTTTGCCCCTTCTAGTGGTGTCGAGCCCATGGAAGTGGAGGCTCATGTTGTCTCTTCAGGCAGAGTACATGGGTATAAATCACCCACCAGTCACTTGTACTTGAACCCCTTCCGCAGGCCTGGCTTCAGAGGGGTGCTTTAGAAGGGCACTTGTTTAATTAAGCTGTCATGCATTAGCTTTTTTCCAGCAGGCTGCCTCCTTATGTTGGGCTCACACCTAAAGATTTTCACAGTCACTGACTAAAAAATGAGTCAGAAGGACATTTTAGTTTTACTGGAGTCATGGCGGGCTCCCATCATCTCAATCAGTAAGTATAGGGTGATAATCTGAGTTTACGAAAATATCAAATGTGTGAGATATGATCACAAGTTTTTCAGTCTTTATGGTGACTTAATACAATTAACAGTCAATTGATGAAATATTACAAAACTGGAAACAGGGAACCTGGAACCAATCACCAGAGCAGTATTGGTGGCAGAGATGGTATTTGTTGGCGATATGGATGAATGGGAATAGTGAAGGATGTCCGAATCAATATGGACTTTCCAGAAAGAGTTGTGGATGGGTGAGCTGTGGGCAGAGCGGCCCACCTTGTATGATATCACGTCTGAATTGAAAAGGAAAAGTGATGGACTAAAATAGCAGACTCTGCAAATACCTGTGAAAACATTGCATGGTGATGTAAAAAAAGTGCTGAAAGAACCAAGTTGTTGTCTTGTAAATAGTGACCCTGTAAGATTTACTGTCTTTGTAAAATCTCATTTTGAAACTCAACTGTGACTAAAAACAATAAAAACTGGTCTTTAATTGTGAGCAGGGGTGAGATGAGTTTTCAATGGGTCTTTTCCAAATCTTTTCAAAGTCATCTGATGTATGAGTAGCTGTATACTGTTCTTTGGATCCAACAAGTAAACAAAATGACCTTTAGCCATTCACATGCCACCTACTATCATGTCAAGGTGGCGCAAATAAGAAAACTGTTTCCTGCAATGATATCTTAAGTTTGAAAGAGCCGTTAATTGAAATTTTAAAGACCTGTCTCAAATTTTATTCATGCTTTAGGGGGTCAATCAGAGATCCAGAGATGCAAATGGTAGAAATTCCTGCAAAGGGTAGAAATTCCTTACTGATATTTTCTTTATGTTTTTCAAATGGGTTACCTTTTGCATCTATGTGAGAAAAACAGAATGGTATTAATTGGCAAAATGTCAATTAGATCTGCCCAACTTTGTAGTCCATGGGATGAATCATAAACCATGGAAAGAACCAAAAACACCACAGTGGAAATTCAAGTTTGGGTCAATTTATTTAATAGAAAATGTATAAAGTATGGAAATTCATGCTGCCTGCCTTATAAACATTTCAGCAGATTTTTTTTCCGGTTAAGGTTATACATCAGGCTATAAAAAGATGCCGGACGAGTTTAAAAACAAGAAATATGGAAAAATAATACATTAAAAAAGAAACCTAAAAAGTTAATGCGTCCTGGAAGGCTAATACATTATCACTTTCATTAATGAGCTGAAAGCAAAACAACACATATTTCCCTTTAGTAAATCCAGAGATACAGCCAGTATGCAAGAGTTTCAAAATTGAAATATAATTTCTATAGCAGTCAGTGCTTAACAAAATTATCAGAGTAACAGTCAAAGTGTAAAAAACAAAACCCAAAATCATATATGTATATAGACACATCTATACATATATATATATATAATTCTAATCTATGTATAATATATGTATAATTTTAAAGAATGTGGTCCAGACCTGCTTGTAAAGTATCATGCGAAAACTCTGTTATTTGGTGCTATAAAAATCAAATTTTTACTATATATATATGTGTGTGTGCATATATACATACACAAATATACATATATATATATATATATATATATATATACACATACACACACACACACATTTATACACATACACATATGTATACATATAGATACTTGTGTGTGTATATACCTATATATGAATGCGCATATAAATATACTGACACGGGTAACTATGTTAGTATACACATGTATGTACTGTACTGTACAATGCAGCCTCAGGGGTGCACTTTTGTGTGTCAGAGTGCCTGGATAAATGCAGAGGACTGAGCCAAATAGGAAATCCAGTGTAAGACTTGTGCCAAAACTAAATATGCAAATCAACTTTATAATTTCCATAATGGATCAGTCGAGGACCAGGTTTACGACTGCCATTGTTGCTGATAACCTACAGGGTAACAGTGGAAAATTGGGCTATTGTGGGCAAAGAAGAAGAAAAAGCCTTGTTCAGAAGAGAAGAGAGAAAAAGGAAGAGAATGGGACTGAGGGTTTTGACTTTGAATATTTCAATGATTTCAAGAAAAGCAGGAAGGAAGGTGGATAAACTGTGTGTCCAGGAGACCAGGTGGAAAAGTTGCAAGGCTAGAAGCTTCAGAGTAGGTTATAAGCTTTCCTATTATGGTACTGAAAGGAAGAGAAATTGACAAGGTGTCATCTTGGAGGAGACAGTTGTTAGGAATGTTCTGGAAGTGGAAAGAGTGTCAAGATAGACTCATGAGTCTGAATCCCAAATTTGATGTTGTGATACTCAATATTGTAAGTGCCTTTGCCCCACAGGTGGGATGTGAGTTAAAAATGCTGATGGGAAAAATGCTGGAGTGAGTTAGATGAAGTGATGAGGAATATGCCCAAAGTTGAGAAAGTGCAAATTGGTGCACACTTCAGTGGCGAAGCGGTGTAGGTAAGAGACGTGATGTGGAGGTTATGGGCATATGAACACAAAGGAAAAGATGGTTGTAGACTTTGCGAAAAGGATTACAATTGCTGTAGTAAATCTTTTTTTCCAGATGAGGCAGGGACATTGGATAACTTATGAGCATGAAGGTGGGAACACACAGGTAGACTTCATCTTGTATAGATGATGTAACCTGAAGGAAATCAGTAACTGCAAAGTAGTGGTAGGTGAGAGTGTAGCCAGACAGCAAAGGATGGTGGTTTGTGGAATAACTCCAGTGACAAGGAAGTCATGAGGACAAATGCAGAGCAGAGGAAGAAGTGGTGGAAGCTGAAAAGGGAGGGATGCCGCATGGTTTTCTGGGAGGAGTTGAGAATGGCTATGCGGGGTCAGAGGGAGCTTCCAGATGAGATTCCAAATAGAATTTCCATCTGGAATTCCAGGTATGAGATGAAAACTAGACAGTAGAGCTAAAGTGACAATTTGTGAGCAAGCATGTTTTTTTGCCTAGGAAAAGCAATACAGATGCAATATTTGCTTTCAGGATGCTGGCAGAGAAGTAGAGAAGGTCAGAGGGAGCTGCACTGTGCTTTTGTAGATCTAGAAAAAACGTATGAAAGAGTGCTGAGAGAGGAACTATGCAATTCCAGACTTCTTAATACAGTACCTGAGGAGTATGTTAGACTGGCACGGGACATGCATGCGAACTGTGACAGTGTTTAGGTGTGCTATGGGTGTGACAGAGAAGTTAAAAGTGGATGTACGACTTCATCGGGGACCAGCTCTGAGCCCCTTCTTGCTTACAATGGTGAAGGACCAGCTGACAGATGAAGTTAGACACTCCAGAGAATCTCCATGGATCACGATGTTTGCAGATGACATTGGGATCTTTGGTGAGAGCAAGGAGAGGGTGGAAGAAAATCTAGAGATGGGGAGGTGTGCCCTGGAAAGGAGGGAGACAAAGGTTAGCTCCAGTAAGACAGAACACGTGTGTGAATGAGAGGGACCCAAGTACTACTCTCATAAAGAAGGTGGAGAATCTTAAGTACTTAGGGTCAACACCTTAGAGAGTGGAAAAGATGTGAAGAAACACATTCAAGCAGGTTGGAATGGGTGGTGAAAAGTACAAGAATGAAAGGAAAATTGTACTTGACGGTGGGACAAGCGATGCTGTATGATTTAGAGACAGTTTCATCGATGAAAGGACAGGAAGCAGAGCTAGTGGGATCGGAGATGAAAATTTTGTGCCTATCTTTGGGGGTGACAACGTTGGATAGGATCTGGAGTAAGTCCACCAGGGACAGCAGGTATTTTGGACCTAAGGACAGAGCAGCCAGACTGAGGTGGTTTTGTCATGAGGGATAATGAATATATTTGGAACTGCCAGGCAGGAGGCCAAGAGGAAGACCAAAGAGAAGATTTATAAATGTAGTGAAAAAGGACATGAGGTTAATTCTTGTGAAAGGATGCAGAGAATAGGGTTAGATGGAAGAAGTTGATTAACTGTGGCGGCCCTTGAAGGGAGCACCCATATAAATGAGAAGCTGCACATCTAAGCATATGTATGTATGTTTGTGAAACACCAAATCTTTGAGAGTATTACCGTACACCTAAATTTCAAATACCTCTATAGCTTAATATGTTCCTAAAATCATTACTTTAATCTGGTGAAAGTTTGCTAAAGTTTGCTCGAAGACATTTTGCCTTTCATCCCAGAGGCTTTTTATGGTCAAAATTAACCATGACCTGGATGACTGAGAACCTTCACAGACAAGGCAAATATTCCCTTTCCCTTCGTTACCCTTCCCCTGTATTCTTTTAGAGACATGTGCATGTTAATTGTTCACAAAAAGAGTTAAGTCTGTTTCTTTGCTAATGAATTATTTAATATAATAAACTTTCTGGTTGCCAGGGTTCCTGATGTGCTAGCAGAGCTCCAGGGTTTTCCAAATTGTGGATTGGGAAGAAAAAGATGGTCCAGCTTAAGACCAGGCTAAGAACCACATTAAAGTATATACGCAGCAAACACAGCAAGCTTCTTCCAAGAACATTATTGTAATTGGTCAGACCCAAGATTCCATATTAGGACAACTGGAGACTAATTTGAATCCCATTGAAAAGAGAAACACATTGTTAGCTTTGTACAGCTCAGATATGGCTTGTTATGATCCCACTCTCCTGACATCAGCCAAAGCAAAGAGGGGAAAAATGCAAATTTTTTCCCTCTTTGCCTCTTTTCTTTTCTCCTTCAGTCTTTGTTAGCCTCAAGAATGAGTCCAGCTAACTGGAACCCAGTGAGTCTCCATCTCAACTTTCTTTAACACCAAGAGCAACTCTTTGAATGCCACTGAGAGGTCGTCATTTACTATGACTTTGTCGAACAGATGACCGTACTGAGTCTCCATCATCTGAGCAGTTCCCATCATCTCGTGAAAGTCCTCCTGAAAAAATGAAAACATTAATAGTAGAACAAGACTGCAGGGTACAGTTGAAACATGCAGATTCACAATAAGACAAATAAGACAAGTGAAGTTGTAATGAGAAAGGCTGACAACAGTAAATGGAAAGGAAAATAATTTTACATAGCATTGAAATAAATGTTCTTAAACAAATAAACAATGTGATGCATGGTACACCAATTATAATTTTAAGAGTTCGGTGCCCACACATATACTGTAGCACAGTTTGTCCAATAATATATCCCCGAAAGAGAACCTTACATAAAGGACTTTTCATATTTGTTTAAACTGAATATACATGGTTATACACAAATCTATAAAGGAAAAATTATATATATTCAGAAAGACAAAAGGACGAAATGAAAGGCAGAAATGTAAAATATTTGTACGCCATACATTATGCTTTGCATGTGTTACGATTGGCTTCCAGGAGGACAGACACAGGTTCGTAGATACGCATGTGGTTTAATAAGTTGTGGGATCGGGATGTCATACACACACCAGGGAGAAGACTACACAGACTTCTCCTAGCAACGAGATCAGACAATGTCTGCAACTTTGGGTCCACCCTATATACTCTTGCCTAATTAGTGGCATTGTTTCCTGGTGAGGCGTGTTCACCAGGTGCAGGGGATAACTGCCTTGATTGCTGTGCCACCTGCCTGGGGATCCGATGAGTCGTGACAGCGTGGAAATGGGAGATCAGGAAGCATAAACATCTTTTCAACCAATAAAAGAGCAGCAAAAGACAAGCACAGATGAAGGTATTAATATTTGGCATTACTAGGTCGACCCTTAACCTCGAATGATCTTTATCTGTATAGATATTAGAACCAAAAATAAAACCATATGCTTATAAATCCTGAACTCATTTAACAGAAAACAAAGATGTAATTAAGAACTTTGGACAGTACAAAACTTACAAAAAAGAAGCACACAAATAAACCAAACCACAAACTACTACTCTTTGATTTTAACAGATTCAAACCTTAACATTATCATATTTGTTTCTATGAGCATGGAAAACTATGGTGTCCACAGATATGACAGAATTTAGCATGAAAATGTAAATAACAGTAAATTACACGTAACACATGTAGTGAGGCAAATAAAGACAACCCAAATGGCTAGAACGTTTTGGGAAGAGGTAGCCAAACATTACGCTCAGAGGACAATGTCTGTCAGAATAGACGGTCACTACTTCATGGCAAATCCAAAAACGCCAAAAGGTGTGTGCAGATCAAGAAAAGTGAGAGGAAAAAAAATTAATCCCAGCATTGCACACATTGTTACAGTGACTTGATCTTCTCATTAAACACCATGTAACTACCACCAACATCATTAATCACTGTCTGCCATAGTCACCGGGTTGCTCCTATGTTGTTGCCTGTAAGATTCCTCAAATGTTTAGCGTTTTTGATGTGTTTCACAGTGGGTGGGGCATATGCAGACTTCCCTGAATGTCTGTGCCTGAGTTTCAAAGGAATTATCGAATGTTATGACCAGACTCCGGCACACTCACCTCAACCCCCTCTGTCCAACCCACTCAAAAAACTTTGTTTTCCCCTCTACCACTCACCTTATCTCCCTCCCCTCTCTACCTTTCAGCCACACCTTCTTCACACCATCTGTTCCCACCGGCCTCCCTCGTCATCACCGTGGAGGATGTGAGAAGAGTTCAGTTGTCTTCAGCCAGGAAAGGCTGCAGGCGCTAATGGCCTTGTCACTAGAGGCTCAAAGGATGTGCTACTCAGCTGTGGTGTTTTTTGACATACTGTATATTCAGCCTAAGCATGATGGTTTTCCATTGCTTGTGGAAAACCTCACGCTTGGTCCCTATGCCTAGGAAAAAACACCCAAACACACAGAGTGATTACAGACCAGTGGCCTTGACATCATATGCCATGAAGTCACTGGAGCATCTCCTCCTGAGGCACCTTCGCTCCCTTGCAAACCAGCATTGGACCCCCACAATTTGTATACCAGCCTCATATTAGAGTGGAAGACATCATCATCTTCCTGCTGCACAGGGTTTACACTCATCTCAAGGAGGCAGGCAGCACTATGAGAATAATGTTCTTTGACTTTTCCAATACTTTTAACACCATTAGACCAACTAACGCAGGAGTAAGCTACTGACATGTTGGTGGATGCTCGACTAGTGGCCTGGATTACTGACTACATTCCAGGCCACCCACAGTATGTGAGGCTACGAAAGATCATGTCGGACACAATCATGAGCAGCACGGGGGCACCACAGAGGACAGTCCTGGCTCCCTTCCTGGTTACACTCTACATCTCTGACTTAAGCTTCTGCTCACAGTCCTGCCACCTGAAGAAGTTCTCAGATGACTATGCCATTGTGGCCTGTATCAGTGGAATCAGCTGTATCCAACTTAAGTAAAGATCAGCAGACCACACATTAATGTTTGATTTGTGAGAAGATAATGCAAAATTTGGGTTAAAGCTCAAAAACAAACAAAGGAGTGTCTTGCTCAAACCACTTTGACAGGCTAGGAGGACTTTTAGCTCTGCCTCTTTTTCTTTTTGTCATTGTCCATACATCATCGCTGGTCTTACCACTGTCTTGTACACCTTTCTTTTCATTTTGGCCAATAGTTTTCTATCACATAGTACCCCTGACACTTTTCTCCACCCATCCCAACCTGCATGAACCCGTCTCTTCGCCTCCTTTCCACGCTCTCCGTTGGTCTGGACTGTTGACCCCAAGTACCTGAAATCCTCCAACATCTTGACCTCCACTCCCTTTAGCCTCACTGTTCCACCCGGGTTCCTTTCATTCACACACATATACTCTGTCTTGCTGTGACTTTCATTCCTCTCTTTTTCAGCGCATACACACTCTCTAGATTTTCCTCTATCTGTTGTCTGCTCTCACTATAGATCACAATGTCATCTGAAAACATCATGGTCCATGGGGATTCCTGTCTAACCTCATCTGTCAGCCTGTCCATCCCTACTGCAAACAAAGAGGGGCTCAGAGATGATCCCTGATGGAGTCCCACCTCCACCTTGAACTTCTGCTACCTCTACAGCACATCGCACCACTGTCTCATAGCTAGCATACATGCCTGCACCAGTCTTACATACTTCTCTGCCACTCCAGATTTCCCCATACAATACCAGAGCTCCTCTCTTGACACCCTGTCATATTCTTTTTCTCAGTCTATGAAAACACAATGCAGCTCCCTTTGACCTTCTCTGTACTTCTATTTGCATTCTCAAAGCAAATACTGCATATGTAGAACTCTTTCTATGCATGAAGCCATACTGCTATTCAAAAATGCTGACTTCTGCTCGCAGTCTAGTTTCCACTACTCTTCCCCATAACTTCATTGTATGGCACATCAACTTTATCCATTTATAGTTGCCACAATTCTGCACATCCCCATTATTCTTAAAAATGGGTACCATCACACGTCATCTCCATTCCTCAGGGATCCCCTCACTCTCAAAGATCCTGTTGAATAAACTTGTCAGAAACTCTACCGCTGCCTCTCCTAGACACTTCCACACCTCCACAGGCATATCATCAGGACCAACTGCTTTTCCACTCTTCCTCCTCTTCAATGACTTCCTCGCTTCACTATTAGTTATCGCTGATACTTTGTGGTCTACAATAGTCAGCTCATCTGCCCTTGCCTCTCTTTCATTTTCCACATTCATCAGCTCTTCAAAGTACTCTTTCCATCGTCCCATCACTCTGGTAGCATCTGTCAACACATTTCCCTCTCTATCCTTAATCATCCAGACCTGTTGTACATCTTTCCATCTTTATCTGTCTGTTTTGCCAACCTGTATAGATCATTCTCTCCCTCCTTACTATCCAACCAAGCATACAAGTCATCATACGCCCTTTGTTTAGCCTTTGCTACCTCTATCTTTACCTTATGCTGTATGTCCCTGTACTCCTGTCTGTTCTCTTCAATCCTCTCCGTGCCCCACTTTTTCTTTGCTAACCGCTTTCTCTGTATACTGTATACTCCTGCACCTCATCATTCCACCATCAAGCCTCCTTATCTACTGACCTTCCAGATGACACACCAAGTACCGAATTTTCCACACTATAAGGCGCGACTAAAAGCCTTTAATTTTCTAAAAAACAAACAGTATAATCCAACATTATAATCCGATGCGCCTTATATATGGACCAATATTGATTAATTATGACTACTGTAGTCGGGGGCAGTAAACGGTAAAGGGGAATTCCAGTGCAACACACTTATACACACACAAGCGTGTGAATAAGTCTTCTTCTTCTTCTTTCGGCTTTTCCCGTCAGGTGTCGCCACAGCAAGTCAACTTTCTCCATCTAACCCTATTCTCTGTATCCTCTTCTCTCACACACCAACTACCCTCATATCTTCTCTCACTACATCCATAAATCTTTTCTTTGGTCTTCCTGGAGACCTCTTGCCTGGCAGCTCCAATTCCAGCATCCGTCTACCAATATATTCTCTGCTGTCTTTTAGTCATTGTAACAGTTTCTAGTCCCTACATCATCGCTGGTCTCACCACTGTCTTGTACACCTTTCCTTTTATTCTGGCTGATAGTCTTCCATCACATAGTACCCCTGACACTTTTCTCCACCCATTCCAACGTGCTTGAACCCGTCTCTTCACCTCTTTTCCACACTCTCCGTTGCTCTGGACTGTTGACCCTAAGTACCTGAAATTCTACAGCTTCTTGATCTCCACTCCCTGTAGCCTCACCGTTCCACCCGAGTTCCTCTCATTCACACACATATATTCTGTCTTGCTGTGACTAACTTTCATTCCTCTCCTTTCCAGAGCATACCTCCACCTCTCTAGATTTTCCTCTACCTGTTGTCTGCTCTCACTACAGATCACGTCATCTGTAAACATCATGGTCCATGGGGATTCCTGTCTAACCTCATCTGTCAGCCTATCAATCACCATTGCGAACAAGAAGGGGCTCAGAGCTGATCCCTGATGGAGTCCCACCTCCACCTTGAACTTCTCTGTTACCCCTACAGCACACCGTACCAGTGTCTCACAGCTAGCATACATGTCCTGCACCAGTTTAACATACTTCTCTGCCACTCCAGACTTCCTCATACAATACCAGAGCTCCTCTCTTGGCACCCTGTCATATGCTTTTTCTTGGTCTACAAAAACACAATGCTACACAAGCGTGTGTATAAGTATGATCCGAAAATGGTACCTTTCAAGAGACATGCTTACGACACAGAGTTCAAACTCAAGGCGATCAGTCATGCAGTAGAACACGGGAATAGAGCAGCAGTGAGAGAATTCAAAATTAATGAATCAATGGTGCGGAAGTGGAGGAAGCAACAAGATGACCTGCGCCAAGTAAAGCGTCTCTACAGTAACTATTTGAATGAAACCAACAGCACTAGATAGCTACATGAACTTCAATGAATTAAGAGGCGATCCTCCTTGGTGATTTCATTTTATGAAAAGCTTTGAACTGTGACAAATGAAGTTGGAAAAATATTGTTTTCAACGAAAGTGCTGCAAATACTGGTAAGAGCTACCGGTACATACGGTACCTTATTGTGAATGCACAAACTTGTTTTGTGGAGTGAACAGAGTTGTCAGAACATTGGTTTGTATTCTATTAATGAAGTTTGACTAACTTACTTACCTAACTGTTTTGTTGACATTCCCTTTAGTGCAGCTTCATCTAGTGGATGCATAACGCAACCCCAGACACGACAATAGTTTCTATTCTATGCGACTTATAATGCGGTGCGCCTTATATATGACATCTTTTTAAGACAGGACATTCATTGACAGTGCGCCTTAGAATCCAATGCGCCTTATAGTGCGGAAAATACGGCACTCTCCCACCTGCTTCCCAGATAGCACTAGCTGTTGTTATCAAATCATCTTGAAGCTCTCCCTGACCACCCAGCGCCTTTCTCAACTCTTCCCTGAAAACCATACAACACTCCTCCCTTTTCAGCTTCCACTACTTTGTCCTCTGCTCTACCTTTGTCCTCTTCCTCTTCCTTGTCACCAGAGTCATCCTACAAACCACTATCCTATGCTGTCTGGTTACACTCTCACCTACAACTACTTTGCAGTCACTGATCTCTTTCAGGTTACCTTGTCTATTAAAGATGTAGTCTACCTGCCTGCTCCTACCTCCACACTTATAAGTTACCCTATGTTCCTGTCTTTTCTGGAAAAAAGTGTTCACTACAGCCATTTCCATCCTTTTTGCAAAATCTACCACCATCTGTCCCTCCGCATTCCTATCCTGGATACCAAATCTGCCCATCACGTCTTCATCCCCTCTATTGCCTTCACCAACATGTTCATTGAAGTCTTCACCAATTACCACTCTGTCATTTCTGGGACTATTCTGGAGCACTTCATCTAACTCATTCCAGAACTTCTCCTTCTCTTCAGATTCACACCCCACCTGCGGGGCATAGCCACTAACAACATTGAGCATCACATCTTCAATTTCCAGTTTCAGACTCGTAAGTCTATCTGACATTCTTTTCACCTCCAGAACATTCCAAAAAACTACTCCTTCAATATAACTCCAACTCCATTTCTCTTCTTGTCAGTACCATGATAGTACAACTTAAAGCCTGCTCCTAAGCTTCTAACCATACTACCTTTCCACCTGGTCTCTTGGACACACAGTATACCCACTTTACTTCTCTGCATCATCTCGATCAACTCTCGAACCTTTTCCTGTCACAGTCCTAATATTCAAAGTCCCTACTCTCAGTCCCAAACTCTTCTAAAAACACTGGGTCAGGGAAACACTGGGTCAGACTTTGTGAACTGACACTTTGTTGCTTGCCAGGGAATAGAAGATCAGACCCAGGGCTCTGTATACTTTATTTTGACTGCTGAATTAAATACTGATTGATGCCTCAATATCTTCTCCTATTGCTTCATCGATGAACACACAGGATCCATCGACACATAGTGTTGAGGTACAATGGGAAACGATCCAGCAGTCATGGGTGTATTTAGTAAAGGCCCTCTTGCACTCAGCTGTTTGCCAATGCAGTGATAAAAGAGCAAAGCAGTAATGAAGAAAAGCGTCCTCCTTTTTCTTTCTTTCTGTTTAAGTTAGGTACTAATTTGGGTTCACACAGTTGCTGCTGCAACATTACTCTGCCATCAGGTTATGGGCCGTCTATACAGTACTGACTTCACTCCAAAAGTCAGGCAGTGAAGGTGTGACTGGGCACGCGATCCTGACAGTGAACCTGATCACCGTATAAAAGAATGCCAGTGAGACATTAAGTGATGGACTACTGGTTGCTCAGGTTCTGAAAGGTCTGCCTGAATCCTTCAAACCAATTGCTATCCATCTCAGACAACTGTGTGAGACCATATCCTTTGCTGAGTTTACAGATAAGTCAAGCCAAAAGTGACTCACAGCAACAACATTCACCCTTACCAAACTGCCTGAAGATAAGGAGACAGTGGGGGGTAGATGAGTGTATGCTATAAAAAGGAATGTTGACGAATCTGAGAATACAAAGCCTGCTATGTTGGAGTCAAAAGATAGGCGAAGATTGTTAGGAAACATTTTCTTCTACAGCTTACATGAGTCGTATCTGAATTTTGATGTAAAAACCAGTACAGGAGAAATTGATCTTGCACCATATGGATGTAAAGACAGTCTTCTTAAATGCACCCATAGACTGTGAGATATATATATGGAACAGCCAGGGACGTACAAGTCTCACACAATTGAAGAGTTGGTGCGCAAGCTAGAGAGATCATTGTATGGGCTAAAATAATCAAGCAGGAACTGGAACATGCTGTGACATGATTGTCTGACACAAAGTAAGTTTTGACACAACAGTCCGATCATTGAAGGGAAACTAAAAATGAGCAGGTGATTGTGGAAATTTAGGTTGATGACTTATTGCAACAAGTGATAAAAATACCATGAAGGACATGCTTACAACAAGGTTTCAGACTTGGGCGAACTAAAACACTTTTCTGGCATTGACTTTGACCAGAGTAACAACTTAGTAACAAATGTGACAACCAAAGTATGTTTGTCAAATCCTGAAATGGTTCAACATGCAGAATTGCAAGCCTAGAACAACATCTTGTGATCAGAAATTGAATTTTACCAATGGCACTGCACTGAAGAGTGATGTCACAAAATTGGGGGACAGTGGGCAATCTTATCTATTTGACTGTCCGTACAAGACCTTATTTGAGTTATGTTGTAAACAAACTGTCAGCATTTTTCTGAACCAATACAACAGCAATGGGGTACTGTCAAACATGTACTGAGTGTACAAGTGACAAGAAGTTGTTCTACAAAAAATGTGATAAGATAAATGTATTAAAAAGGGGGATCGAAGGATGCGCTCCAATTACAGGGGGGAATCACATTCCTCAGCCTCCCTGGTAAGGTCTATTCAGCGGTGCTGAAGAAGAGGGTCCGCCAATTTGTTGAACCTTGGATCCAGGAGGAGCAATGTGGTTTTCATCCTGGCCATGGAACAGTGGACCAGCTCTAAACCCTCAGTGGTGACCTTGAGGAGGTATGGGAGTTTGCCAAACCAGTTTACATGTGTTTTGTGGATCTGGAGAAGGCATCCTCGGGGGGGTACTCCGGGAGTATGGAATAACAAACCTCGTCATATGGGCTGTTCGGTCTCTGTATGGTTAGTGTTGGAGCCTGGTCTGCATTGCTGGTTGTTGGGTGAGAGTTGGACTCTGCCAGCGCTGCCTTTTGTCATCAATTCTGTCCAGAACTTTTATGGACAGAATTTCTAGGTGCAGCCAGGGTGATGAGGGGATCTGGTTTAGTGGCCGCAGGATCGAGTCTCTGCTTTTTGCAGATGATGCATGACCTCCAGCTCTCACTGGAACGGTTCGTGGCTGAGTGTGAAGCGGCCAGGATGAGGATCAGCGCCTTCAAATCCGAGACCATAATGCCCACTCTGGGTCAAGGAAAAGGTCCTGCCCCAAATGGAGGGGTTCAAGTATCTCGGGGTCTTGTTCACAAGAGAGGGAAGCATGGAACAGGAGAGCGACAGGCGGATCGGTGCAGCGTCTGCAGTGATGCAGACAGTGTACCGGTCTGTAGTGGTGAAGAGGAAGCTGGTCTAGGGGCGAAGCGCCCAATTTACCAGTCATGGTCACAAGCTGTGGGTAGTGACCGAACGAACGAGATCGCGGATACAAGCGGCAAAAATGAGTTTTGTCCACAGGTTGGCCGGACTCTTCCTTCGAGACAGGCTGAGAAGTTCAGTCATTCTGGAAGAGCTCGGAGTAGAGCCGCTGCTCTTCCGCATGGAGAGGAGTCAGATGAGATGAGTTGGGGATCTGGTCAGGATGCCTCCTGGACGCCTCCCGGGGGAGGGATTCTAGGCATGTCCATCTGGGAGGAGACCATGGGGAAGACCCTGGACACGCCTGAGAGACTAAATCTCCAGGCTGGCCTGGGAACGTCCTGGGGTCTCCCCAGAGGAGCTGAATCATGTGGTGGGGGGAGCGAGATCTGGACCTCACTGCTCTGGCAGCTGCCCCTGCACCCTGGCTCCGGATAAGCGGGGGGATGACAGATGGATGGTGATAAGAACCTGAATATAGAGGTTTACAGTTACGCAGATTGGGATGCCAATATTGACAGACCAAGTACAACATAGTTTTACGTAAGCCTAACAGAGCCCGGCACTTAAGTGTTGTGGAAAACCAAAAGACTGCCCACGGTAGAGCAATACACTCGCTGCAACACTCAAGAGTATTGCCAAGTTTTTTTTTGAGATAACTAAAGAAAACCCTGGAAAAGGTTGTCATTTTGTTTACTTTTGACTGAATAATAAGTGTTTTACAATATGAGAGCAAGCAGGAGTGTGGAATTGTGTGTCAATTATTGAATTATTTGTCTTTATTTTTACTTATGATGGGCAAATTGTAATTTGACACAGAGCCACCTGCATGGGGCATGCTTAATAAAGTCCTTAATTAAGGCCCTCTTGCAGTCCGCTGGTTGCAGTGATGAAAGAGGGGACCAGTAATACAGCACAACATCTCTTCTTTTTCTTTTCATCCATTTAATTCAGTGCTTACTTGGGTTAACAGTATCACCACTGTTCAACATTACACTGCCAACAAATGTGAACATTCTTGGTCAATACAGCTGATTTTGATTCTAAATGCCTGGCAGATCAGTTTTAACAAAGCTGGCCATAATTTACCTACTTCTGGCATATGGTATCTGGGTATGTCACAATCTTAATAAAATATAAAAATGGAATTTCAAAGGAAACAGTGCAGACATCATTTGCATCAAAATATGTTTGTTACTCACTGTCAATTGCTTTGCACATCCCTTGTCCTCCTTGTCTGACACAATGTTTGCATTCTTTCTGGTCTCCCTTAGTTTTTCAGTTGGAGGAGGCTTGACAAACACCACAAAGGGTTTGAACTCTGCTGTTCGCAGGTGCTTTATCACCTAAAGAAAGACAAGGACAAGCAAATCTTAATTCAGTGTGTTTAAGCTGTTTTCTCTTCATTCAACTCTGAGGGTAAACTGTCCCGGGTTGTGTAATGACAGATGGATGGAAAAATTACATTGTGGTTAAAATGATTCCAGGTTCCAAGGTAAAACAGGTATTGTGATAGAAGAAATCCCTCTATTTTTCCCATTGGTTATCCATACACCACAACATCAGTGAATTTGCCCTCTGCATTGAACACTGGATGAACCATGAGAAGTGCAAATGCAATCATTGTTAAGCAAATAATTATTGATTTTAAGCCAATAACTGATTTGTCAAAGGATCTGTCAGTAATGATATTTAACTGTACTGCAATTGACTCAGCTATTCAAAATATATTAGGGTATGACAAAAGGCCATTCACATCTCATGTAGATATATATATATAAAAAAAGAACGTAGTAACACACAACTGAGTTTCTGCACTCTTTCTCCCATACAAAATAAACAAGTGCTAGGACAGAAGTCCCACCCTTCTCTGTTTCGTCTAGTTTGAGAATATGCTCGGCTAATTTCCAACATGATTTTAATGTCTGTCATTATACACTGACAGAAAATAAACAGATTGCAATCAGGCAAGACCATATAGTTTGCTGGAATTCAACAAGTTGGATTTTTGTGACATATTGAGTTTCACCAAAAACACAATTAAATCAAAGAGGAAATATTTGACGCCCACAAGAAGTCATTCTCCATGGTCTCCCCAAACTCCTCCCATGCATGAGTTTTTGCCTTGGCAACTACCAAAGCCGCATGCCACTTGGCCTGCTGGTACCTCTCAGCTGCCTCCGGAGCCCCACAGGCCAGAAAGGCCTGATAGGACTCCTTCAGTTTGATGGGGTCCCTCACTGCTGGAATCCACCAGCACGTTTGAGGGTTGCCGCCCCGAAAGGCGCCGACCGCCTTACGGCCACAGCTCCGGTCTACCGCCTTGAAAATGGAAGCATGGAACATGGCCCATTCGAACCAATGTCCCCAGCCTCCCTCGGGACGTGATTGTAGGTCTGCCGGGGGTAGAAGATGAAACTCCCTCTGACAAGCACTCTGCTAGACATTACCAGCATACCCTCATGATTTACCATCCGGCGGCTCATCAGGGAGCAGCAGTGCTCTGTCAACACTATGTACACTGGGAACAGGACACTGCTGACCTCAACTTGAGATGTGGCAGATTGGTGGCAAGAGTATTTCCGAAACCTCCTCAACCCCGTTGAAACGCCTTCCAATGAGGAAGCAGAGGACTCTGGGGCAGACACACCTTTTTCCAGGGCTGAAGCTGCTGTAGCGGTCAAAAACGTCTTCAGTAGCAGGGCCTCGGGGGTGGATGAGTTTCACCCTGGGTTCCTCAAGGCTCTGGATGCTGTAGGGCTGTCCTGGCTGACACACCTCTGCCGCATTGTGTGGATGTCGGGGACAGTGCCACTGGACTGGCAGACCTGGATGGTGATCCCCCTTTTTAAAAAGGGGGTTGGAGGGTGTGTTCAAACTACAGGGAGATCACACTCCTCAGCCTCTATGGCAAGGTCTATTCAGTGGTGCTGAAGAAGAGAGTACGCTGGATCATTGAACCTCGGATTCAGGTGAAGCAGCGTGGTTTTCATTCTGGTCGTGGAACAGTGGACCAGCTTGACACCCTTGGCAGTGTCCTTGAGGGGGCATGGGAGTTTGCGCAACAAGTCTACATGTGTTTTGTGGACATGGAGAAGGCATTCGACTGTGTCCAGTGGGAAATCCTGTGGGGGTCCTCTGGTAGTATGGGGTACCAAACCCCATCATACAAGCTGTTTGGTCCCTGAATGATCGGTTTCGGAGCTTGGTCTGCATTGCTGGTTGTAAGTAAGACCTGTTTCTGGTGAGAGCCCACCGAGGGTGCCCTTTGTCAGTAATTCTAATAAGTGATAAATAACTTATAAACTACTAACTAATAAAACACTAATAGCTTTTAGGGACAGTATTTCTAGGTGCAGCCAGGGGATCCGAGACCATGGTGATGAACCAGAAATGGGTGGAATGTCCACTTCGGGTCGGAGAGGAGGTCCTGTCCCAAGTGGAGGAGTTCAAGTTTCTATGTTTGTATGTCTTGTTCACAAGTGATGGAAGCATAGAACAAGAGAACTACAGGCGGATCGGTGCAGCTTCTGAAGTGATGCGGACTCTGTACCGGTCTGTCCTGGTGATGAGGAAGCTGAGCCAAAACGCAAAGCTCTCAATTTACCGGTCGCTCTACCTTCCCAGCCTCACCTGTGGTCATGCGCTGTGGGTAGTGACCAAAAGAACGAGATCACGGGCGAAATAGTTGTCCTCAGCAGGGTGGCCGGACTCTCTCTTAGAGATATAGGGAAAAGTTCGGTCATCTGGGGGGAACTCGGAGTAGAGCCACTACTCCTCCGCATAGAGAGGAGTCAGATGAGGTGGCTTGGGCATATGGTCAGGATGCCTCTTGGATGCCTTCCGGGGGGGGAATTCCGGGCATATCCATCCGGGAGATGACCATGGGAAGACTCAGGACATGGTGGACAGACTATGTGTCCAGGCTGGCCTGGGAACGCCTTGGGGTTTCCCCCAGAGGAGCTGGACCATGTGGCGGGAGAGAGGGAAGTTTCGGCCTCAAAGCCCCGGCGACTGCCCTGTGGGCCGACTCCGGATAAGCCTGAGAAGATGGATGGATGGAAATCTTTGAACTGTGTAAATCAGTGACTATTGCTTCCTTAGACGTCTCCTTCAAAACAATAAGTCGCCAAATTTCCAAAACACAGATGTGCTTTTTAGATAGGCCGGAACAGATGTTGAAAGACCAGACGGCATGCAGAGAGTTAAGTGGAGAGAGAGTGCTTGTGTCACTTACATGTGGCTGAATATCCAGTAGACACACTTTGTTCTTGGATAGCACAGAGCGTATTGAGTCAAAACTTGTTCCATAGTAATTCCCATTATATTCTCCATACTCAATGAACCTGAGAGGTGGGATGGAATGAAATTGAAACAGACAATAAGCAACCTCCATAACATTTGTAAGTATTTCTATCTTATACAAGAACAGGTCTTTCTAGGATCTCAAAAACAATTAGCCGAAATCTTAAAATCTCCAGATGCAAGCAGATTTTTCCCCTAAACTACTGTACGTCCCGATTACTTTCTACAGCAAAAAATGTACTGTAATGTATTTCTTTTAATATTGGTTTTAGTCTAAAATAAACAATTCCCCACCAGATAACATCACTCCTTTCACACCACCAGCTGTTATGCGGGAAAAACAAAGAAATAAAGAAACCAGATTAACAACAAATATATATTCAGAAGATATGGGGAGGGGTGACCAGAGTGATGACATTGAAATACATTATTTATTTACTTAATTTCTTAAAAGTAGGCTATAATCCCAAAGTAAGCTTATAGTCAGGCATGGGCAATAACTTTAAACAACCAAAAATACAGTGCATGTCTGCCATCCTTTTAAGCCTTTTCTTCTCCAAATGATCTGGCCCTCTCTGCATGTGCACTGGTCATCACGGGCTATGGCACAAAGATATGTATTTAGATGCATGCATGCTTTGTATGTTGTGTATTCAGGATGCTTTGTCTTTCATTTCCAATACTATAACACTTAAAGTAGTTTTGAGACAGAGATAATGGGATTTCAGTCATTCTTCCCACAGTCCAAACCATGCAGCAGGTCAATTGGAAAAAATTGGGAAAACTGTAGTGAGTGAATGTTGGTCTGTCTGTCTATGTGGCCCTGAGACTGGTGACCAGTTCATCTTGCCCAAAGACAGATGGGATAGGCTCCAGCATCCCCCGCGACCCTTAGTGTAGGATAAGAGGCAGATGATGGATGGATGGATGGATGGATGGATGGATGGAAGTTTAATTCATTCTTGGTAATGATGTCAAATGGATGCTGCAGTCTCAGATATTAGGGATAGGAGCTACATGTCTTTCATGTAGTGTGTGGAATATAATTATCTGTGGTACTGTCCTACAGGCACCAAGACCTGACCCTGAGGGGCGCCATGAGAACAATGTGAGAGACATATATTTGGTTAATCTTGACAAACAGTGCTTGCTGAAGAGTTATGTTTTCAGCACTTTTGCCCTCAGCCGTTTGCAGTTGCAGTGATGAAATAGCAGTAATGCAGAAACGCATCCTTTTTTCATCCGTTTAAGTTTGGTGCTAATATGGGTTCACACTGTGTTGCCGCTGCATGACATTATTCAGCAAACAGGTTATGGGCCGAGAGCAGGGGTGGGCAAACTTTTTGGCTCAAGGGCTGCATTGACTTTTAAAATTTGACAGACGAGCCGGGTAACCACAAGATAAATACATGTAAAAAAAAAATGCATTTGTGAACAGTACATATAAGACTCGTCTGGCATTTGTCTGAACATTGTCTGCTTTGAAAATAAAACCAATACTGCTGCTATAGTGTGGTGTGCTTCAAGTGTGGCCTAAAGGGATACTTGGCCAGAACCTGCCACAGCAAACTTGGACACCTGGACACAACCTGCGGGCAGAAACAGTGCAAAAGCCAAGACGAGGCACAAAAAGTCTCCGGGGAGAAACTTCTAATGAAGTTTAAGAGGTTTGACGAATAGTTCCAGGCTCAGACACACCCCATGGAGCTGGCTGATGGCACAAAATGCAAGGGCATGGTAGGGCGCAGAGACGATGTAGAAGTCCATCTGATCAACCACAAAGGGAGGCACTGAAAGACGTAACCCTGAAGTGGGTGTTGTACATACCATCCTGCCCACAAGACATTTTTTCTGTGAAGCAGCTGCTGCAAATGGAGTGATTGTGATCTTTAGGAAGGGGTACAATGATCTGATCCACAGAGACGGTACGAAATGGTACAAAATTGTAGGATTTTTAATGAATTCATTGGTAAATTCCTCAGTAAAATAAGTATTTGTCACCTACAAACAAGCAAGATTTCTGGCTCTTACAGACCTGTAACTTCTTCTTTGAGGTTCCTCTGTCCACCACATGTTACTTGTATTAATGGCACTTGTTTGAACTGGTTATCCCACCTGTCCACAACCTAAAACAGTCATACTTAAAACTCCACTATGGCCAAGACCAAAGAGCTGTCAAAGGACACCAGAAACAAAGCAAAACACCATACCTTCTGTGAAGCATGGGGGTGGATACATAATGCTTTGGAGCTGTTTTTCTGTAAAGGGACCAGGGCAACTGATCCGTGTAAATGAAAGAATAAATGGGATCATGTATCATGAGATTTTGAGTGAATATCTCCTTCCATCAGAAAGGGCATTGAAGATGAAACATGGCTGAGTCTTTCAGCATGACACTGATCCCTAACACACCACCCCGGCAATGAAAAAGTGGCTTCGTAAGAAGCATTTCGAGGTCCTGGAGTGGCCTTGCCAGTTTACAGATCTCAACCCCATTGAAAATCTTGTTGTTCGCCCAGCGACAGACCCAAAATATCACTGCTCTAGAGGAGATCTGCATGGAGGAATGGGACAAAATACCTGCAACAGTGGGTGAAAACCTTGTGAAGACTTACAGAAAACATTTGACCTCTGTCATTGCCAACAAAGGGTATATAACAAAGTAATGAGGTGAACTTCTGTTATTGACCAAATACTTATTTCCACCATAACCTGCAAACATATTCTTTAAAAATCAGACAATGTGATTTTTTTTCGTATTTTTTAATTCTGTCTTTCATAGTTGAAGTGTACCTATGATGAAAATGACACGCCTCTCTCATCTTTTTAAGTGGGAGAACTTGCACAACTGGTGGTTGACTAAATACTTTTTACCCTTGTGTATATGTTGAAGGAAGTGACTGATCAAGTCCAGAGTGACATAAATTGCTGTCATCGAGTGATATATAGCATACCTGTGCCATTTACAGAAGCTGTAACCTCAGATAAATCAAAGGAGTGGGTCTAAGCAAAGGGAGAGAAAACAACACATTAACCCTGACAAAGTTCGGGTGAATGTGCCTACGAGTAAGAAAGCAGTGGGGGATAAATGGTTGTATACTATTAAAAGGAATGTTGACAGATCTGAAAAATGCAAAGCCTGTTATGTTGCTAAAGGATCGAGTCAAAAGATAGGTGTAGACTATGAGGAAACATTTTCTTTTTCAGCTTACATGACCAGTGTCAGAATTTTGATGTAGAAACCAGTACAGGAGAATTTGATCATGCACTATGGATGTTTTCTGTCTATGCTGCAACTATAGGGGGATCACACTCCTCAGCCTCCCTAGTAAGATCTATTCAGCAGTGCTTGAGAAGAGGGTCTGCTGGGTGGTTAAACCTCGGATTCGGGAGTAGTGTGGTTTTCATCCTGGTCATGGAACTGTTGATCAGCTCTATACACTCAGCAGTGTCCTCCAGGGGGCATGGGAGTGTGCCCAACAAGTCTACATGTGTTTTGTGGATTTGGGGAAGGCATTCAACCGTGTCCCGGGGCGGTCCTGAGGGGGGTAACAAACTCCATTATACGGGCAGTTTGGTACCTGTATGATCAGTATCGGAGCTTCGTCCACACTGCACACATTGCCAGTGGCAAGTCGGACCCGTTTCCGGTGAGAGTTGGACTCCACCAGGTCTGCCCTTTGTCACTGATTCTGTTCGTGATTATTACGGACAGAATTTCTAGGCGCAGCTAGGGTATTGAGGGGATCTGGTTTGGTGGCCGCAGGACTGAGTCTGTCTGCTTTTTGCAGACAATGTGGTTCTGTTGGCTTCCTCAGGCCATGATCTCCAGCTCTCACTGGATCATTTCGCAGCGGAGTGTGAACTGGCCGGGATGAGGACCAGCACCTCCAAATTCAAGATCATGGTGCTCAACCGGAAACGATTGGAATGCCCTCTCCGGGTCAGGGAAGAGGTCCTGCCCCTAGTGGAGGAGTTCAAGTATCTTAGAGTCTTGTACATGAGTGAGGGGAGGATGGAGTGGGAGATCGACAGGCGGATCGATGTGTGTCTGCTGTGATGCAGACTCTAAACCAGTCTGTGTTGGTGAAGAGGAAGCTGAGTCAGAAGGCAACGCTCTAAATTTACCAGTCAATTTACGTTCCCACTCTCACCTACTGTCACAAGCTGTGGTTAGTGACCAAAAGAACGAGTTCGCGAATACAAATGAGACTCCCCCTTATACATAAGGTGAGAAGTTTGGTCATCCCGTAGGAGCTCGGTGTAGAGCCACTGCTCCTCTGCATAGAGAGGAATCAGATGAGGTGGCTTGGGCATCTAGTCAGGACGCCTCCTGGATGCCTTCCAGGGGAGGTATCCCAGGCATGTCCATCTGGGAGGAGACCACGGGGAAGACCCAGTACACGTTGGATAGACTATGTGTCCAGGCTGGCCTGGGAACGCCTTGGGGTCTCCCTAGAGGAGCTGGACCATATGGCGGGGGAGAGGGGGATCTGGGCCTCACTGCTCCAGCTGCTGCCCCCGCACCCCGACTCCAGATAAGCAGGGTAAGATTGATAGATGGATGGATGGTCTGGTCTTGTGGCTGCTCTTGACTGAAGGAATCAGAGCAGACTCTACCTGTTGAGTCTTTTGGGTACAGGGAACACTCCTTAAGAACTCCGATGACACTGTGCTGCAATCATCCATTTTTTATGAATGCTGGGCCAGAGGCATTTTGGTTGTGGATAAAAGGCAGGACTGAAGGAAGGTCGGCTCAGTCACAGAATGCCCCTTGCCCCTTGGAGAGGGTGGGAAAGAGTGAATGACAGACAAGCCAGCACCTCTGATGGCCAATTTGTCTGGCCAGCTCTTTCATTGGCATACTGAAAATGCCTTAAGGACATGTGTGAAAGGCTGTCCCTCACTGCTGTTAAGACTACAAGTAATACAACAAGGTACCTGAGATGACACCAAATATTTGCATTTGAAGACAAATGTGCCCACAAACGTATTCGCAAATGTACTAGGACATGTGTAGCGCATTATATGTCAAGACAATTTTGTTTAAGTTTCATCCCCTGGAAAAAGGCCCAATTCTCTGCTTTTTCCAAAGTAGCTAGCATGAACGTTATTCTTTTCTCTGTCTGTCTGCACATAATACCTGATTTTTCTATCTATCCATTCATCCATGCAGTTCCAAGACGGCGGCGCAGATGTACGCAGAGACTCGGGGTTCACAGCTTTTTTCAAAAACTATGGGTGGTCATGTTGCCTTGAGAGCAGGCAATAGGCTGGCCTAAAGCATGGCCTGAAAGATCTGAAAAATGGCATCCAGCTGGCAAAAAACAATTAGAGAGAGCATTTTGAGGAACACCTCAACAACAATGACCTGCACAACATATGGAGAGGCATCAGGACCATCCCTGACAACAGGGGCAATGCCCAGCATGACCTCACTCTGCCCGACAACCTGAACAGCTTCTTTGCAGGCTTCTACTCATCAAGCAGCATTGAAGCTTTACATCTTCCTCTGCTAGATGGGCAGCATCAGCCTCTTGTATTGAAGCTACACCAAGATGCTATTTGTACTATTTGTGGACTTTCAGCTCAGCACTCAACATGTCCTCCAAGACAACCTAGCCCTAAACTTCCACAACCCGGAATTGCCCACGTCACTATGTGGATAACACATATTCTCACCAACCGGCCCCAGGTGGTGAGGATGGGGGCTCCACATCCTCCCTTCTGATCCTGAAAAATGGCCTGCCACAGGATTGTGTATTCATCCTTGTCCTCTTCACCCTCTTCACCCATGACTGCTCTGCCATCTATCCCATGAACAAAGTCAAGTTGGTCAACAACACCTCTGGGGTGGGTCTCATGTCAGACAACGAGACGCTGGATGCCCAGGTTCCTAGGCATCCACATCTCATCTGACCTTTCTTGGTCTGTGAACAAGCGTCTCTTTCTCATCAGGAAGTTGAAGAGAACTAGCCTCTCTTCTCAGATGCTGACTAACTTTTACAGAGCCACAATGGAGAGCATCCTAAGTGTGCCCAGGTGTGACAGAGTGGTATGGCAGCTATATGACACAAAAAGGGGCCAAAAGGACATGGCCCAGCTTCATCATTTGTTTCATTTCAATGATCTTCATCATTTGGGTTCTGCATGCCACCGCATTGGATTTGAAATAAAACTACTACAATGAAAGTGAAGTGCAGACTTTAAGGTTTAATTCAAGGGGTTGAGCAAAAACATGATTGAACTTGTAGGAACGAATTGTAGCTGAAATGCTGCTCATTTCAGGGGCTCAAAAATAATTGGACAAATAAACATAACCCTAAGTAAAATGTTACTTTTCAATATTTTGTTAAGAATCCTTGCAGGCAATGACTGCCTGCAGTCTAGAACTCATAGACATCACCAAATGCTGGGTTTCCTCCTTTGTGATGCTTTGCCAGGCCTTAACTGCAGCTGTCTTCAGTTGCTGCTTGTGGGTCTCTCTACCTTAAGTTTTGCCTTGAGCGAGTGAAAGGCACGCTTGATTGGGTTTAGATCTGGTAACTGACTTGGCCATTGCAGAGTTTTCCACTTCTTTGCTTTAAAAAAACTCCTGGGTTGCTTTTGCAGTATGTTTTGGATCATTGTCCATCTGTACTGTGAAGCACCGTACAAACCAACTTTGCTGCATTTGGCTAAATTTGAGCAGAAAATATCCCTATACCCTTCAGAATTCATTCAGCTGCTTCTATCTTTTGTCACATCACCAGTAAACACAAGTAACTCAGTTCCATTGGAAGCCATGCATGCCCATGCGATCACACTGCCTCCACTATGTTTTACTGAAGATGTGGTGGGCTTTGGATGATGAGCTCTTCCAATTTTTCTCCAAACTTTCTTCTTCCCATCATTCTGGTACAGGTTGATCTGAGTCTCACCTGTCCAAAGAATGCTGTTCCAGAACTGGACGGGCTTCTTCATGTGCTTTTTGACAAGGTCAGTTTTGGCCTTTCTATTTTTGACGCTGATTAATGATTTGCACCTCGTGGTAAATCCTTTGTATTTACTCTCATGAAATCATCTCTCTATGGTAGACTTAGTTACTGATACACCTAATTCCTGGAGATTGTTCTTCACTTGAGTGAATGATCTGAGAGGGTTTTTCTTCACCATGGAAAGGATTCTGCGATCATCCACCACTGTTGTCTTCTGTGGACGTCCAAGCCTTTTTGAGTTCCCAAGCTCACCGGTGCAGTCTTTTTTTTCTCAAAATGTGCCAAACTGTGGAATTGCCCACTCCTAACATTTCTGCGATCTCTCTGATGGATTTCCTCTTTCTTCTTATTATTGTGCACATACTCAAATGTATGTGCATATTACAGCATATTACCATATTTTCCGCACTATAAGGCGCAACTAAAAGCCTTTAATCTTCTCAAAAAACGACAGTGCGCCTTATAACCCGGTGCGCCTTATATACGGCTCAATATTGAGCCGCAAGAGGTCTTACAACTACAGGAAGCAGCCGCCGACTCTGTTTTCTCCTGTAGAAGAAGTAGCGCGCCGTGCATACTGGGATATATGACTGCGCGAAGCGTGCATTTTCATTTCTATTGTGTGTGTGTGCTTGTGTGTCCCACACCACTCGTGTGTGTGTGTATCAAGACCCCAAAATGGCACCTTTAAAGAGACACGCTTACGACACAGAGTTCAAACTCAAGGCGACCAGTCACGCAGTAGAACATGGGAATAGAGCAGCAGCGAGAGAATTCCACATTAATGAATCAATGGTGCGGAAGTGGAGGAAGCAATAAGATGACCTACGTCGAGTAAAGAAGACTTTCAGAGGAACAGAATTTCAGAGGAAACAAAGCAAGATGGCTACAGTTAGATGACAAACTTGAACAGTGGGCTGTTGAAGAGATAGCAGCAAGTAGAAGCGTCTCTACAGTCACAATTTGAATGAAGGCAACAGCGCTAGCTAGCAACATGAACATCAATGAATTTAGCGGCGGTCCTTCTTGGTGCTTTCATTTTATGAAACGTTTTGGACTGTGACAAATTGAGTTGGAAACACATTGTTTTCAACGAAGGCGGTGCAAATACCGATAAGAGCTACGAGTATCTACAATACCGTATTCTGAATGCATAAACTTGTTTTGTGGAGTGAACAGAGTTGTCAGAACATTGGTTTGTATACTATTAATACAGTTTGAATGACTTATTTGATTGTTTTGTTGACATTGCCTTTAGCGCAGATACATTTATTGGATGCATTTTGCAACCCCAGCCACCACTGTAGCTTCTATTATATGCGTCCTATGATGTGGTGCGCCTTATATATTAAATTTTTTTAAAAACAGGCCATTCATTAAAAGTGCGCCTTATAATCCGGTGCGCGTTATGGTGCGGAAAATGCGATAGTTGGAAATATTCTCTACAATGCCTCTGGACCCAATGCCATGACTGCCATGAGTAAATTTTACTTCAAAATTCATTATCTTAGAAACTGATGTAATGGATTTTTATCAACAGGTCTTTCTCACTAAAAAGTGAACGAGAGATGGAATTATTTCAACATGTTTCTAACCTGACAAAAGTATTGACTGAAGGAAAACCATGAAATAGCTTGGAAAATTCTTAAGTTAAACAGGAACTGCACTGAACTGGATGTCTGCGGGTGATGGTTACATTCAATGTGTTATGTATTTCCCATGTGGACATTTCTAGCGATTACAGTTTTTCTTACCTGTTGTTGTGGATATCTGTCTCAAAGATATGTTTGGAAACGAAATGGTACTCAACACCCTCGTTCTCATGGTTCTTCTTCGCCCGACTAGTATCTAAAAGAGAGAGAAGAAAGGATTAGAGCTGAGACCATTATTGACATGGGGATGCTGAATCATGCTGTCCCTTTTGTATATAGTCATCTAATAACACTATTAACACACAAACTGAAACTGTGTGACTGCAGTGGACACAGAGCGCATGAGTCAAGCTGGTATATTTTATCCATTTTAAGGCATGCATGTCCGCAGGTATGTACAGGTCCTTCTCAAAAATTAGCATATTGTGACAAAGTTCATTGTTTTCCATAATGTAATGATAAAAATTAAACTTTCATATATTTTAGATTCAATACAAGCAACAGAAGTAGTTCAAGAATTTTATTGTTTTAATATTGATGATTTCAGCAAAAAAGTAAAAGAAAAACCAAAAATCTGTATCGCAAAAAAATAGCAAATGTAATCCAACCAATAAAATAGTGTTTAATACAAAAAGAGTCAACCTTCAAATAATTATGTTCACTTATGCACTCAATACTTGGTCGGAAATCCTTTTGCCAAAATGACTGCTTCATTGCAGCGTGGCATGGAGGCAATCAGCCGGTGGCCATGCTGAGGTGTTATGGAGGCCGAGGATGCTTCGATAGCAGCCTTAAGCTCATCCACAGTGTTGGGTCTGGTGTCTCTCAACTTCCTCTTCACAATATCCCACAGATTCTTGATGGGGTTCAGGTCAGGAGAGTTGGCAGGCCAGTTGAGCACAGTAATACCATGGTCAGTAAACCACTTACCAGTGGTTTTGGCACTGTGAGCAGGTGCCAGGTTGTGCTGAAAAATGAAATCTTCATCTCCATAAAGCATTTCAGCAGATGGAAGCATGAAGTGCTCCAAAATCTCCTGATAACTATCTGCATTGACCCTGCCCTTGATAAAACACAGCGGACTAACACCAGCAGCTGACATGGCCCCCCAGGCCATCACTGACTGTGGGTACTTGACACTGGACCTCTGGTATTTTGGCATTTCCTCCTCACCAGTCTTCCTCCAGACTCTGGCACCTTGATATCCAAATGACATGCAAAATTTTCTTTCATCCGATAAAAAGTACTCTGGACCACTGAGCAACAATCTGCTTTTCTGTAGCCCAGGTCAGGCGCTTCTGCCGCTGTTTCTGGTTCAAAAGTGTCTTGACCCGGGGAATGCAGCATCTGTAGCCCATTTCCTGCACACACCTGTGCACGGTGGCTCTGGATGTTTCTACTCCAGACTCAGTCCACTGCTTCCACAGCTCCCCCAAGGTCTGGAATCAGCCCTTCTCCACATTCTTCCTCAGGGTCTGGTCACCTCTTCTGGTTCTGCAGCGTTTTCTGCCACACTTTTTCCTTCCTACAGTCATCCCAATGAGCCTTGATACAGCACTCAGGGAAAAGCCTATTTGATCAGAGATTTCTTTCTGTGTCTTACTCTCTTGCTTGAGGGTGTCAATGATGGCCTTCTGGACAGCAGTCAGGTCGGCAGTCTTACCCATGATTGCGGCTTTGAGTAAGGAACCAGGCTGGGAGTTTTTAAAAGCCTCAGGAATCTTTTGCAGGTGTTTAGAGTTAATTCGTTGATTCAGATGATTAGGTTAATAGCTCGTTTGGAGTACCTTTTCATGATATGCTACTTTTTTTAGACAGGAATTTGGGGTTTCATGAGCTGTATGCCAAAATCATCAGTATTAAAACAATAAAAGACTTGAAATATTTCAGTTGGTGTGCAATTAATCTAAAATACATGAAAGTTTAATTTTTATCATTACATTATGGAAAATAATGAACTTTATCACAATATGCCATTTTTTTGAGAAGGACCTATATGTAGATAAATAGCAATGTAGGTAGGCAAGCAGGCAGGCATGCAGGTAGGCCGGTATTTTATTCCCCCAAAAAGAAATTTAAAAATTCTGGCAGTATCCAAAAAGAACTCAAGAGAAAAAGGCAGGCAATAAAAGTGATTAAAACATAGTAAAAAAAAAACATGAAAAAGACAATCATCTAGTTGCAATAATAGAATGTACAGATTACGGTGCATGGTGAACAATGTGAAGTGAGGTACAGATTAGGATAGTGAGGAATTTTGTCATTTTTTTTCTCCCCAGCATAGTGTTTAAGAGCCTCAGTACTGATCTCCTCTGTTTTTCAGTGGAGTAAGACAGCAGCCTGCCACTGATGCTGCGCCTTCTTTTGAAGAGGATGTTGTTCAGTGGATGCAGTCGATTGTCCATGATTGACAAGAATCTGCTCAGTGCTTGTCTCAATGCCACAGATGCCTTCCTTATCAGTTTGTCAATGCCCCTCACACACACACACACCACCACCACCAACATCCACCCCAGCACACCACCACATAAAAGAGAAAGCTAACCACAACAGTCTGGTAGAAGATCGAAAGCTGCTTTTTGCGGACGTTGAGGGATGCCAGCCTTCTGATTCAGTACATTCGGTTCTGTCCTTTGTTGCACAGAGCATCTGTGTTGACAGTCCAACACAATTTATCATCACGCTGTGCTCAAGTATATATAAATCTGTGCAAACTCCAGACCTTTGGTGGTCACTGGCTCTGGGTTAGGCTTAGGCCTTCAAAAATCCACCATCATCTTCCAGGTCTTGAGATGCAGGTGGTTGGAGTCGCACCATGCATCATAGTCCTGGATAAGCTTGGTGCACTCCTCCTAATTTCTGCTCCTGATACAGCTTGTGAAAGCAGTGTCATCCCCAAAAATTTGCATGTGGCAGGACTCTAAGTTCCCCTCCGTGAGTTGCCACCTCACGGTGGTGGAGGGGTTTGTGATCCTGTGATTCAGTGATCCTGAGAGCTATGTTGTCGGGGCTTGATGCCCCTGGAAGGGTCACCCCAAGCTAACAGGTCCGAGGTGACGGACCAGACAAAGTGAGGATCAGGTGACCTCCCATGAAGAAGACAATCATTAGACGCAGTTTTCCCTTGCCCAGACGCGGGTCACAGGGACCTCACCCTGGTGCTAGACGGGGCTTGGTGGCGAGCGCCTGGTGGCCAGGTCTTTACTAGTAAGGCTCAGCCAGGCACGGCCAAAAGGAACGACATTGGGTCCCTCTTCCCCTGGCCTTACCACCCACAGGAAGGGCCAAGGGGGTTGGGGGAAGTGTGAACCAGGCGGTAGCCGAAGCAGGGGACCTTGGTGGTCCAATCTTCAGCTGCCGAAGCTGTGCTCTTGGGACATGGAATGTCTCCTCTCTGCCGTGGAAGGAGCCTGCTCAGCTGGTGCACGAGGCTGACAAATTCCGACTAGATATAGTCAGACTCCCCTTGACGCACAGCGTTGGGTCTGGAACCAGGCCTCTCGAGAGGGGTTGGACTCTTTTTCTATTCTGTAGTTGCCCCCGGTGAAAGGCGCCGGGCAGGTGGGGACATATTGATTACCCCCAGTCTCGGTGCCTGCACGTTGGGGTTCATCGGTGGACGAGAGGGTAGTCTCCCTCCACCTTCAGGTGATGGAACAGGTTCTGACTGTTGTTTGTGGCTATGCACCCAACAGCAGTTCAATTTACCCACCCTTCTTGGGATCCCTTGAGGGGCTGCTAGAGAGCGCTTGTACCGGGGACTCCCCCTGGGACTCCCTGTAGACTTAAATGCTTACATGGGCAACAACAGTGCAACTTGGAAGGGCGTGATTGGGAGGAACGCCCCCCGATCGGAACCAGAGCAGCGTTTTGTTTTTGAACGTCACGAACTTGTCATGGATTGTCCATAACGGACAACATGTTCAGTCATAAAGGTGTCCATATGTGCACTTGGCACCAACACACCTTAGGCCACAGTTCTTTGATCAACTTTGTGGTTGTATCATCAGACTTGTTACCCTCAACTATGGTTACGAGCTGTGGGAAGTGGCCAAAAGTACGAGATCACGGATACAAGCAGCCATTATGAGTTTCCTCCGCAGGAAATCTCACCCTATCTCTCCCATAGAGATAGGGTCATCCTGGGGAGCTCGGTTTAGAGCCGCTGCTCCTCTGCATAAAGAGGAGCCAGCTGAGGTGGCTTGGGCATGGGTGGATGGATGGATGGATGGATGGATGGATGGAAGGACTCTCAGTTGTAAGTGAAACCCAACAGGAACAGGGTGAACTGGACCAGAACAAGCACAGTACCCTGCAGTGCTCCTGTGTAACCAGGATCTGACTTGCAATCCCCCAGTGGCATTTACCGAGGTCTTCCTGTCTGGTAGTCCATAATTCATGCCACCTGTTATGAGCCTACTCCCATCTTTGTCTGTCTGTCTATGAGGAGCAGAAGCTGAATGGTAATCCAGATGGTTATCTTTTAACGTTAGCCTCTGTTTAGAGGAATCAGTAATGGAAATATTCAGCAGTAAATCTGGGCTGAAACAAGAATATTTTACCTACATCTTCAATAGTTATTGCGTATATTTTAAAGGTTCTCACACTGAAGGGGGTTAAAAAAAGGAGACCCAAATCACAACAAGATCTGCAAGACTGGTCTCCCAAGCTCTGCCATTTACATGAATTGACAACAAAAGGGTGAATGATTTAGGGCTCAATATGAAACAAGGGTAAGGGTTAATCCTCCTGTTTCTGTTGGTTCCACTCAAGAGCAACTTCTTTGGATGTGGAAAAAATCTGACCAATATGAGATCAATAGCAATACATTTTGTGACACTTCAAATAACATCAAAATTAGGCATAGTATTAAATAAGCATTGTCACCATATGACTGGATCTCAATTTTTCTTAATCTCTTGTCCCACATTCTTAAAGAATGTGGACTTGTGCCAATTGTGCCCTTAATAATGAAGTCAAAAAACACAGATGACAACCAGCACAACGGGATGGTGTTCAGCTTTATAGCAAATTGCCATTTTCATCTGGATATTTGGGTGTTAAGTGAGAAAGGACAGGGGGAAGTTTTAATGCACTATTTTGAAGCTGTGATATGGCATAAGATCAGGTAAGAGACATGTGTTCAAATGTTATTGTTATTGTTATTGTTATTACCATGTACACTTTCTCTCAAGTTTCAATGAAAACTGCTGCCACAAAATGAAATATTCTTGAAAGAACAAGAACTTCATTTGATTTACAAGTAACTTCACAAATATTTTAATTCACAACTTGTGAATATTTTTCCCATTCAAAATTTTTTGCCAGTTAATTATTTCAAGACAACTCTGAATTCTATACTTTTTACTGCAGAGAACACATGTCAAAGCTTTAAACTTAAAAAAAATGCAAATGATTGTGTAAAAAGGGAAAATGAGAGGGCTCATGTGCCATGCAAGACTTTATGATTCCAAAGTTTATGACAGTCTGTTAAATTAAAAATGAATATTAATCAAAAGTAATTAAACAACCGTAAGATGTTTTGGCAATGAAGAGACCAGACTGAGATGGTATAGATATGTACAAAGAAAAATTCGTGAACATCCATGGAAGGATGTTGAATTTGGAACTGCTAGGCAGGAGGCCTAGCAGGGTAAGACAAAAGGGGAGATTTATTGATGTGGCGACAGAATAAATTAATGGATGTGAAAGAAAAGGACGCAGTAGACAGGGTTAGATGAAACCAGATGATTCATTGTGGTGGCCCCAGAAGGGAACAACCCAAAGAAAAAAAATGCACTGTGGACAGCAAAGTAAGAATTTAATTGTATAGGGAAACCCTTTTCCAATGCAGCCTAAGGGCGGCACTGGCCCGTGCCTCTCCAAGCCTGCCTTGGGGGGGCACGGAGCAGTGTCTCCCTGTGCCGGTCCCAAGCCCGGATAAATACAGAGGGTTGCGTCAGTAAGGGCATCCGGCGTAAAACTTTTGCCAAAACCAAATATGCGAGTCAACCAAAACTATACCATACCGGATCGGTCGCGGACCGGGTTAACAACGACCGCCATTGGTACTGATGACCTACAGGGTACTAATGGAAATTGGGCTACTGTGGGTCGAAGAACAAGAACAAGAAGAAGAGGAGGAGTGCGTGTTCGGAAGCAGAGAGAGAGGAGGAAAGGAAAGAGTCTGGGACTGAGAGTAGGGACTTTGAATATTGGGACTATGACAGGAAAAGGTAGAGAGTTGGTCGACATGATGCAGAGAAGGAAGGTGGATATACTGTGTGTCCAGGAGACCAGGTGGAAAGGTAGCAAGGCTAGAAGCTTAGGAGCAGGCTTTAAGTTGTACTATTATGGTACTGACAAGACGAGAAATGGAGTAGGAGTTATCTTGAAGGAGGAGTTTGTTAGGAACGTCCTACAGGTGAAAAGAATGTCAGATAGACTTATGAGTCTGAAACTGGAAATTGAAGGTGTGATGCTCAATGTTGTTAGCGGCTATGCCCCGCAGGTGGGATGTGAATCTGAAGAGAAGGAGAAGTTCTGGAATGAGTTTGATGAAGTGATGCAGAATATTCCCAGAAATGAGAGAGTGGTCATTGGTGCAGACTTCAATGGACATGTTGGTGAAGGCAATAGAGGGGATGAAGAAGTGATGGGCAGATTTGGTATCCAGGATAGGAATGCAGAGGGACAGATGTTGGTAGATTTTGCAAAAAGGATGGAAATGGCTGTAGTGAATACCTTTTTCCAGAAAAAAACAGGAACATAGGGTAACTTATAAGAGCGGAGGTAGGAGCACGCAGGTAGACTACATTTTGTATAGACGGGGTAACCTGAAAGAGATCAGTGACTGCAAAGTAGTTGTAGGTGAGAGTGTAACCAGACAGCATAGGATGGTGGTTTGTAGGATGACTCTGGTGACAAGGAAGATGAAGAGGACAAAGGCAGCGCAGAGGACAAAATGGTGGAAGCTGAAAAGGGAGGAGTGTTGCATGGTTTTCAGGGAGGAATTGAGAAAGGGTCTGGGTGGTCAGGGTGAGCTTCCAGATGATTGGACAACAACAGCTAGTGTTTTCAGGGAGACAAGTAGAAGAGTACTTGGTGTGTCATCTGGAAGGAAAGTAGATAAGGAGACTTGGTGGTGGAATGAGGAAGTGCAGGAGTGTGTACAGAGAAAGAGGTTAGCGAAGAAGAAGTGGGATACTGAGAGGACTGAAGAGAACGGACAGGAGTTCAGGGAGATGCGGCGAAAGGTAAAGATAGAGGTAGCAAAGGCAAAACAAAGGGCTTATGATGACTTGTATGCTCGGTTGGATAGTAAGGAGGGTGAGAATGATCTCTACAGGTTGGCGAAACAGAGAGATAAAGATGGAAAGGATGTACAACAGGTCCGGGTGATTAAGGACAGAGAGAGGAATGTATTGACAGATGCTAGAAGAGTGATGGGAAGATGGAAAGAGTACTTTGAAGAGCTGATGAATGTGGAAAATGAAAGAGAGGCAAGGGTAGAAGAGGTGACTATTGTAGACCACAAAGTAGCAAAAATTAGTAAAAGTGAAGTGAGGAAGGCATTGAAGAGGATGAAGAGTGGAAAAGCAGTTGGTCCTGATGATATACCTGTGGAGGTGTGGAAGTGTCTAGGAGAGGCAGCGGTAGATTTCCTGACTAGATTATTCAACAGGATCTTAGAGAGTGAGAAGATCCCTGAAGAATGGAGACAAAGTGTGATGGTGCCTATTTTTAAGAATAAAAGGGATGTGCAGAATTGTGGCAACTATAGAGGGATTAAGTTGATGAGCCATACAATGAAGTTATGGGAAAGAGTAGTGGAAACTAGACTGAGAGCAAAAGTCAGGGTTTGTGAACAGCAGTATGGCTTCATGCCTAGAAAGAGTACTACAGATGCAGTATTTGCGTTGAGAATGCTAATAGAAAAGTACAGAGAAGGCCAGAGGGAGTTGCATTGCGTTTTTGTAGACCTAGAAAAAGCAAATGACAGGGTGCCAAGAGAGGAGCTCCGGTATTGTATGAGGAAGTCTGGAGTGGCAGAGAAGTATGTTAGACTGGTGCAGGACATGTATGCTAGCTGTGAGACACTGGTACGGTGTGCTGTAGGGGTAACAGAGAAGTTAAAGGTGGAGGTGGGACTCCATCAGGGATCAGCTCTGAGCCCCTTCTTGTTCGCAATGGTGATTGATAGGCTGACAGATGAGGTTAGACAGGAATCCCCATGGACCATGATGTTTGCGGATGACATTGTGATCTGTAGTGAGAGCAGAAAACAGGTAGAGGAAAATCTAGAGAGGTGTAGGTATGCTCTGGAAAGGAGAGGAATGAAAGTTAGTCGCAGCAAGACAGAATATATGTGTGTGAATGAGAGGAACTCGGGTGGAGCGTTGAGGCTACAGGGTGTGGAGATCAAGAAGCTGGAGGATTTCAGGTACTTAGGGTCAACAGTCCAGAGCAACGGAGAGTGCGGAAAAGAGATGAAGAGACGAGTCCAAGCAGGTTGGAATGGGTGGAGAAAAGTGTCAGGGGTACTATGTGATAGAAGACTTTCAGCTAGAATAAAAGGAAAGGTGTACAAGACAGTGGTGAGACCAGCGATGCTGTATGGACTAGAAACTGTTACAATGACCAAAAGACAGCAGGCAGAACTAGAGGTTGCAGAGATGAAGATGTTGAGGTTCTCTTTGGGAGTGACCAGGATGGATAGGATCAGGAATGAGTCTATCAGAGGGAAGGCACATGTTCGATGTTTTGGAGAGAAGGTCAGAGAAGCCAGACTGAGATGGTTCGGTCATGTACAGAGGAGAGATAGTGAATATATTGGTAGACGGATGCTGGAACTGGAGCTGCCAGGCAAGGGGTCTCGAGGAAGACCAAAGAGAAGATTTATGGACGTAGTGAGAGAGGATATGAAGGTAGTTGGTGTGAGAGAGGAAGATACAGAGAATAGGGTAAGATGGAGAAAGTTGACTCGCTGTGGCGACCCCTGACCGGAAAAACCGAAAGAAGCAGAAGAAGAAGAAGGGAAACCCTTTTCCACCCTGCACATATGACAATAAACACTTTGCACTTTGAATCTTGAATCTTGAAAAGAAGAAAATGAAACTACACATGAGACAGACATAATTGTTGAAGTATTGGAAGAAAACTGATCAAATTATTTATATAAAATGGGATGAACATCTTGGGCGCAGTAATATTGAAGTTCCGTGGCACTTTAGAGTCATGGGCATTGTCTATAAATGTGGTTTGAGATTGGCAGTAGAACACCGACAGATCACCCTTTTAACTCCACTAGGATGGAGTGGTCGTGCAGCTTTTTCATCCACAGCCCACATGGGGGTGGAGGATGTGTTATTTATTGACAGTGTTTTGGTAAGAGACTTATGGGACACACAACACATAAAAAATACACACAGAGAGGAAAACAGATAACAAAGTGTGAAGAGCGTCAGATAAGATGGGGTTTGAGGGGAGGCAACTCACGTGGGATGGTCACACTGAAGTGCTGAGGATTAGAGATCATCAGTTTCCTTTTAAGGTCATTCAAGCCAACTCCATTTGGTCCTACCCAAACACAGCATGAAAAAGATAGATGATAAATCATTTATCACTGCTCATCTCTAATTAGTCCACTGATGTACTTAAGTGTCAATTTCTATTGAGGTTTGCTGAAACCTGCAAAGTAAAGTGTATGTGATGAAATATTTAAAACAGCTTGATAAAAACCTTTAATTGACCTTTTGGTGTAAGAGAACCCATTAGTCTCTCAAGTGTTTTTAAGCTAGCTCTAGAATTTAACTTTCATAATATCTTCTCTATTTTTTTAACCTGTAAATGCAAAGCATTTTCAAATATTTTATTCAATGTTTTCAGGGGACAATATCATCCTAAATTGAAGAGACACCAATGTCTACCAGAATACTGGATGGCAAATCAGTTGAAAGTACAAGACAGACCCATCTTGTGTTTTTGTAGATCCCTGTACAGCCACAGACAGTGCTTGATCTGAGCTTAGGATTCTTTGCATACCTAACGTTCTGGGCATGCACTATAATCACAGCAAACCTTTTGGAAATTCATTTCTCCAGGCAAATGTGTTTTGCAGGCCACTAAATTCACTAAATAAAAGGACAATGAGTTCACTCAGTGATGCAGATTGGTAAAAAGATGTGCAGAGGGAAGGACTGAAAATTAAAAAAAAAAACAGACATGTGAAGGGTCTAGGTCCTGGGTGGAGGGAAGAGATAATTAATTGTAGAAAACATTCTTTTTTAAGTATAATCTCAATACACTGATAGACATTGCAGAAAGAAGAACCACACTCGATTATTATTGTTTTCAGCTAGAAATACATGGCTTGAGCGATGTTGTGCGACTGCTGTGTATGGGTGCTGTGTGGTTTATTTTTGTGGTTTATTTTTTAAAACGAGCCTGTTTCCTGAATGCACGCAAAAATAAACCCTTAATTCATGATGTTTAAAATATAAAAGAACAGAAAATACCCTGGCATTAATAAAAAAAATATGTTAAATGGATTGCATGGTTAAATTCTCACACAGAAAATCACTTGAGGCGAAGTGATGAAAAAATCCTCAGTGAAAAAAAAAAAATCAGATAGAAAAATATTCTTAAATCAGAATGTGAAGATCTGGATTATTTATTAAGCAAAAAAAGGGTACTTCAAGTATTTAAGGAGTATTGAGGAGTAATATCATAGGAGGATGCAAAAGACACCTACAGGTGATTAGAATTGATGCAGTTAAGTCACATAATGTAAAGTTGTGGCCAAAAGTTTTGAGAATGACACTTTCACAAAGTCTGTTTCTTCAGGGTTTTTAGGTGATTGCAGATGTTTCTATGGTTGTGTCATTCTCAAAACTTTTGACCATGACTGTATTCTTAAATTAAAAATAACAAGTTTGATGTTTGCATTTCCTGTTTCTGAGCAGATAAAGTTTCAAAGTTCAAGTTGCATTATGGATGAAAGACACATGCGCAAGCCAAGCATGAGGCCGGTTGAAAAAAACCAACAAAGAAAAAAAACAAAAACAAAAAAAAAAATGATCCAACATGGTGGAGAAACAAAGCAGCAGCGGCTGAAAAATCCACAGAATGTGAAGGTGGACATCTGGGAAGATTTTGGTTTTTATGAAGTTCACGGGAGGTGCCAACTGGACAAGTGCAACGCTATTTGTATAATTAGCCATACAAAGATAAAATACTTTAACACCACTAATATGCAGAACCACATTAGCTGATGAAAAAGCCTTGAGTGGTAATATTGAAAATTGAGAATGTGATGCATCGAGATGCATCGTATGATCAAATCCATTCAAATTGTAGACTGGTTAATCAAAATTGAACAGAATCGAAAGATCAGTGCAGAAGCACACCACAAATAGGGGGCTGGTAATTGAAATATTTTGCTGTGTAAATAAGAGTTGTTTTGCAGAAACTAGGCTGACTAGGGTGTTAGTGCTAATGAGGGTGTCAGGAGGGAAAAGGGTGCCACTCCTGGGGACTTTTCTGAGTTGGAATATAAATAGGTATAGCACGAAATTCAGATTGTGTGAAACAAAGGAGAGAAACCAGGCGGTAGTCATTAGGGCCTGGTTTCAGTGGTGGATCTTCACGGGTGATATGGAGGGGTGCAGATACACCTGGTGCGTGTGAGATCTGCCTCGAGATGGATCCTGGTACGGCATTATAGGTGGGCGAAAGGCCCCCTCCTCTGTTCAGACACGGTTTTTCTGTTTTGACAAAAATGGCTTCTTTGGTGCCTCTCTGTCTTCTCTAGCCAAAATGTGGACATTTCCTATCTTCAAAGGAATTGCCCAAGTCTTTTCAGGTGTAGGTGGACTGCAGAGTTCTGTCATGAAGTGGTGGCTCTCCTTTGTTGGGTCATTCGTTTGTGCAGCACTCTCCCCATTGTAGATGTTACCAAAATCCTCATTGCAAGTGACAGCAAATACCACATTCTCAATCTTATGCCTGGGTGTTCTGTCCTTGGGGTGCACCAGTCTTTCCGGTTGTTGTTGGGTTTGAAATGTACCGGTATTTGTTGTTGGTTGAAAGCCTTTCTGAGTTTTTCAGCAATACTGATGACATGTTGCATGACTATGTCTTTTCGTTCGTAAAGTGCGCGAGGACATTGGACAAGGCCACTAGCCTGGCGGTTATACACGGAAAACTCCAAGCAGTCCATTTAAACTGATGAAGCCTCTTGAATGAGAGGTGAAATGTCAACAAGAGAAGAAACTGAAGTCCAGTTGCCACAAAAATATTGTGACCGGAATTAACCATGAACTGGATGACTGAGAACCTCCATAAACGTAATGTGTTCACTGTTGCTACATTTCAAATGATTAACAGTGATGCAATGAACTGGAAGTATTTTGAAAAGTGAAAGGCTGATATTGACCCTTGAAATACTGGAGTATACTGAGATAGGGTCCTGGCAATTAACTTATTGCATATGACTGATTAACGAAAGGTTTGCTGTGTCATCTCTACTCAGCTCTAGAAGTATAAATCAAGGAGGGTAAGATTGATTGTGCATGACTCCCTAACCAAGTCGCTAATTTCTGAGCCAGTTATTGCAAGAAGGGCCATTTACGTTAAATGGTGTCTAAGGAATTTCTGTGAACTATGTGTCATCAGCAGGAAAGGTAGGTTTATTCAAACATAATGTGTATACAGGGCCAAGTCTAACAGCACAATGTGTGAGAAAAGCGTTGTTGTCTTGACAAAATGTGTACTTACCAACAAGGATCACCAGCCTATGCTTTGCTCCACTTTGCCGATGGTAATTAGTAACCTCTTCATATGTTGGTACATCTGCCATGTCATACAGTTCACTCTTCTTACTTTCATACATGGATTTGTTGGTCTTTTTGTCTTTCCTGCTGAGACGGAAGCTCTTCCTGAATCTTGCTACAGGTAAGCATTTATAGATGGAAGGGATACAGAAAGATAAATGAATGTACAAAATACAAAAACAATTTTTGTAATTTTTTGTTTGTAAAAATCCAACTTGCCATTGCACACCAACCAGTGGCTGTATACTTATAATTGTAAATGTTTTTTTTCTGTATCTTAGTTATAGCACACAGGCAAAAATGTTTCCCTCTTTTTATTGTATTCTATTAACAGAAATTTTCTCAGGTTGTGGATATTTCTCTTCAGCAATGACTGTATGGCCATGTGCCAAATGGTAATTGGTTTCAAGGATTCAAAGATTTTTTATTGTCACTCCTTTTTCTTTCAGCTTTTCCCTTCAGGGGTCGCCACAGAAAATCAACCTTCTCCATATAACCCTATTCTCTATATCCTCCTCTCTCACACCAACTAATTTCATATTCTCTCTCACTATGTCCATAAATCTTCTCTTTGGTCTTCCTCGAGACCTCCTGCCTGGCGTTTCCTGCCTCATCATTCTTAGAGATATAATAATATATACACTATCCCTTCTCTGTACATGACCGAACCATCTCAGTCTGGCTTCTCTGACATTCTCTCAAAAAGTATCTAACATGTACTGTTCCTCTGATGGACTCATTCCTGATCCTATCCATCCTGGTCACTCCCCAAGAGAAATTCAACATCTTTATCTCTGCGACCTCCTGCTCGGCCCCGTCTTTTTGTCATTATCACTGCATGTAAACCAAACAGCAACGCTAGTCTCACCACTGTCTTGTAAACCTTTCCTTTTTATTCTGGCTAATAGTCTTCTGTCACAATGTACCCATGACACTTTTCTCCACCCATTCCAACCTGCTGGAACCCATTTCTTTACCTGTCACTCCACTCTGAGAAAATGGAATGTAATAGTGATACAATATACAGAAAAGATGTGTATGAAATATGTTCAATGGAGAGTGGATAACAAACTATAACAAACTGTATGAACAAAATATACAGGAAACATACTAAATAAGTATTGGTTGATAAATAAGCATTGACATGATAAGGTGCTTTGTACATTAGAGTCAAGTGTAAAAGGTAATGTGCAATGTTTGGATTGTGCAAAATTACATTTAGGTAGTGATTGTATCATTGAGCAAATCTACAGAGCAGCAGTGTCACTACTGTGTGGAAGAAGTCATTCTTCAGTCAAGTGGTTCTGCTCCAGATGCTCCACAGCCTCTTCCCTGTAGGAAGGGAGACAAAAAGTGTATGTGCAAGGTGGATGGAGTCCTTCATTATGTGGTTGGGCCTCTGCATCTGATGGTGGAAAAACTGCTCTCAGTAATCCTCTGTGCAGCTTGAACAACTGTTTCAACCCTGGCCTTCTTCTCCACAGAACAGCTGCCATATCACAGTTTTGCAGGAAAAGAAGACATTCTCTACCCCACATCTGTAGGAGGTCAGGACTGAGCCTCCAAGTCCACCCCTCCTCAGTCTCCTGAGTCAGTAAAGGCACTAGTGAGCCTACTTGACCAGGTGGGAAGCATGATTTCTCCTCCCAAGCTGTCCTTTATTACTTACATGGGATGAGTAAGATTCAAGAGATTCAAAGTGTTTATTGTCACATGTACAGTGTAGAAACAAGTTTCCCCGTACAGTGAAATTCCTTTTTTGCTGATGAAATGACAATGAAGAATAAAAGGTCACTTATGTTTTTCCTCCAGTGAAATAATCTGGTTGAAAGAGAGAAAAATGCAAGGTGTTTGTTGGAAGACAGAAAATGCAAGGTGAATCTAAAAGTGTATCGCTCATGGTAAACACCCCCTGTTAAAGAACACAGAAGGCTTGTTATGTAGGGGCACAACTACAGAAAATTCTAATGGTAGTTTTGGGCCCTCCATCCTCTACCAGCAGGAGCTGTCTCTGCTGAAACCTAATGGATACTGGTACAGAATCATTATTTGACCATGCAGGTCAAATAATGATTAAATGATCATTGCACTCTCAACTCAGTGTTGCATGTTTTGTTAAAAGTTGTAACACTTGGTTGAATTTAAGGATGGCAAATTCAATAGGCAGCATCTCTTCACTGCACTTTATTACAAGATCAAAATTCAGGCCTGGTTAGAAGGGATGAGGAGGGCCCATGATGGGCTGGCTTTTGAGGAGATAAATGGTTCAACATAATTAAAAATGTTGAAAGGATACTGAATATCATCAACCAAGAATTTTGCAAAGCACCATCTGATGGAAAGTGTAGCAGTCAAACTCTAAGCTTCTTGCAGTGGCAAAAGCAGAAAATGTCTACCGGATGTGCCATATGATGCCCTACAACTAATACACAGAAGGACAGGGAGACTGCACTTTGAAGACGGTTTTCTGTTTCTGCACTCTATTTAAGCTGTTTAGGACATACAGTATATACTCTATGGTACCTGGTATCTTTTAAAGGTTATGTAATCTAAAGGAGCTCAGTGACTGCAATTTAGTGGTTGGTGAGAGTGTAGCCAGACAGCATAGGGTGGTGGTTTGTATGATGACTCTAGTGACAAGGACAATGAAGAGGACAAAGCAACAGAAAAGGACAAAGATGTGGAAGCTTTCAGAGAGGAGTAGAGAATGGCTCTGTTTAGTCAGGAAGAGCTTTCAGATGACTGGATAACTACAGCTTATTTGATCAGGGAAGGAGGTATGAGAGTACTTGGTGTGTCACCTGAAAGGAAAGTAGATAAGGAGACTTGGTGGTATAATGAGGAAGTCCAGGAGTATATACAGAGATAAAGGTTAAGGCAAGGTGGAAGAGAATGATTTATACAGGTTAGCAAAACAGAGAGATATACATGTGAAGGAGCTGCAGAAGATTCTGGTGATTAGGGATAGAGAGGGAAATTTATTGACAGGTGCCAGAACAATGATGGGAAGAGAGATAGTGAATCTTCTTCTTCTTCTTCTTCTTCTTCCTCTTCTTCTTCTTCCTCTTCTTCTTCATTCGGCTTTTCCAGTCAGGGGTCGCCACAGCGAGTCAACTTTCTCCATCTAACCCTATTCTCTGTATCTTCCTCTCTCACACTAACTACCTTCATATCCTCTCTCACTACATCCATAAATCTTCTCTTTGGTCTTCCTCAAGACCTCTTGCCTGGCAGCTCCAATTCCAGCATCCGTCTACCAATATATTCACTATCCCTTCTCTGTGCATGACTGAACCATCTCAGTCTGGCTTCTCTGACCTTCTCTCCAAAACATCGAACATGTGCCGTCCCTCTGATAGACTCATTCCTGATCCTATCCATCCTGGTCACTCCCAAAGAGAACCTCAACATCTTCATCTCTGCAACCTCTAGTTCTGCCTGCTGTCTTTTGGTCATTGTAACAGTTTCTAGTCCATACAGCATCGCTGGTCTCACCACTGTCTTGTACACCTTTCCTTTTATTCTAGCTGAAAGTCTTCTATCACATAGTACCCCTGACACTTTTCTCCACCCATTCCAACCTGCTTGGACTCGTCTCTTCATCTCTTTTCTGCACTCTCCGTTGCTCTGGACTGTTGACCCTAAGTACCTGAAATCCTCCAGCTTCTTGATCTCCACACCCTGTAGCCTCAACGCTCCACCCGAGTTCCTCTCATTCACACACATATATTCTGTCTTGCTGCGACTAACTTTCATTCCTCTCCTTTCCAGAGCATACCTCCACCTCTCTAGATTTTCCTCTACTTGTTGTCTGCTCTCACTACAGATCACAATGTCATCCGCAAACATTATGGTCCATGGGGATTCCTGTCTAACCTCATCTGTCAGCCTATCCATCACCATTGCGAACAAGAAGGGGCTCAGAGCTGATCCCTGATGGAGTCCCACCTCCACCTTTAACTTCTCTGTTACCCCTACAGCACACCGTACCAGTGTCTCACAGCTAGCATACATGTCCTGCACCAGTCTAACATACTTCTCTGCCACTCCAGACTTCCTCATACAATACCAGAGCTCCTCTCTTGGCACCCTGTCATATGCCTTTTCTAGGTCTACAAAAACACAATGCAGCTCCCTCTGGCCTTCTCTGTACTTTTCTATTAGCATTCTCAACGCAAATACTGCATCTGTAGTACTCTTTCTAGGCATGAAGCCATACTGCTGTTCACAAACCCTGACTTTTGCTCTCGGTCTAGTTTCCACTACTCTTTCCCATAACTTCATTGTATGGCTCATCAACTTAATCCCTCTATAGTTGCCACAATTCTGCACATCCCTTTTATTCTTAAAAACAGGCACCATCACACTTTGTCTCCATACTTCAGGCATCTTCTCACTCTCTAAGATCCTGTTGAATAATCTAGTCAGGAAATCTACCGCTGCCTCTCCTAGACACTTCCACACCTCCACAGGTATATCATCAGGACCAACTGCCTTTCCACTCTTCATCCTCTTCAATGCCTTCCTCACTTCACTTTTACTAATTTGCGCTACTTTGTGATCTACAATAGTCACATCTTCTACCCTTGCCTTTCTTTCATTTTCCATATTCTTCAGCTCTTCAAAGTACTCTTTCCATCTTCCCATCACTCTTCTAGCATGTCTCAATACATTTCCCTCTCTATCCTTAATAACCCAGACCAGTTGTACATCCTTTCCATCTTTATCTCTCTGTTTCGCCAAACGGTATAGATCGTTCTCACCCTCCTTACTATTCAACCGAGCATACAAGTCATCATAAGCCCTTTGTTTTGCCTTTGCTACCTCTATCTTTACCTTTCGCCGCATCTCCCTGAACTCCTGTCTGTTCTCTTCAGTCCTCTCAGTATCCCACTTCTTCTTCGCTAACCTCTTTCTCTGTATACACTCCTGCACTTCCTCATTCCACCACCAAGTCTCCTTATCTACTTTCCTTCCAGATGACACACCAAGTACTCTTCTTCCTGTCTCCCTGATAACACTAGATGTAGTTGTCCAATCATCTGGAAGCTCACCCTGACCACCCAGAGCCTTTCTCAACTCCTCCTTGAAAACCATGCAACACTCCTCCCTTTTCAGCTTCCACCATTTTGTCCTCTGCATCTTCCTTGTCACCAGAGTCATCCTACAAACCACCATCCTATGCTGTCTGGTTACACTCTCACCTACAACTACTTTGCAGTCACTGATCTCTTTCAGGTTACCCCGTCTATACGAAATGTAGTCTACCTGCGGGCTCCTACCTCCGCTCTTATAAGTTACCCTATGTTCCTGTTTTTTCTGGAAAAAGTGTTCACTACAGCCATTTCCATCTTTTTTGCGAAATCTACCACCATCTGTCCCTCTGCATTCCTATCCTGGATACCCATCACTTCTTCATCCCCTCTATTGCCTTCACCAACATGTCCATTGAAGTCTGCACCAATGACCACTCTCTCATTTCTGGGAATATTCTGCATCACTTCATCTAACTCATTCCAGAACTTCTCCTTCTCTTCAGATTCACATCCCACCTGCGGGGCATAGCCACTAACAACATTGAGCATCACACCTTCAATTTCCAGTTTCAGACTCATAAGTCTATCTGACATTCTTTTCACCTCTAGGACATTCCTTACGAACTCCTCCTTCAAGATAACTCCTACTCCATTTCTCTTGTCATAGTCTTGTCATAGTACAACTTAAAGCCTGCTCCTAAGCTTCTAGCCTTACTACCTTTCCACCTGGTCTCCTGGACACACAGTATATCCACCTTCCTTCTCTGCATCATGTTGACCAACTCTCTACCTTTTCCTGTCATAGTCCCAATATTCAAAGTCCCTACTCTCAGTCCCAGACTCTTTCCTTTCCTCCTCTCTCTCTGCTTCCGAACATGCACTCCTCCTCTTTTTCTTGTTCTTGTTCTTCGACCCACAGTAGCCCAATTTCCATTAGTACCCTGTAGATCATCAGTACCAATGGCGGTCGTTGTTAACCCGGTCCGCGACCGGTCCGGTATGGTATAGTTTTGGTTGACTCGCATATTTGGTTTTGGCAAAAGTTTTATGCTGGATGCCCTTCCTGACGCAACCCTCTGCATTTAGAGAGATAGTGAATATATTAGGAGAAAGATGCTGAGGTTAGAACTGCCAGGCAGGAGGCTAAGAGGAAGACTGATGAGATTTGTGGATGTAGCGAAAGGAAACATGAAGTAAGTTGGTGTGAGACAAGAAGATTAAGAGAATATGATTGGACTAAGGAGGTTGATTAGCTGTGGCGACCCTTGAAGGGAAAAAGCTGAAAGGAAACGAAGAAAAAGAAGTGTGGAGACAGGATTGTCCAACAACTTACTTCAAATGTAATGGAAGCACAGGTTAGCATTTACAGATGTAGCCCTCCACCCATTGTGATATGAAAATTTAAGTTGATATAGCCCCTGAACAACATTTTGAGAGGACTCCCAGGTAATTGGAGCGGGAAACTCAGGGAATTTTGAGAGGGTAAACAACAGAGACAACATAAGAATGAAACAGATATCTATGATGTAATGATGCCTTCATTACAAGTTTTCATTTGGTGCCTGTCTGCCAAAGGCGGACAAAATGACAAAGTGAACAAACTGCAGAATTTAAATCAACATTGGTCAAAATATCACATAAAAATCAAAGTTTTAATTGTTGTCTCCTCAGGGCACAGTACTTTTTAAAGAATCACTTTAGACCAGTGAGAGAGCACAGAAGACATGCTTTTCCTATAAGGATTTTCTAAAAAGAATGACTGAGATAAGATGAATGGTGGTAAGAAAGACTTTCCTTTAGTCAGCAATAGGACTTCAGAGGCCACAGCAATCAGTTTTCTTTGACAATTTATGTGTAATCTTAGACAGAGTATACCCTTAGCTATTGTCAGTTGTATTAGTTATAATTACACTGTGTTCATTAATGACAAAGGAGTGTAAGCCAGAATGATAGTGGAGACTACGCTCATCTATATAGTGCCGGTAATCAATGTTGAAATGAATCGTTTGGATATAACTTTCCAGATTTACTTCATGAATTGGTTTGAATAAGTGGGTATGAATTCCTTTAGACTTAACAAATTTCAATCATCTTTGCAGGGGTTTGCAAGCATCCTGCTTATTCTGCCAGTTTCATTTCCAAATGAATTTAGTCCATATATTTGTTGGTAATGAAGGGCATCAATCTGAAACCTGGATTCAGAATTTAAATACACATAACATCTAGCTTTAATACTTAAGGGGTATTCAAAGTTATATTTTTTAAAAAAAACATTCATACTTTTTTTCTGCCTTTTTGTGTGTCACAACATGAGACATAAACTGAGGTAATCTCAAAAACATGTGGCAAATTCTAGCTATGTCTAGACTTGTAGAATATTAAAAAGAAAGTATCCACCTTCCAGTAAATGCAATTGTTCAATTCCAAAACACCCAAAATATCTCAAATTAAAAAAATAAAAGAAAAATGATAAAACAAATACATTAAAAAGAAATAAAATAAAACAAATAAGCTCAAAACATATGAATACATCCCCTCCTCGAGTTACCACCTTATTGTGTGTCCTAGTGACCCTAGGAGCTAAGTTGTCAGGGGCTTAATGCCACTGGTAGGGTCACCCAAGGCAGAAAGGGACAAGAAAAGGCTTGGCTCTGAAGACCCCAATGATGAAAAAGATCAAATGGATCTGGTTTTCCCTTGCCCGGATGTAGGTAAACGGGCTCCAATCCTGGAGCCAGGCCCAGGGGTGGGTTCAATGGCAAACATCTATTGGCCGGGCCTTTACCCATTGGGGTCAGCCCAGGCTCAACAGTGGACCCCCTGCCCTTGGGGTCACTATCGATAGGAGGGGCCAAGGACGTTGGGTGCAATGTGAGCTGGGTGGTGGCTGAATGGAGGATGTTGGTGGTCCAATTTGTGGTTGCAGAAGCTGGTTCTAGAAACATGGAATGTTACTTGTCTGATGGGGAAGGAACCTGAGCTGGTGTGGGAGGCTAAGAGGTTCCGGCTAGATATAGTCGGTCTCACCTTAACACACAAATAAGCCGAGCCTGGAACATGAACCAGGCCACTTGAGAGGGGTTGAACTATTTTCTAATTTGAAGTTTCAGAGTAGTTCCAGTCATAAACAGTTTCTACTTTCACCTCTGGCAGAGCTTCAACTACATCCCAAGGAAGACATTGAATTGTGGGAATTGTTCCATGCCTCTATTGTCACCAGACTGGAGCTGTGACCGTAAGATGGTCAATACCTGTTGAGCGGGTAACCCCTGAGCACGCTATCAAAGTGAAGAAGGAATCCTAACACACCTTTCTGGCCTGTGGGGCTCCAGAGGCAGCTGACAGGTAGAAGCAAGCTGAGCAACATGAGGCTTTGGTGTTTGCTAAGGCAAAAACCTGGGCTTGGGATGAAATTGGTGAAGTTACGGAGAACGACTTCTGGAGGGCTACAAGGAAATTCTGATCCACCGTTCAGTGACTAAACAGGGGAAGAGGTACACTCTCGACCCTGTGTATGGTGGGGATGCGGGGCTGCTTACGTCGACTTGAGATGTTGTAGACCGATGGAATAATACTTCCAAAACATCCTCAATCCCGATGACATGCCTTCCAATGAGGAAGGAGAGTCTGGGACTTTGGGGTAGACTTCTATTTCTGGGCTGGAGTTGCCAAGGTAGTCAGAAAACACCTCTGTGGCAGGGCCCCGGGGGGTGAATGAGGTCTGCTCTGAATTCCTTAAGGCATTAGATGTTTCAGCGCTGTCCTGGCTGACACACCTGTCACGTGGAGGGCGGGGACAGTGCCTCTGGATTGACAAACTGGGGGGAGAATTGGTCCCCCTCTTTAAAAAAGGGGGATTGGAGGGGTGTGCCCCAACTACTGACGGATCACTCAGCCTCCCCAGAAAAGTGTTCTCTGGGGCACTGGAGAGAAGGGTCAGCCTGGTCGTTGTATCAGGAGTAGTGTGGCTTTTGTCCTGGTTGGGGGTTAGTGGACCAGCGCTATACCCTCAGGAGGGTGTAATGCATGAAAGTGCATGGGAGTTTGCCAAACCAATCTACATGTGTTTTGTGGACCTGGAGGAGGCATTCAACCGTGTCCTGCAGGGAATCGTGTGGAGGCTGCTGCAGGAGTATGGGGTACCGGATGGCTGTTTAGTCCTTGCATGAATCGGAGTATGAGCCTGGTCCACATTGCTGGTTGTAACTCTTATTTGTTTCCGGTGAGAATCCAGGGATGCCCTGTGTCACCGATTCTGTTCCGATTCATAACTTTTATGGACAGATTTCTTGGTACAGACAGGGTGTTCAGAGTATCCGGTTCTGTGGCATCAGGATTGGTCTCTGAGGATGTAGTTCTGTTGGCTTCATTGGACTGTGAGCTCCAGTTCTCGCTGGAGCATTTCGCACCCAAATGTGTAGCTTCTGGGATGAAGATCAGTGCCTATCTAGACCATGGTTCTCAGACAAAAAGGTGGAGTGTCCATTTTTAGTAATGGAAGAGGTCCTGCTTCTAGTGGACAAGTTCAAGTAGCTCAGTGTCTTGTTCACGAGTGAGCGAAGGATGGAGTGGGGATCGACAGCTAGATTGGTGCCACATCAGCAGTGATGCAGACTCTGCATCGGCCTGTGTTGGTAAAGAAGGAGCTGAGCCGAAAGGCAAAGCTCTCAATTTATCACTCGATCTACAATCTCCTAATGTCACCTACAGTCACAAGCTGTGGATCATGACCGAAAAACAAGATCACGGATTCAAGTGACTGAAGTTAGTTTTCTCTGCAGGGTGTCCAGGCTCCCCCTTAGAGATAGGGTGAGGAGTTTTGACATCTGGGAGGGGCCCAGAGTAACGTCGCTGCTCCTCCACGTAGAGAGGAGCCAGATGAGGTAGCTCAGTCATATGATCAGAAGGCCTCCTCGACAATGGAGAGGTGTTCTGGGACTGTCCAACCGGACGGAGGTCCAGGAAAGGCCCTGGACAAGCTTGTGGGACTATGTTTGCGGCTGGCCTGGGAACACCTCAGGATACCTCCAGGAGAGCTGGACCAAGAGGCTGGTGAAAGGGAAGTCTGGGCCTCTCTGCTTTGGTTGCTGCCTGCAATCTAACCCCAGAGAAGTGGCAGAAGATGGTTTGATAGCTATCAATAAATTCAAATTTTGCCATTTCATCAACTTTTTCAAATGCTTCTTCTTTTTCTTTCGGCTGCTCCCTTCAGTGGTTGCCACAGTGAAACAAATTCCTCCATTTAAGCCTATCCTCTCCTATCCTCTTCTCTTACACCAACTAATGATATGTCCTCTCTTACATCTTTGTTACATCTCTGATTATTCTTAGGTCTTTCTCAAGGCCTCCTGCCTGGCAGTTCCAACGTCAGCATCCTTCTACCAATATATTCACAGTCCCTCCTCTATACATGACCAAACCATCAGTCTAGGCTCTCTGACCTTATCTCCAAACATTTAACATGTGCTGTCCCACTGATGATCTAATTTCTGATTCCATCCATTGTCTTCACTCCCAAAGGGAACCGCAACATCTTCATCTCTGAAACATCCAGCTCCGCATCCTGTCTTTTCCCAGATGCCACTGTCCAACTTTTTCTTATGCAATATATAAAATTTATTTCAAAAAATACCTGCTGATAGAACATGAACCCCAGCTGACTAAAATTGAAGTGGCACACAAATGTATGTGTACCTGAGCTTTTCAAATGCTGTTTGGGACTAGTGGAATCAAGACAAGGTTTCTTTCATAAACAGCTGTAATCAACCACTCAACAACAGGGATGCAAGATCTACCTTACTGCTGTTTATTATGAAATGAGGGAAAATAGTAGGCATGACTCCTTGCCCGCATTAGGCTGACATGCGGTTTGTTTTGTGATTATGCACAAGGACACAGAGGAGATCTGCTCTGTAGCTCTATAACAGATGCAAGCAAAAGCCATGAAGTGAGGGGAAAACACCAAATGAAGGGCTGATCTCCAAGGGACCTAAAGCTCGGAATAAAGTGAAACGACTCCACAGCCTATTGTGATTCCAAACTTACTCTGTGCTTAGTTACATACAGTGCTTGTAAATGTTTTTTCAAAAAATTTCATTAGATGGATAAATTGAACACAAGACTGGACTCATATTTACTAAAGACCTGTCTAAGGGATAATGTCAAAATGGTTTTGTAATTTACTGAGCAAAGGAAAGAGGGAGATGTTACAAATTGAGCAAGGCATAGAAAGACCCAGGCTGAGCAACAAGTATGTCCACCTGTTCGGCAAAGTGTAAACCAAACAAAAAATCAGACAGTGAGAGGTGTGCTTGATGAGGACATCTCTGCTATCAAATGTTCATGCAGTGTGATTCGCCTATGTCCAGCTCTACACCTTACACACTGTCTTGGATGTCTCCCACGAATTTATGTGATGCCACCTTCTCCCACATATTCTTCCAGTAGTACTTCAACATAAAACACAAGTACATTTTTTAATCACTTTGAAAAACACCACTATGTTTGATTTATTAGGGAAATGTAATTATAATACCTTCATTTCATGATATCTTACCAACAAACTTGAAATTTGCGCTTGGGTATCAGTACAACCACACTTAAGGTGCTGCTACATTCTCCCCTACCTTTCCCTCCTTCTTATTCAAAAACACATAACAAAACCAGTGCTCACGAGCAATCGTCCTTAAAGAGCAGTGTCTTACTCCTGTTTCAGCTGCTAGCTGTCCCTGCCAAGAGGGGGGAAAGAGGGTTGTTCTTTTTTTAATGACAGGCAGAAGTTAAAACGGTGAAGCCTTGACTTAGGAGTGCATCAACTTGTGAATTTTCTAAGATGTAAGCTATCGCTCAGTTGATTTTATATTTTTTTATTATTATTCTTTCATTATTTATTAGGGGCCGGGATCTGAGTTACGAGTAAGCGGCATGTGCACTTGACACAGACAAAGCCTCTGCATTCCACTAGGTAGCGAGGTGCCCATATTGTAAACTCGTCCAGGAAGAGATGGTGTTGTCGGTGAGGTACTGTCACAGGGAGCATTATCTGTGAAAAGGCAGGAGACTTTCACAAGGACTTGGTGCAACAGACAGCAGGAACATCAATGGACAAAGTGTTGGAAGAGTCAGTCAAAGCCATCGTTTCAAAGAGGACCAGCATGCACTTCATCCATACATTTAGGCATAAAGTATAGCATAGTGTGCTAGTTACATTTAGCTATACATTACAGGATTAAGTGTGAAGCCAGTAAGTTAAGGTAAGCAATAGAGCATGAAATACTGTAAGAAACTCTTCCTGCCTCCTCCAACCTCCAATATCTTCACCCAATCTTCAAGATAAATTCACTTAACTTCTTTACATTCTGATTTATTATGTTTTATTGTTTTTTAGAGATTATTTGTAAATGCATAAAATGTATTTTTCCATTTCAAAAACATGTACCAATGGGCCAGATAAATCACATTTCAATTCATTTTAATGGGAACATATAGTTTGATATACAAGCAATATTAAGTTCCGAGTTCGGTCATGGACCAAATTAAACTCATTAGTCAGGATATTACTGGACTTAACATCTTTTCTTTCTAATTGACCATGGGTTGCAATGTGCTGAAATGATTCTACTTAATCTCTCGGCTAGTACCTTCAGGGGTCGCCAAAGTGAATCGACTTCCTCCATCTACCACTATTCTCTGTATCATATAGGCCCAAATCATCTCAGTCTGGCCTCTCTTGACATTTTCTCCAAAACATCTGAAATGTGCTCTGATGGACTCATTCTGGATTCTAACCACCCTTATCACTCCCAAAGTGAACCTCAACATCTTCATCTACACTACCTCTCGCTCTGCTGTCTTGTCCTCTGATGCCACTGTCTCAAAACCATACAGCATGGCTGGGCTAATCACTGTCTTATACACTACTCTTTTATAGTTTTCTCCACCTGTTCCAACCTGCTTGCACATGTTTCTTCACCTTCAGTGTGTTGATATGCATTCTGGTTAATTCACTCCGAAACCAACAGACATTTCATACTCACGGGGCTGTCTGCTTGCGGTCTTCTGAACTGGAAGAGGTGCAATAGGCCTGCGCAACGCAAGTCTCCTGGATAAAGAAGAACATGATAATGAAAGAGAGGCGAAGTGAAAGGAACCACGGCACTATAATTTGATCACGTTTCACGATAACACTGACAATAATATTCTCTCCTAAATTATAGAGGATATGTATTCACATCTACTAAAATTAATCAGCCAGCAATTGAATGAAAAGAAGTCAGATGAAAAAAGCGGAGAAGAGAAAGAAAATCACATTTGCTGCTAACATGAGGGCAGGTTTAAATGTGAATGTTCATTTGGTTTTCCTTTTCCTCCCTGACTGCTGTCAGACAATGTCAAGAAATTGCCCTGGTCACCTAACCTTGGTGCTAAGCATCAAGTGTGACTGCCTGATCTGACTGATATGCAGTTTTTGGACCACTTATCATCAAATTGGATCAGAACTAGCACTATCATTTTGTGTTATTTCTCATTTACGACAAGATTTGTGCAGAAATCAAAACTACTTTGGCAGAGAAATAAAAACGGGGAAGGAGAGAATTCTCAAAGACTGTGACAGAACTTCATACAGATAGACCATTTTTTTCAGAAGAAAAGGTTTCAGTTTCTTTTATATCATACCTCTCCTGAAATTGTTTGGACGGGATTAGGCCAGCACGGGGGTTGGCATCTCCCTCATGTTTTGCTTGCCACCAGGTTGCATCATCTTGGCTCATGATCTGGAGAATGGATCCCTTTCTAAAGGCTAGCCCAGCTTCCTCACAGGGGATGGCTTTATCCTCTTTTGGGTTATAGTCAAAGAGTGCTCTCAAAAATACCTGGACATGCAGTAGGCAAAAGGGATGAAAGTACACTCGAGAACCAAAATGGAAAAGCAATGTCTTGCTGTATAGATCTACTGTTTCCATTGCTTAAGGTTCAAACTCTAATAACAGTTAAGTCGAATATTGAAAATTATAGAATAACTGTCAGGGAGATATAAATAGAAAGGTTTAATCTAATAAGAGGGGTGAACAACTTAGTCTTTTCAAATGGTTCAATCCTTCGCTGAACCCATCAGCTAAGATTCCATTACATTTATCTAAAACCTATAATCACTATTGTTTCCAAACGAGGAGCAAACCCCCACCTATTTAGAAAGCTGGTCTAATTCACTTTGGCTGTGGATTTGGACTCTCCTCATCAAAACAAATAGTTTGGACTATACACAGGAAAAATCTGATATATTTTTCCAGTGCAGGGATATAAGCTATACCCAAAAGCACCTTGCTGTGGCCTCTGTCCAAATGGAACCCTGTCATGATGAGTTATCACTCCTAAGACACCAGTTCATTTGGAAAGAGAGAGCTATGGAGGAAAAATGCATATGTGCCAAAGTTAAGGAAAAGGAGTATGAGATTAAATTTTAATGTCTGCCTGATTTATATGTTTCATACCATGTAACAAAAACAAAAAAGAAAAGTACAGACTCAGGAATATTTTCAAGGTCATTGCTGCTGCTTTGACTCCGAAGCATCAACAATGAGCTATTTGCAACTTATATTCTTTACTTGCCTTAATATCTTGGCTAGTATATTCCCAGACATGTTGCAATCTAGTTGATAAATATACCCCACTACTTGATGCAAGCATACAGTCTGTTGTCATATTTAGCATTTATAAAAACAAACAAAAAAAAACACCTTGATCGTCTTTAACTTTAACTACAGCATTTTTAAAATAGATTGAAAGTGTACAACATATTTAACAACAGCACTGTGAAAAAATGCTTGTCATTGCCCACCGTACTTTCAGTATTTGTGTGAAGTGTAGGGTTGAGACAAAGATTAACACATTTTGGCTTTGGAGTTAAAACAAGTTCTGATTCATAAGAAACTGACACTACAGATGGGCCAGTGACAAATAGAGTATAATCAGCCTAGTTGGTAGGAACAATTAAATCAATTGTTCTCACAATCGGACTCAAAAATTCCTATACATGACTATGAAACAACAGTATTAATCTTCACTTCCATGTTCAGGACACAGAAATATTAACCTGGTCCCAAAGGCTTTGATCAAATGAATGGATTATTTTGAAGTGACTGTTTGAGCAGACATGTTTGTTTTGTATTTATGTTTTTTAGTTTAAACCTCAAAGTAACAAATGACCTCCTTCTCTCCTCCGACTCCGGATCCCTCACCATCCTCCTCGACCTCAGCGCTGCCTTCGATACAGTCAACCATTCAATCCTCCTCAACCGTCTGGAATCAATAGGCATCACAAACAGCGCCCTCTCCTGGTTCAACTCATACCTCTCCAGCAGATCCCACTACATCAACATTAACAACCATACATCTTCCACCACCCCCGTCCAACACGGAGTTCCACAAGGTTCAGTTCTTGGCCCCGTACTTTTCATCCTCTTCATAATCCCACTTGGACACATCATCCGCCGCCATGGTCTCCATTTCCACTGCTATGCCGACGATACTCAGCTTTACATAAACATCAGAACAATCACTCCAGACACCCTTTCCACCCTCACCAACTGCATCACAGACATAAAAACCTGGATGAGCCACAATTTCTTCAAACTCAACAGCAATAAAACAGAAATTATCATATTTGGCCCAAAATCCATGCTCAATTCCTGTCACAACTTTACACTCTCCATTGATGGTCACTCTGTCACCCCCTCCCCCCTGTTAAGAAACCTTGGAATCTACATGGACCCTGCACTCTCTTTCAGGCCACACATAAACCACATCACCAAGACATATTTTTTCCACCTTCGAAACATAGCACACCTCTGACCCACTCTTTCACGCTCTGCTGCTGAAACACTAATCCATGCATTCATCACCTTCAGACTGCAATAGTATCTTATATGGCCTCCCTCTAATGCCCTTCAAAAACTGCAATATGTCCAAAACTCTGCTGCCTGATTACTTACCCGCTCCCCTTCCAGAGAACACATCACCCCCATCCTCCATCAACTTCCCTGGCTGCCCATCAAACAACACATTCACTTCAAGATTCTCCTCACCACCTACAAAGCCCTCAACAACCTCGCCCCCCAATATCTCACTGACCTCCTACATCGCTACTCTCCAGCTCGTCGTCTTCGCTCCTCGGATGCAAACCTCCTCACTCCAATCTTCAAGTCAAAGTACCGCACCCTGGGGGACAGAGCCTTTGCCATCGCCGCCCCCATCCTCTGGAATCCCTCCCCCCAGCCATCCCAGAGACCAATGCACTGTCATCCTTTAAACAAAAACCTCAAGACCCACCTCTTCTAAACCACTTACAACACCTACAGCCTATCCCAATAATTGTGTGTATGTTCTGTGTTGTCTGTCTTTCACTTGTAAAGCGTCTTTGAGTACCATGAAAAGCGCTATACAAATCTTATGTATTATTATAATTATCATTTATTCTCGTTAATGCAGCCTCAAGGGGGCACGGGTCAGTGTCTCCCTAAGCCGGTCCCAAGACCAGATAAATGCAGAGGGCTGCGTCAGAAAGGGCACCCTGTGTAAAACTTTTGCCAAAACCAAACATGCAAATCAATCAAAATAAACCAGATCATACCAGATAGGTCGAGGCCCGGGTTAATATCACCTGCCATAGGTACTGATGACCTACAAGGTACCAATGGAAACTGGGCTACTGTAGGTCAAAGAAGAAGAGGAGAAAGGTGTGTTTGGAAGCAAAGAGAGACAAGGTAAAGCAAGAGTCCAGGACTGAGAGTAGGGACTTTAAATATTGGGACTATGACCAGAAAAAGGGGAGAATTGGTTGACATGATGCAGAGAAGAAAGGTGGATATACTGTGTGTCCAGGGGACCAGGTGGAAAGGTAGTAAGGCTAGAAGCTTAGAAACAGGCTTTAAGTTGTACTATCATGGTACTGATAAGAAGAGAAATGGAGTAGGAGTTATCTTGAAGGAGGAGTTTGTGAGGAATGTTCTGGAGGTGAAAAGAATGTCAGATAGACTTAAGAGTCTGAAACTGGAAATTGAAGGTGTGATGTTGTTAGTGGCTAGGCCCCGCAGGTGGGATGAGAATTTAAGCAAAAGGAGAAGTTTTGGAATGCGCTAGATGAAGTGATGCAGAATATCCCCTGAGATGAAAGAGTGGTAATTGGTGCAGACTTCAATGGACATGTTGGTGAAGGCAATAGAGGGGATGAAGAAGTGATGGGCAGATTCGGTATACAGGATAGGAATTCAGAGGGACAGATGGTGGTAGATTTTGCAAAAAAGGATGGAAATGGCTGCAGTGGACACTTTTTTCCAGAAAAGATAGGAACATAGGGTAACTTATAAGAGTGGAGGTAGGAGCAGGCAGGTAGACTACATCTTGTATAGACAAGGTAACCTGAAAGAGATCAGTGACTGCTAAGTAGTTGTAGGTGAGAGTGTAGCCAGAAAGCATAGGAATGCTGGTTTGTATGACTCTGGTGACAAGGAAGATCAAGAGGACAAAGGCAGAGCAGAGGACAAAGTGGTGGAAGATGAAAAGGGAGGAGTGTTGCATGGTTTTCAGGGAGTAGAGAGAAAGGCTCTGGGTGGTCAGGGAGAGCTTCCAGATCATTGCACAACAACAGCCTGTGTTATCAGGGAGACAGGTAGGAGAGTACTTGGTGTGTCATCTGTATGGAAAGTAGATAAGGAGACATGGTGGTGGAATGAGGAAGTACAGGAGTATATTCAGAGAAAGTGGTTAGCAAAGAAGAAGTGGGACACTGAGAGTGAAGAGACTGAAGAGAACAGATAGGAGTACAGGGAGATACAATGTAAGGTAAAGATAGAGAGAGCAAAGGCAAAACAAAAGGGATATGATGACCTGTATGCTCAGTTGGACAGTAAGGAGGGAGAGAATGATCCATACAAGTTGGCGAAAGAGAGAAATAAAGATGGAGAAGATGTATAACAGGTCCGGGTGATTGAGGATAGAGAGGAATATATATTGATGCTAGAAGAGTGATGCGAAGATGGAAAGAGATGAATGTGGAAAATGAAAGAGAGACAAGGGGAGATGAGGAGACTATTGTAGACCACTAAGTAGCAAAGATTAATAAATATAAAGTAAGGAAGGCATTGAAGAGGATGAAGAGTGGAAAGGTAGTTGGTCCTGATGATATACCTGTGGAGGTGTGGAAGTTTCTAGGGAAGGCAGTGGTCGAGCTTCTGATTTTCTGACTAGATTATTCAACAGGATTGTAGAGAGGAAGAAGATGCCATAAGAACAGAGACGAAGTGTGATAGTGCCCATTTTTAAGACTAAGGGGGATATGTGGAATTATGGCAATTATAGAGGGATTAAGTTGATGAGCCATACACTGAAGTTATGGGAAAGAGTAGTGGAGACTATAAAGAAGTGCAGAGAAGGCCAGAGGGAGCTCCATTGTGTTTTTGTAAACCTACAAAAAGCATATGTCAGGGTGCCAAGAGAGGAACTCTGGTATTGTATGAAGAAGTCTGGAGTGGCAGAGAAGTATGTTCGACTGGTGCCCAGGACATGTATGCTAGCTGTGAGACAGTGGTGTGGTGTGCTGTAGGGGTAACAGAGAAGTTCAAGGTGGAGGTGGGACTCCATCAGGGATCACCTCTGAGCCCCTTCTTGTTTGCAGTGGTGATGGACAGATGAAATTAGACAGGAATCCCCATGGACCATGATGTTTGCAGATGAAATTGGAATCTGTAGTGAGAGCAGGGAACAAGTTGAGGAAAATCTAGAGGTGGAGGTATACGCTGGAAAGGTGAGAAATGGCAGTTAGTCGCGTCAAGACAGAGTATATGTGTGTGAATGAGAATAACTCAGGTGGAACAGTGAGGCTTAAAGGATTTAAGATCAGAAAAATTGGAGGATTTCAGGTACTTGGGGTCAACAGTCCAAAGCAACAGAATGTGGAAAAGAGGTAAAAAGATGGGTTCAACCAGGTTGGAATGGGCGGAGAAAAGTGTTATGTTTCTTGGTTTGAGAAATGTACCGTGTGTACAATAATGGTCAGTATGACAGTTTGAGCGGGTGGGTGATTTAGTGGCAGAGCGTTCTCCAGAATGAAGTCGGTTGATACAGCTTAATACAGTTTACATAGCATCAACATAAAAGCATCAACATTAAAGCATCAACATATCTCACAGAATATTACACCCCCCTTCTTTTAAAAGGAAACGATAAATCTTTGTGGTAAAGCAGACTAATGAACAGAATAGAGTATAGTAAATTTGACCTGTATACAACATTAAACAAATACCCAAATAGACTGAAAACTTAGGACAAACATAGACAAAGGTTAGAGATCTAAGATGACTCTAGGTTTGACCTCACGGCCAGAACGAGTATGGTAGTTAGTGGGGTCAGTACCCTTTAGGTGCATGCTGAACTTCAGAGTGGTCGCCAGTGGGAACGGTTTCTTTAGAGTCCATCAGGTTGCGACGATTTCTCCTGTACTGAACCCCGTCTGGTGTTTTGATATGGTACGATCTGGCACTGTCTGCTGTACGAACAACAACAGCTGGTTTCCAACGATACTCAAGTAGGCTCAAGTATGGATCCTTGTGATCAACTTTGACCCTTTCCATAAGCGTCTTGGCGATGTGGACAGCTTTCTCTACAAGACCATTGCTTTGTGGGTATTGTGGACTTGAAGTTACATGTTTGAACTCCCACATATTTGCAAATGACTTAAACTCCTTGCTTGCGTATTGTGGGCCATTGTCTGAGATCACAATTTCAGGAATACCATGCCTTGCGAAGGATGCTTTGAGTTTGTGGATGACTGTAGTTGAAGTGGTGCTGCGCAGTTTGTCCAACTCAAAGTACTTACTGTAGTAATCAACAGTAACAATGTAGTTGTCGTTCCAGGTGAAAAGATCGGTTGCAACTGTTTGCCATGGCCTGTTGGGGAATGAGTGGCTGATCATGGGCTCCTTGGTGTTTGCTGGTCTGTGCTCCAAACACACTGGGCATTTCGCAACCATGTCTTCAATTTGTATATTCATCCCTGGCCAAAACAATATGTCACAAGCTCTTTGCTTGCACTTTTCTGTACCCATGTGGCCTATGTGAATTTTGGACAACATTTCTGGGCGGAGTGACTCTGGCACTATCATCTTTTCCCCTTTGAAAAGAATGTTGTTCATCTGAGACAGTTCATCACGATAGTTCCAGTATTCTGCAATGCTCTGAGGGCAATGTTTCTTCTCCTCAGCCCATCCATCCTGAATTGTCCTTTTCAGAAGTGTAAGTTGAGGGTCCTTTTCAGTTTCTTCTTGTATTAGTTTCAGTTTTCTGTCACTGACGGGTAGGCTGTGGTACACTGACTGTACATGCAAATCCATACCTTCCTTGAGGCTGTCATTAAGGTCAGGCAGTGATTTCCTTGAGAGAGCATCTGCGAGAGGAATGTCTCTGCCTGGTGCGTGAATGATACTGAAATTGTACCTTTGTTACTGGAGAATCATTCTTTGTAACCTTGGAGGAGCTGCAGTAAGAGGCTTGCAAAGAATGGATTCCAGTGGCTTGTGGTCACTTTCCACAATGACATGACGTCCATACACATAGTGGTGAAAATGCTTGCATCCGAACAAGATGGCATATAGCTCTTTCTCGATCTGTGCGTAATTCACTTCACTGTCAATGAGAGATCTGGATGCATAGCCAATAGGCTTACCCTCTTGCAGCAGAGTTGCACCTAGACCATACTTTGATGCATCAACCTGTAGCCTAAGCTCTTTCTTGGGATCATAGAAAACAAGAACAGGGCCTCGCTCGCGTGTTATGAAGTCTTTCATTTTCTTAAATGCTTCGTCTTGCTGTGCATCCCAAACAAACTCACTGGACTCTTTTAACAGACGTCAGAGGTACATAAATGTCAGATAGCATGGGGGCAAACTTCGACAGATAGTTGACCATGCCAAGAATGGTTACGAGTTCACCTTTGTTCTTGGGTGGCTCCATGTCCCTGACAGCTGCGATCTTTGCTGGATCCGGCTTGTGATACCAAGTGTCCAAAGTAGCTGAACTCAGTGGCACAGATTTTACATTTTTCAGGGTTGAGCTTGACTCCCTGCTCTCTAGAACGCAGCAACATTGCACAAAGGTTTTTGTCATGTTCCTTTTTGCTTTTACCATAGATAAGAATGTCATCAATAATGGCTGTTACACCCTCCAAACCTTCATATGTTTCATCCACTTTGCGCTGAAACTCATCATGTGATGACTTGAGTCCAAAGGGTATTCAGGGATGTCACACTCAGGGATTCATTTGTTCTGTAGTTTTCCTTTCATGCATTAAAGATTCTCTCAAAAGTTAAGCAATAAAAAGTTGAAAAATAGAAAATGTAGAAAATAGAACTTAAAGGAACTACTCAAAAAGGACTCGTGTCTATCTTGTGAAAACTGAAGAGACAAAGAAATAGGCACTAATGAAAAAAATTCCTTGAGGAAAAACCACTGAATTGCTAAAATTGCAGTGTTAACATGATGCACTTGATAAAATGACTTGAGATAGAGAAGCAGAATCTAATTTTGTGATTTTCATGACGAAGCGTGCCGTGGCAGCTGGACTGCATTTTTTTGCCCTTGAAGACATTACACCCCTCATCTGAGAGGCTTCTTCAGTTTGAATGACCTGTGGGATTACCCAGATTGGAATGTGAAAATGTAAAGCTAAACAAAGGAGTGAAACCTGTTGGATCACATGAACAAAGCCTCATGTGGAAGTTACCGGTGGCTGGTTCTGGTGGTGAATCTTTCCTGGTTATTTGGAGGGTGCAGATGGGCCTGACCCATGTGTCCAAATCCGTCTTGGTATTGATCACTGTACAGTGATTGTGTCTGAGGCCCCCTCCTCTGTTCAGAGTTGCTTTTTCTGTTTTGACAAAGATGGCTTCTTTGAATCCTTTCTTGAACCATCGCTCTCCTCTCGCCTAAATACGGACATTGCTATCTTCAAAAGAATGGCTCTTGTCCTTCAGGTGTAGGTGGGCTGCAGAGGTCGGTCCTGAAGTGATGGCTCTCCTGTGTTGGGCCATCCATTTGTGCAGAGATTGTTTGGTCTCACTGATGTAGTCGTCATCACAATTATCTTATGTCTCGGTGTTTTGTCTTTGGGGTGCATCCATTTTTGTCTCAAGGTGTGGGGTTTGAAATGTACCGGTACATGGTGTTTGTTGAACACCCTTCGGAGTTTCTCCGAAACACCAGCAACATACAGTATGACGATGTTCTTTTGTCTGTCATTGCCTTCCTCCTATTCTATGTCCCTGCGTCTGGTGGTTTCTGGTTTGGCGAATGCCCAATTAGGTAGCAACAAGATCTCAGGGATTTCCTAATGTGCTATACCCGAATCTTGCTGCCTTCGGTAGATGATGTGATGTTCTTGGCCCAGTGGTGTAGAGTTCTGATTACCCCCAGTTTGTGCTCAAGGGAGTGGTGTGAGTTGAAAAGTAAATATTGGTCGCTGTGTGTTGGTTTCCTGTAAATCTTGATGTCCAGGCCTCTGTCCTGTTGGATGTGAATGCAATGGTCATAGGGGAGTTGGTCAGCAGTGACATCCTTCCTTGCAAATTTGATGTGGCCATCAATCGTGTTGAGGTGAATGGTGAACCCTTCTTCCTCATTCTTCCTGATTTTGACCCTCACGTCATCTACATATCTAAACCATTGGCTGTGCGGTTCCCTGAATGAAATGAGGGCCTTGCGCTCAGCCTTGTCCATCTATAAGTTCGCCACTATGGGGGATACAGGCCAGGCCATGGCACATCCATGTTTTTGATGTTAGAAACTGCCATTGAACTGGAAATAGGTGGTATGTAGACAAAGGTCCAGTAGGTTGCAGATGACTTCCATAGTGAGTTTTGTTGTTTATTAAGGTGTTGTCCTTAACGAGGCGTTCCTTTCTTGCTGTGATCACATCCGATGTGTGGATACATGTGAACAGTGAGGTTACATAGTATGAAACCATGTTTTCATCTGAGTCCAGCCTGATCTGCTTGACCTTACTGGCAATGTCCTGTGAATTCTGGATATGGTGTGTGGCGTTGCCAACCAACCAGGTGACAATATCCTTGCAACATGTTTGGCAATGTTGTCTGTGATGCTCCTGACGATGGGTCTAGAGGACCTCCCTCCTTTTGAATTTTTGGGAGTCCGCAAAAGCAAGGCATGGTTTCTTCTGGGTACAGTCAATAATAAAGTGGGTGGTCTATGGCTGCATCTTTTTCTGGATACCGTAGACAGCTGACCACTTTCTTCTTGTATGCATTGGTCTGGTCCCATTTCAGGGTTTAAAACATTGCTGTATCCCGGAGGAGACTGTCCATCTTTGCTTGGTACTCCTTTTTATCCAGAACTACTGTACTTTGTTGGCTGGGAGGATGGAGATGCTCTCTTCCTTCTGGACTAAGCAGAGCACTGTCTTCTCTTCAGGTGCCAGATTGAACGGGAGTGGTTTGCCACTTGTGAGTGGTGCTTAGATTTTGAGCCAGCTTTACATTTGGAAACTCCCCACAGGTCATTAGAACTGAAGTAGCCTCTCAGATAAGAGGTGAAATGTCTTCAAGTGAAGAAATTCAAGTGAAGAAATTCCAGTTGTCATGACGAAAAGATTTTAAACATGAATTCACCATGACCTGGACGACTAAGAACCTCCACAGACATTTTTTAACTGCTTATGTCCAAAGTTCTGTGATTTTCTAAAGAAATAAATGGTGGCCCAATCACTGACATTATCTCCAAATTCTTCATCCATGTTCTATCCCTATGAAGCATAGTGGGTTGAGCATCCCTATGCTGCAACAACCAGGTATTTAGTGGAAATTGTTAGCAGAATTGTGTTTGGTATATGTACACTATATAAAAATAAATAAGATGTAGCTGATTTTGAACAAATGGTGTCTTTCTGGGGAGATGATATGGGTATTTATATACAGTACAAATAAGTATCAGAAAAAGAAATGGATGCAGACTATTTGAAAAAATGATACTGGGTTAGAAGGAACATATTATGATTTCCAAAAAAGTGGACACTCAGCTATGCCTTGAAATACTGTACTTACCAAATACACAATGTTAACTCAGACATGTTGTATAATTTTGATATATTTAAAGTATGTCTCCTCTATAAGAATACATAATTCAGTTATACAAGAAAATATTGTCTTTTTATATCCAAAGACACAAATAAAGACCAATAGTGATTCAACAAGCATTATTATTTAAAAGAATCTCTCGACAAGTGTCAAGAGAGTTTTGTTTGAAACAAATATCCTTTCTGGTAATTAATTACAGTAAAGTAATTATATAAGTGATAAAACAGTAGCCCCATAACAAACAAACAAAAATTCAGTTTTCCTCTTTATCCTGCTTTTTCTTCATTGTCTTTGTTTACCCATCAATATTTTGCTAAAGGGCTGACCGTAACCAAGAAATCTTTGGTCCTGTCTGTTACGGTATGGTACTACACAAGTACTGGAGTATTCTGTGCAAAAGAGCAGTCAATTTATGACCATGCTCAAAGTTCCTGTGAAAAGCAATGAGCCACCCCCTGATGCTCCAGACAGGTCATTAAAAGAGTGTCTGGTCTGGATGACAAAAGGGGTACATTTGGTGAGCTAACACTAGTAGATTGGAACGCTCCTCCAAAGTATTGAAAGTTAAAGAAAACATCAAAAGGAAATGTGCAGTGATTACCAAAAATAAATTCACAATTATTAATTAGAATATGTTTAAAGTAAAGCTTTTCCAAATAAGTAATCAAGCTTGTAAACACATGAATACTCCCAATAAATATTGCTGTATGTGATTCCCTTCAGAAGCCTGTGTCCTGGCCTGTGATTTTCAACATCTCATAAAGAGATATTAGCATCACAGTCAACTGACTAAAACAAGACACACAATAAAACAATAAAATGATCATGTCCACTGGCCTTTCCTGAGACTAGAGTAATATTGAAATTTGACTGTGTGCAATGTCAATTACACGGTTTCTTAAAATTAAAAAACACGGGTTTGTGTATGTGTCACTGTTTTTATCCAATTCTACATTTAAATTTGCTCATGTAAATAAATCTTTTATGAACAACAATGTAATATTCTCTTGTATTAACATCTAAACACCTCCAAGGTGAAATAAATGAGAAATGCTTTAAGGTTACAAAATTTAGCACTAATTTTAGAGGGATTAATCATATTTGTTTACTTTTAAGCAAAATGTGCACTTAAATGGCTTCCCAAAGAAGGTAACTTCATTGGGGGGGTAAAGGGATGATGATTTAATTTTTATGTTAAAAAAGGGCTGTACATCTACCTGACATATATCTGACATTATTGTGCCTGGTAATTCTTATCAACTGGTATACAGAAGGCCGTGTAAGGCTGTGAGAACCCACATAAAAGCAGATACTGAAAAGATGTTTAGATATCAAAATGTGTTTAGTCTAATCAAAGAAACAATTTAACCTGAGAAGTATGTACCTTTGGCTCCTTGGTGGCTGGCTCCTCTTTAACACCAGGGAAAACTTTAAAGACAATGGCCCCCTTTGACTTGGCCTTGAAAATTCGAAACACAAAAATACAAGGCAGATATGTTAAGTAAGATCCAGAAGAAAGCAGCTGAAATAACCAAGATAATTTCTTCCAAAATCAAGTAATCCCAAGTAAAGTCAAATATGGTGTCCATAGATCAGGCGGTACAACTGGCTCTCCACTAATGCTCTCCAATGTATTGATTTAGTATGCTCCTCCTAATTTTTACATACAGAAGTGCCCTAGAGCTTGATATTTGAGCACAGACATGGTGATCACAGGTTCTGTATGACTGAATATACTTTTCAGCCTTCACAAACTAAAAAGGGTTTTGCTGTGGGAATAGTCAAAACATTGCCATACAAGAGGTCATTGGAAGAGAGAGAACATTTAAGTCAGAATGAAGCACAGAGAAATGAAGCTTACCAGAATTTCAATTATTTCCTCTGGTTTCTTGTCATCGACAGAGATTCCATTGACCTCTCTTAACTCATCCCCAACATGAATCAGTCCTATTACACACAAATACATACAGTTACATTTGTATACCAAAGCTCAATCAGTTTGATATTTCTTACATTCTGAAGTGAGTGTTTCCAGTGCATATTCTAAAACTGGTTAATTAAGAATGCTATGATTAAGAATTATAATGTCTGTTGACTGGTCAGCAGACTAGAATTGCTCTATGTTTATACTTTGCGATCAACCCTGTCTCCTATTTCAGTCTTGAAAAGATACAGTTATTTCTCTTAATATGTGAAAAACTTCCTTTAAATATCTCTACCTTATTATTTTTGTATAAAATTAAAAGATAATCTGACAAAAAATATTGCAAAATTATCATTGGTATAGAGGCATGAAAAAAGCAATTGAACCAACCACTTCTGTCTGCTGCGCCTCCTCTCAAGATTCTGGCAACAAAAATGGCCCCTGTGCATTCATCACGCTTTATTGTTGCACCCTAAAAGATAACAGGAATAAAAATTAAATGTCTTTTTAGTAATCACCCTGGGCTTACACTCTTCTTTCAGTTGTTCTTTCCAAATTTAAATGCTAATTGCTAAGATTTACTCAAAAATGTATATTTAATAGGTACCAAAATCCCCAAATCATCACTTTTGTAGAGGGTGGGTGTAGGAGCCTTTTCTATGGTAAGCACATAATCTAATCTTAAGGGGTTTCACCAGTTATCAGCAGATTTTATTGGTAATTACTGTAAGTACTAGATTATTCAATGATATATAATGCAATTCATTTAAATAAGCCATTTGGATAAGAGCAATAAAATGATAGAGAGAATCTGAATTTGGAGAGACTCTGAAAATTACAGTTTGCAAACAAATAAATATACAGTGCTCCCCACTTTGCACCTTTCACTGAAAGCCAATTGGCATACCTGAAGTCAGTTGCCTTTTGGCTGAATTCACTGTGAAGAAAAATCTGACAATCTCTGCAAAATTGAAAATGGTCCCATACAAGGAATTTCAATTTGCCATTCATTGTTTGTCAAATTGTTGATTAAATGCTTCATGTTTTTAGATCACTGATAACAAATATTCCTTCTCTTTCACCACCCAAATTAGTATGACTTTCCATTTGTCAAAGTCCCTTATCTAAAGAGCACCTACCACCCCAGAGTCCACAGGAGAGCTGCCTCCTTTGCCTACTACCATCTGGCCAGAGGCACAGTGGTGAGAAATGTAGAACAACACGACTTAAGAAATCGCTCTATCCAACTGCCATCAGACTCCTAAACAGCTAACACGAATCAACCTTCTTCATCTAACTCTATTCTCTGTATCCTCCTCTCACACCAACAACCTTCATAACCTCTCTCACCTTCGTCCATAAATCTTCTCTTTGGTCTTCCTCGAGACCTCCTGCCTGGCAGCTCCAGTTCCAGCATTCATCTACCAATACATTCACTATCCTTCCTCTGTACATGGCCAAACCATCTCAGTCTGGTATCTCTGACCTTCTGTCCAAAACTTTTAACATGTGCTGTTCCTCAGACTCATTACTGATCCTATCCATCCTGGTCACACCCAAAGAGAACCTTAGCATCTTTATCTCTGCGACCTCTAGCTGTGCCTCCTGTTTTTTTATCGTAACTTTTTGTAGTCCATACAGCATTGCTGGTCTCATCACTGTCTTGTACACCTTTCCTTTCATTCTGGCTGATAGTTTCCTATCACATGCCCCTGACACCCAGGTAACTGAAATCCTCCAACTTCTTGATCTCCACTCCCTGTAGCCTCACTGTTCCACCTGAGTTCCTCTCATTCACACACACATACTCTCTTGCTGCAACCAACTTTCATTCCTCTTCTTTCCAGCGCATACCTCCACCTCTCCAGATTTTCCTCAACCTGTTCTCTGCTCTCACAACAGATCACAATGTCATCGGTCCAATGATCAGACCATGATGTTTGGTCCATGGAAATTCCTTTCTAACTTCATCTTCCCCAGAAACTGCCCTCCGACTAACATCTCGGTCATGCCTGTTGATAAGAAACAGCTGTCAGATCACCATTTCATCACCTGCACCCTTGCCCTCTCCCTCAACTCCCCCCACTTGGTCTTTACGGGCAGACACCTCCATTCACTGAATCACATGAATCCCACTGACGAAGCTACTGACACACTGATTTCCACCCTCTCCTCCTCAATAGAACAACTCTGCCCCATCACCACCAGACCTGTTCGCTCAACCACACCAGCTCCATGGCTATCTGACACTGTGCGTAGTGACAGACGGTCCCTCAGAGCGGCTGAACGCAAATGGAAGAAGTCCCTACTCCCTGATGACCTCCAAACCTTCCAATCGCTCCTATCCACCTTCCCCTCCATTCTCTCGAAGGCGAAACCCTCTATAGCTCCAAAATTCAATCCTCTCCATCTAATCCCAAGAAACTCTTTGAAAATTTCACACTTCTCCAACCCCCTCCTCCCCTTCACACCTCTTCCCTTCTGCTCGATGATTTTGCAAACTTCTTTGAAAAGAACGTATATGACATTAGATCCTCTTTCTCTCATAATTCAACTAGGTCCACAGCCAACCTCCCCTCCTCTCCCTCCCAATCTATCACACCAGTCACTACCCTACCCCCTCCTCCAACCCGTCCTCTTCATCCCCTCCTAACCCACCTCAGCCTACCCTACCCCACTTCACCCCTCTCTCTCTCCCCGAGGTCCTCAAACTCATAACATCCAGCCGGCCGACCACCTGCTCCCTCGACCCGGTCCCCTCCCCCCTCTTACAATCCATAGCACCAGACCTTCTCCCCTTCCTATCTCACCTCATCAACACGTCCTTCCAGACAGGCTGCTTTCCATCTGCCTTCAAGTCAATGAGGGTCACCCCTCTGCTCAAGAAACCAGCACTTGACCCATCTGACGTCAAAAACTATGGACCCGTCTCCCTACTACCCTTTCTCTCAAAAACACTCGAACACGCAGTCTTTAACCAACTGTCTTACTACCTTCAGCAAAATAACCTCCTGGACCCTCTTCAGTCAGAATTCAAAGTAGGTCACTCGACAGAGTGTTCCTGTTTTTCAAGGGAAAAAAAGTGTTCACTACAGCCATTTCCATCCTTTTTGCAAAATCTACCACCATCTGTCCCTCTGTGTTCCTTTCCTGTATACCAAATCTGTCCCTCACTTCTTCATCCCCTCTATTGCCTTCACCAAAATGGCCATTGGAGTCTACTCCAATTACCACTCTATCATCTCTGGGGATATTCATCATCACTTAATCTAGCTCATTCCAGAAGTTCTCCTTCTCCTCAAACTCGCATCCTATCTGCAGGGCATAGCAACTTATAACATTGAGCATCACATCTTTAATTTCTAGTTTCAGACTCTTAAGTCTATCTGACATTCTTTTCACCTCCAGAATGTTCCTAGCAAACTCCTTCTACATTTCTCTTGTCAGTATCATGGTAGATCAACTTAAAGCCTGCTCCTAAGCTTTTGGTCTTACTACCTTTCCACCTCGTCTCCTGGACACACAGAATATCTACCTTCCTTCTCTGCATCATTTCGACCAACTCTCTACCGTCTCCTATCATAGTCCCAATATTCAATGTCCCTACTTTCAGTCCCTGACTCTTGCCTTTCCTTTTCTCTTTCTGCTTCAAAACACACCTTTCTCCTCTCCTTCTTTAACCTACAGTAGCTCAGTTTCCATTGGTTCACTGTATGTCATCACTACCAATGGCAGTCGTTGATAACCCAGGCCTTGACCGATCAGTTATGATCTGGTTATGATTGATTCACATGTTTGGTTTTGGCAAAAGTTTTACACCGGGTGCCCTTTCTGACGCAACCCTCTGCATTTATGTGGGCTTGGGACTGGCTCGGGGAGACACCTGCCCATGGCGCCCTGAGGCTGCATACTTCACTGCGCTTATAAGTAGCCTCACCAAGACCCCTTGAGGAATCTATGGGGGATTGACAAGAGAATGACACACCTGACAAGGTAGATGAGCTAAAGGCTGCAATTGAAGCAACTTGTGCTCCCAGAACAATTCAGGTGTGCCACAGGTTGATCACTTCATGTCATGATATTGGAAATCATTAAGATGAACCTGTACAGTTTGTGGTGACAAGACAATGTAGCACATCTCACTGTTAAGAGTTTTCTTACTATTTTCATAGCATGAAAACCATAGCAAGAAAACCATAATTTCATGTTATTTTGACAACTCACGTGAAGACAGCAGGACGTGTGAGCACAAATGGCCTTCGTCCTTAAACAGGAACCTACCCCCGTGATCGTAAATGCAAATAAGCATAAAGGTGTTGCAGCTCAGTGGTAGAGCACATGCATGAGGTCCTGGGTTCAATCCCCGGCACCTCCAATGTAAGTCGCTTTGGATGAAAGAGTCTGCCAAATGACTGCAAAGCAAATGGGAACCTACCCCCTGATAAGGAACCTACCCCCCTGAATGTAAACAGGAATTACCCTCTTCCTGTATATGATCTTGTCAACAACACCGATACACTTTCACACAATAAAAGGCCAAGCAAGGAGGAACTTGGTGCGATTCTCTGGATCTTACCTCCAAAGAGCGCGCTGAGTCTCCCCCTCTGCAGAGCTCAAAAGAATAGTCACTTGTCTGTGTTATTTCTTGTGATAACCTCGGTCTCCTCTTTACATGCTTCAACGTAGACTAGCCTGAACTAGAGTTACTCTCTAACACTCACATTTATTCATTGTGTGTACCCCTTATACTGCAATGAAGGGTTGTCATAGGTAAGAGGCAGGGAGCACCCTGGTTTTGTCACCAAACCACATATCAATCAATCATTCACATGCCTTGGGGCTTATGCACCTCCAAATCAATGTAGTGCATCATTTTTGACTGTGGGAGAAAACTTGAGAATCTGTATAAAAATGCACATGGGGGGACATGCAAAAATTTGATTGGGATGCTGTGAGGCTGGCAACACTAACCACTGCCCCTCCATACAAATCTGACAAGAAATGAAATATGAGTAGACATGTCAACAGTTGGATTTAAATTAATAGGTTATGGGGGGGTTGTCTTTAGGAGGGAATGAACTGAATCTGAGAAGCAAATGCAAACGCTGACTGAAATCATGCTATGAACATACATCTAAGAACCCCACAGCCACTTTATTCAGTGAACCACAAAGACACAAAGAGAAAAGAATGCTATGCTTTACTTCTGTTCAACAAGCATTCTAAAACATATTGATTTTTCTATCTACTCAAAAACAGACACATCCAATGATTCTACCAAAGCCGCAGCCAAAACTAGAGGAACCAATTTTTCCAAACACACAAGGGAACAACAAGCACAGGGCCCCATTCCAAACCCACAAGATGAGGCCCATAACAACCAATCACAACATAACCCCATGAACTTTACTTGACATTGTGGCATTTGACAATCATTATTTCTCCCTCCAATTTGAGAGTGACAAGGGAAAACAAACATGGGCAGAAAAGCAAGCATGTCTTGACATGATGTCGCTGAATAGCGAATGTGTAACAGCTTCAATAACCTCCTGCTGACTGCCTTGTTGGCTGTGTTCAGATGTATAAATACCAGCATAGTGAAAACATATGCTTCCGTTCTTCCCAGCAGTTGTTGACTTTGGAAAAATTAAACACAAGTGGGGACAGGCCGGTGGACATTAAAATACAATTACTTCCAATCATATTCAGTACAATCACCAACAATATATCCTAGCAAACAGCAGTGTGAAGCACTTTTTTGGGGGTTTTCAAGTGGGTACCTTCCTTCACCTGTATGACATTAAGATAGGCCACCCCAAGAAGGTTGAAATCAAAGTGAAATCCAGCATCCTGGAAACATCCTACTACACCCCCTAACATGAATATAAATCTTACCATAGAACATATAATTATCTATTCTAACAGACCTATTAGCCTACTTCATAAAAGTAATGGTTGATAAGAAAATATGAATATTTTCATACAAATATAAAAATGTGTTTCCATATTAACCGTATGTATCACCATATCAACATCGAACAAACAGTTTGTCACGGTGAGTTTTATCCTCGCTCTGGATTTGTTTTGTTTTTCCTGCATAGTTCTCCAAGTTAAAAAACACATTTTCACATGCCACTACTCATTTCCAAAGTGAGTTGGGAGGTGGAGCACCAGAGGAGAAACCACTTTAACAGACAACAATGACCACATTCAACCATAGAACTTTTTGGCTCTCTAAAGGCAGAGATGAACAAACATGTCCACATTAATGATTACACTTGATGGCGGGATCAAATTCATTTAAGACTGCTGTGATATTAAGATCTATGAAATCTCTCTTTAGTGCCTTTGAAAACATTATTCGTGTTCACAACTTCACAGCCTGAAAACATGGCACTAATGGTAATACCTGCAAAGACATACATAACTTCCTATGTCTATGTGTAGAAAGTGCAGAAACTTAGTAGGGGAAATAAGTAACTTCAGCAATATTTTTCCTTTATGAGATTATTGGTTAATTGTAAATAAAGTCCTTGGTCTTATACTATTTTAAATTCAAAAACCTTCTCCAAGGATGTTGAAAAAACATCATTTATGTCTTCATGCACACAACCTAAGATTCTTAGACAGTTTTCCTAGTATTTATTTGTATTCCAAAGATCTCCATAATATACAGTATATACCTGGACATGGAACAGAGGACAATAGCCTTGTGAGCATCAAAGGTCATCTAAACATAACTCCACCTGAAAACTTGTTATCACACCAAAGTTACAGTGTATTATCATTCTAGTATGTTCTTGATCCGTCTATTTCGAAATAACTGATTATAGCAAATACCTGCATTCGCTGTTATAATGTACGCCCATAAAAACCCATACATTCATTTGAGACATATGAAGGAATTTCGAGATGTATGCACACAAAACACAGCATAGTAACATGATCAGAGCAATTCTAATCCATCAACTGAAAGATGCATTGCATTTAAAGTGTATGGGCTGATCTGTAAATCACTTCCATATGTACTGTATGGTCTCACCCCATTAAGCACCTGAGTAATTCCAAGGCAGTGTAATTACTGTCTTCTTCTTTTAAAATAATTTAAATTAAGGTTTAAACATCCTTTAAGTAAGTGGTCCCCAACCTTTTTATCACCACAGACCGCTTGAAAATTTTACCAGGGACAGGGGGTGTAGTACACGTAGATTGTTTATAGTGCAACTATAATAATAAACATGAATCCACTGTGTGGATCCACCTTTTCCCCTTCAAAAAAGAAACTTTCCGTCTTTCCGTCTTGACATCTGTTTCTTATTAATTTTGCTAGCTTGTGGGTTACATTTTTGGTGCTGAAGTGACCGAGATGTAACCAAGTGATCCCAGTCATTTTTCAAAATAAAAGATTTTTCAAAATAAAGATTGTTCAGATCCAGATAATGAATCCAACGGAAATAATTGATTATTTCTTATGCAGTCCGGTACCAATTGATCCACGGACCTGTAACAGTCCGTGGCCCAGGGGTTAAGGACCACTGCTTTAAGGTGTTTCTTTGTTCCTTTTTTGCAATTATTATAGTATATAGTATATAAAAAAATCTGTGATTCATGGTGAGCCTTCACACTGGGTGTCTGACGAATCAAATGTTTTGCTCTACAATGCAAGTACAAAACTCCTGAAAAGATACTGCTCTGACATGTTGAATGAGAAGTACAGTGCATCCAGCATCATGTAACAAGGGTATCAGGACGACAAAGCACAAAGATAGCAAAAATGTATTGATTGGCATTTTCTGCTACCAGGAAGCTTGTACACAGAAGAAATATTTAATCATGGCATTGCCAAGCGGATGGGACCAACCCTGCACTCTAAAAAATGCCACAACTCTAGGCAGGGAGGAAACTGATGATGATACATTATGGGTAAAAGATGACTTGCCATTGTTTATTATACAAAAATAACACAAGCTAAAGGGAATGCATGAGTATTTGCATGAGCAAATGCTCAAAAGAATTTTCGGATAATTTATAGTCCTGATCAACAAATAACTGTATAGAAATATAGAAAGGGAGGATGGTTGTCTGTAGAGACAGTGAAGTAATAAGATGTAGGTCTTATACTTTTTCTTCAGCTCCTCTTTTCAGGGGTCGACACAACAAATAATCTTCCTCCATCTAACTCTATTCTCTGCATCCCCTTCTCTCACATCATTCTGTCACATGCTGGATCTCCTCTCTGAAATTAGTGTAGCTGTTGTCAAAGATGAGGTGGTTGTGGAGTGTATGGCAGCAAAATCAAGGTTGAAAAGCATGAGAAGGGCTTGGTTAAGTATACAACCCTGAGGCATACCTGTGTTCAGGACCAGGATGGACCATCATGTGCCCTGTTCTCACTACCTGACGCCTGTTCGTGAGAAAGTGCCAGACACATGGATACAGTGGTGATTGAAATCCTGTTATTACTGTGATTAAAGCAACAGGCCAGTAATCATTGAGACAGGTGATGCGTAACTTTTTCGCTACAGGCAGTATAGTGAAGGATTTGAGGTAAACAGGAACTATGACCAACTGCAGGGACTGGTTAAAGATGTCTTGGAAAACTACTGCCAGCTGGTCTGCACATAACTTTAGGGTGTGATCTACCCTAAAGATAGGGTGTGGCATCTTGGATAGGCTCCAGTATCCCCCTAGACCCTCAGTAGGACAAGCTGTAGACAACAGATGGATGTATGGATGATCTGCATCGAATATACATAATTACATAATTACAGTATGGCTCCCTGTAGTTGTTAAAATTTGTGATTTCTACCTAGCATATTTTGTGTATGAGAGGATTCCTGTTTTCAGGATACTTGGACTAACACTGAGCAGTAACACTGAAAATAGGTGTAATTTTTTTTCCCTACTTATATTTCACACAAAGTTAAACACAGACTATTCTAAATATATTTTAGAATTTTGAGTTTTCTTCTTAAGATGAAATAGCTAATCAGTGTAGTGTTACACACTGAGATCTAGTCGTTGCACTGCAACTGGCATGAACTTAAGTAAAATTTGAAAATGAGTCATGATAGAATCAAACCTCCCAGCACCACCCTGATCTGTGTTGCACTTTCCTGTTCAAAAATTCACTGTCTTCTATGGTTTTATGGACATACATAAAGAGTTACAGTTTCACATGGGAACTAGCATACATATGTCAGACCCTGTTTCGTTAGATGCCCCTGATCATGACATTTTCCTACCTTCTCTGGCTTGGTTCAACATGTGTTTCAATTCACAATCTCTGCTCTTTATCATAAACCACGAACAAATGTAGCATGAAATGTGCACTGTAATACTGTAACGATTGATTAACAATTGCAGCAAATTGACTTATTACAATCTACTAGACTAGTAACAAATAAGGTAGTAATTGATGAATAACAAGGGAAAGAAAGGGAATCTGTGGCAGTAACCATTGACTCACTGAACTGTAAAGATAAAGGCAGACACAAAAGAGCAAGTCATTGCGCATTGCATACCCCTGCTGTCATGATGCTGAGTTTAAACTACATAGTTCTCCAACTCAATGGACCATGCAACATGCAGAACCCTAAAAATGGAGAAAGTGTGTTGCACATTCCCCAGGAAGCAGTTACAGAATTTGCACAAGCCGAGAGTCAAGTTGGCAGTTAAGGTGACCACAAAATTAAAACAGAGGCTGCAGTGGCAAGAAATATACAAGACAGGCTGATTCTCAACACAATGCAAGGAAATAGTTTCATCAGCACAAACAGTTAAGGTGAGGAGGTTCTGGCCCCGAGCCAAGGGGGCACGGTCATTTTATACCTAAGAAGGACTTGTTTTACACACTCTTGGAATTTGGGCACTTGGGGTGCCGGGCTGCAACCTGGATAAAGCCGCGGAGAGCGTTATCAATTATGAGATCAGTGGAAGAGTACAGAGTTGGGCATCACTTTGTCATCATTTTAACCACTACACGAGTTATCTATCCGTGATGCACCTCTCTTTAAACTGCGTTTCCTACTGAAGGCCTGGGTGTAAAATGCATGGCCCGCCACTGAATAATAGTGATCATAATAACCAATGATATACTCGGGCTCAGAAATATTTTCATTTCCTCTCCTCTTTCTTTCCTCTTTCGTTTTGTCTGCTCCAGAGGTTGCCACTGTGAATTATCTGCATCCATCTCACCCGGACTTCTTGGAACACCAACTCCCTTCATATCCCCTCTCACTACATCCATAATTGTCCTCTTTGGCCTTCCTTGGGGCCTCCTACCTGTCTGCCAGTTTCAACCTGAATGTCCCTCTCCCCAGCCATTTAATCCAGCTCTTGGGGGGAAAATCCTGAGTCATTCCCAAGCCTGTTGAGAGACTAAGTGTCTCCAATATGTCCTGAGTCTTCCTGGGACGACCACTTGGATGAACATACCCACAACACCTCAGCAAGGAGCCATGAAGGATACTGAACAGATGACCCAGCCATCTCATCTGGCTCCTCTTGATGCAGAGGGGAAACAGCTACTCTACTCTACCTTTCCCCCCTGTGAATGACCAAGCGTCTGACCTTATTTCCAAGGGAGAGCCCCAGACACTCAAACTAAGTAAACTTGTTTAGGCCACTTGCCCACTTGTAAACATGATCTTGTTCTTGGTCACTTGCTATAGCTTGTTACCATAGGTGAGGATGAGAATGTTGATTGACCCGGAAATCGAGAGCTTTGCCTTACAGCTCAGCTTGTTCTTTACCAAGACAAAGTGATGCAGAGTAAATACCACTGCACACGACACTGCATCACTCCACCTGACCATCTCTGACGCAATTTTTTCCTCCCTCGGGAACAAGATCCAGAGATCTTTAAACTCCTCCACCTTTTTCCAACTGAAGGCAATGGTCTCAGATTTGGAGGATGTGAATCTCATTCCAGCCGCTTCCCAGTCAGCGGTAAACTACCAGAGAGAGATAAAGTCAACAGCACCGAGCATCTGCAAAAAGAAGAGCCCCAATCCCACAGCAACCAAATCACAGTGCCTCATTTGTCTATAAATTCTGTCCATAAACGCTATGAACTGATCAGTGACAAAGGGCAGCTTGTCAAAGTCAAACCCTCACCAGAAACAAATATAACACAATGCCTGCAATATGGACCAAGCTCTGGCACCTTTTATGCGAGGACTGAACAGCATGTATCACAGCATCCGGTACCCAATGGTCTGCAGCACCCCACACAGGAATCCACGTGAGACATGGTCAAATGCCTTCCCTAAATCCCCTGAGTATATGTAGACTGGTTGGGTGAACTCCCAGCTACCCCCACGAACCTGCTGAGGGTGTCAGACGGGAGGAATTCAGAGGAATTCTATAAATCTAGGAATTCAAACCATCCTGACACAACCATCTGCATGGGACCAGCAAATACAAGGAGTACATTACCGTTTACACTCTTGGGGCAGCATTTCTAAGACATTTTGTCTGAATCTCTACTGAATTCTTGCCAGGAACTGTGATAAGATGCCACCTGTACAACAGATCCAGTTGGGAAATTTCCTCACTCCCAAATATTCCACAGTCAACTGTCAGCTGTATTATGAGAACATGGAAGTGTTTGGGAACGTCAGCAACTCAGCTACGAAGCGGTAGGCCACATAAACTGACGGCGCAGGGTCCGCAGATACTGAGCCGCATAATGCAAAGAGGTTGGCATCTTTCCACAAATACCCACTACAGACCTTCAAACTTCATGTGGCCTTTAGAGTAGCTCAAGAACAGTGCACAGAGAGCTTCATAGAATGGGTTTCCATGGCCAAGCAGCTGCATCTAAGCCATACATCAATGCAAAGCGTTGGATGCAGTAGTCTAAAGCACGCCACCACTGGTCTCTAGAGCAGTGGAGACGCGTTCTCTGGACTGACAAATCACGCTTCTCCATCTGGAAATCTGATGGATGAGTCTGGGTATGGTAGCTGCCAGGAAAATGGTTCTTGTCTGACTGCATTGTGCCAAATGTGAAGTTTGGTGGAGGGGGGATTATGATTTGGGGTTGTTTTCTCAGAAGCTAGGCTTGGCCTCTTAGTTCCAGTGAAAGGAATTCTGAAAGCTTCAGCATGCCAACACATTTTGAGCCATTCCGTGCTCCCAACTTTGTGGGAACAGTTTGGAGCTGGCCCCTTCCTTTTCCACCATGACTGTGCAACAATGCACAAAGTAAGGTCCGTAAAGACATGGATGACAGAGTCTGGTATGAATGAACTTGACTGGCCTGCACAGAGTCTTGACCTCAACCTGATAGACCTCCTTTGGGATGAATTAGAGTGGCGACTGAGAGCCAGGCCTTCACATTAAACATCAGTACATGACCTCACAAATGCGTTTCTGGAGGAATGGTCAAAAACTCCCAGAAACACACTCTTGAATCTTGTGGACAGCCTTTCCAGAAGAGCTGAAGCTGTTATAGCTGCAAAGGGTAGACTGATGTTATATTGCACCCTATGAATTAGGAATGGGATGTCACTTAAGTTCGTATGCCAATCAAGGCAGGTGAGTGAATACTTTTGGCCATATGTATTGAGCATTTGCGAAAGACCCAACTGATACATTAGGCTCATCCATTTTTCAGACACTAACCCTAACCCTGACTAAAAACAAACCTACAAGAGGTTCCTTGTTTTTAACCAGTCTTATGATCTTCACAGACTCTTCATCATCTTCAATTTCTTCAGGCAGCGGAGGTAACTCAGGGTCATAGTTTTTCTGTGCAATTGTGTCATGAACCAATAGAAGGCCCTAGAAGAAGGAGAGGGAAAGACAGAAGGCAGAAAAAAAAACACAATTGGTTTGGTAACATATTTAACTTTGTTATGTACGTAAAGCAAAATGAATAATATACATAATAAATAAATAATATTACAACCTCAATAAATTATATCTTAAACAGAGGGAAAGTACTGCAATGCAGCCGTGTCTCCCAAAGCCTGCCTTTAGTGGGGGGGTGGGGAGGGGGCATGGAGCAGTGTCACCCTGAGCTGGTCCCAAGCCCCGATAAATGCAGAGGGTTGCATCAGGAAGGGCATCCGGCGTAAAACTTTTGCCAAAACCAAATATGCGCGTCAACCATAACCATATCATACCAGATCGATCGAGGACCGGGTTAACAACGACCGCCATTGGTACTGATGACCTACAGGGTACCAGTGAAAATTGGGCTACTGTGAGTCAAAGAAAAAGGACAAGAAGAAGAGGAGGAGGGCGTGAGAGGAGGAAAGGAAAGAGCCTGGGACTGAGAGTAGGAACTTTGAATATTGGGACTATAAGAGGAAAAGGTAGAGAGTTGGTCGAAATGATGCAGAGAAGCAAGGTAATTATTCTGTGTGTCCAGGAGACCAGGTGGAAAGGTAGTAAGACCAAAAGCTTAGGGGTGGGCTTTAAGTTGTACTATTAGGGTACTGACAGGAAGAGAAATTGAGTAGGAGGAAATTGAGTATCTTAAAGGAGGAGTTTGTTAGGAACGTACTAGAGGGGAAAAGAATGTCAGATAGACTTATGAGTCTGAATTGGAAATTGAAAGTGTGATGTTCTATGTTGTTAGTGGCTATGCCCCGCAGGTGGGATGTGAATCTGAAGAGAAGGAGAAGTTCTGGAATGAGTTAGATGAAGTGATGCAGAATATTCCCAGAAATGAGAGAGTGGTAATTGGAGTAGACTCCAATGGCCATGTTGGTGAAGGCAATAGAGGGGATGAAGAAGTGAGGGACAGATTTGGTATACAGGAAAGGAACACAGAGGGACAGATGGTGGTAGATTTTGCAAAAAGGATGGAAATGGCTGTAGTGAACACTTTTTTTCCCTTAAAAAACAGGAACATAGGGTAACTTTAAGAGCGGCGGTAGGAGCATGCAGGTAGACTACATCTTCTTTATACAAGGTAACCTGAAAGAGATCAGTGTCTGCAAAGTAGTTGGAGGTGAGAGTGTAGCAAGACAGAGGCATAGCAGAGGACAAAGTGGGAGAAGCTGAAAAGGAAGGAGTGTTGTATGGTTTTCAGGGAGGAGTTGAGAAGGGTCTGGGTGGTCAGGGAGAGCTTCCAGATGACTTGACAACAACAACTAGTGTGATCAGGAAGACAGGTAGAAGAGTACTTGGTGTGTCAACTGGAAGGAAAGTAGATGAGGAGACTCGGTGGTGGAATGAGGAAATGCAGGAGGATATACAGAGAAACCGGTTGGCGAAGAAGTGGTATGCTGAGAGGGCTGAAGATAACAGACGGGAGTACAAGGAGATACAACATAAGGTAAAGATAGAGGTAGCAAAGGCAAAACAAAGAGCATATGATGACCTGTATGCTCGGTTGGAAAGTAAAGAGGGAGAGAATGATCTATACAGGTTTGCAAAACAGAGATAAAGATGGAAAGAATGCACAACAGGTCCGGGTGATTAAAGATAGAGGGAAATTTATTAAAAGATGCTAGAAGAGTGATGGGACGATGGAAAGAGTACTTTGAAGAGCTGATGAATGTTGAAAATGAGAGGCAAGGGTAGAAGAAGAGACAATTGTAGACCACAAAGTAGCACAGATTAGTAAAAGTGAAGTGAGGAAGGCATTGAAGAGGATGACGATTGGAAAGGCAGTTGGTCCTGATACCTGTGGAGGTGTCTAGGAGAGGCAGCAATAAAGTTTGACTAGATTATTCAACAGAATCTTAGAGTGAGAAAATGCCTGAAGAATGGAGACAAAGTGTGATGGTTCCCATTTTTAAGAATAAGGGGGATGTCCAAAATTGCGGCAACTACAGAGGGATGAAGTTGATTAGCCATACAATGACGTTATGCGAATGAGTAATGGAAACTAGACTGAGAGCAGAAGTCACTATTTGTGAATGGCAGTATGGCTTCATGCCTAGAAAGAGTTCTACATATACAGTATTTGCTTTGAGAATGCTAATAGAAGCACAGAGAAGGTCAGAGGGAGCTGCATTTTGTTTTCGTAGACCTAGAAAAAGAATACGAAAATGAAAAATGGCTGTAATGAAAAAAAAAAGGAAAAAGAAAGGAAAGGATAATTATAAGAGCGGAGGTAGGAGCACGCAGGTAGACTACACCTTTTATAGACAAGGTAATCTGAAAGAGATCAGTGACTGCAAAGTAGTTGGAGGTGAGAGTGTAGCAAGACAGAGGCATAGCAGAGGACAAAGTGGTGGAAGCTGAAAAGGGAGGAGTGTTGTATAGTTTTCAGGGAGGAGTTGAGAAGGGTCTGGGTGGTCAGGGAGAGCTCCAAGATGACTGGACAATAACATTTAGTGTTATCATGGAGACAGGTAGAGGAGTACTTGGTGTGTAATCTGGAAGGAAAGTATATAAGGAGACTTATAATGAGGAAGTGCAGGAGTATATACAGAGAAATCGGTTAGCAAAGACGAAGTGGGATGCTGAAAGGACTGAAGAGAACAGACAGGAAATGAAATGAAAGAGAGGAGAGGGTAGAAGACGTGACTACTGTAGACCACAAAGTAGCACAAATTATTTAAAGTGAAGTAAGGAAGGCATTGCAGAGGATGATGAGTGGAAAAGCAGTTGATTCTGATGATATATCTGTGGAGGTGTGGAAGTGCCCAGTAGAGGCAGTGGTAGAGTTTCTGATTCGATTGTTCATCAGGATCTTAGAGAGTGAGAAGATGCTTGAAGAATGGAGACCAAGTGTGATGGTGCCTATTTTTAAGAATAAAGGGGATGTGCAGAATTGCGGACACTATAAAGGGAGCCATACAATTAACTTATGGGAAAGAGTAGTGGAAACTAGACTGAGAGCAGAAGTCTGCATATGTGAACAGGAGTATGGCTTCATGCCTAGAAAGAGTACTACAGATGCAGTATTTGCATTGAGAATGCGAATAAAGAAGTACAGAGAAGGCCAGAGGGAGCTGCATTGTGTTTTTGTATACCTAAAACAAAGCATACGATAGGGTGCTAAGAGAGGAGCTCTGGTGTTGTATGATGAAATCTGGAGTTGCATAGAAGTATGGTAGACTGGTGCAGGACTGGTATGTTAGCTGTGGGACAGTGGTGCGGTGTGCTGTAGGGGTATCTGAGAAGTTCAAGGTGGAGGTGGGACTCCATCAGGGATCAGCTCTGAGCCCCTTCTTGTTTCCAGTGGTGATGAACAGGCTGACAGATGAGGTTACACAGGAATCCCCATAGACCATGATGTTTGCAGATGACATTGTGATCTGTATTGAGCGCAGGGAACAGGTTGGGAAAATCTAGAGGTGGAGGTATGCTCTGGAAAGGAGAGGAATGAAAGTTAGTCAAAGCAAGACAGAATATATGTGTGTGAAACGGAGAGTGCGGAAAGGAGGTGAAGAGACGGGTCCAAGCAGGTTGGAATGAATGGAGACAAGTGTCAGGGGTTCTATGTGATAGAAGACTTTCAGCCAGAATGAAAGGAAAGGTGTACAAGACAGTGGTGAGACCAGCGATGATGTATGGACTAGAAACTGTTTCAATGACCAAAAGACAGCAGGCAGAACTAGAGGTTGCAGAGATGAAGATGTTGAGGTTCTCTTTGGGAGTGACCAGGATGGATAGGATCAGGAACGAGTCTATCAGAGGGACGGCATATGTTCGATGTTTTGGAGAGAAGGTCAGAGAAGCCAGACTGAGATGGTTGGGTCATGTACAGAGAAGGGATAGAGAATATATTGGTAGACGGATGCTGGAACTGGAGCTGCCAGGCAAGAGGTCTCGAGGAAGACCAAAGAGAAGATTTATGGACGTAGTGAGAGAGGATATGAAGGTAGTTGGTGTGAGAGAGGAGGATACAGAGAGTAGGGTTAGATGGAGAAAGTTGACTCGCTGTGGCGACCCCTGACGGGAAAAAGCCGAAAGAAGAAGAAGAAGAAGAATGAGGGGAACTCGGGTGGAACGGTGAAGCTACAGGGGGTGGAGATCAAAAAACTGGAGGATTTCAGGTACTTGGGGTCAACAGTCCAGAGCAACGGAGAGTGTGGAAAAGAGGTGAAAAGACGGGTCCAAGCAGGTTGGAATGGGTGGAGAAAAGTGTCAGGGGTACTATGTGATAGAAGCCTATCGGCCAGAATAAAAGGAAAGGTGTACAAGACAGTGGTGAGACCAGCGATGCTTTATGGCCTAGAAACAGTTACAATGACCAAAAGACAGCAGGCAGAACTAGAGGTTGCAGAGATGAAGATGTTGAGGTTCTCTTTGGGAGTGACCAGGATGGATAGGATCGGGAATGAGTCTATCAGACGAACAGCACATGTTACATGTTTTGGAGAGAAGGTCAGAGAAGCCAGACTGAGATGGTTCAGCCATGTGTAAACGAGGGATTGAGAATATATCGGTAGACAGATGCTGGAATTGGAGCTGAGGAAGACCAAAGAGAAGATTTATGGATGTAGTGAGAGAGGATATGAAGGTAGTTGGTGTGAAAGAGGAGGATACAGAGAATAGGGTTAGATGGAGAAAGTTGATTCGCTGTGGCGACCCCTGAAGGGAAAAGCTGAAAGAAGAGGAGGAAGAAGAAGAAAGGATGTACTTTCATGTGGTAAAAAGGTCAGTAGCCAAAGTTAAAATATAAAAAAAAAAACAGGGTGTATATTTTGGTCTTTTAGAAAGACTATTATGTCATCTTTAGACAGCACTTGACAAAAATTAAAATAGCACTACAATAAGATGTGATTGTGGTACATGAGAATGCTCAGTAAATAATATGTCAAGTTCCCAGCAAAATTTTTGAACAGGAAAGTAACTAACCTTCATGTGGGGATTGGCTAACAGCCTGATTAGTTCTCCAATTTCTTTATTGGCAGATTCCAATTTAAGCTCCTCGGACAGCTGGAAAGGAGAAATTCTTTCTTTAGACAATATCTTCATATCTGTACAATAAAATGACAACACTAGGAAAACAAAAAGGTGTACATGTAAATTTCCCCTCCAAAAATATTTATTTTAAAAAATGGGTCAACTTGGAACAGCTATTACCACCATTACTTCAAGATGGTATGAATTTTTATTTCATCCAGCTATTCTCTCTCTCTCTCTCTCTCTCTGTCTCTCTCTCTCAAACACACACACACACACACACACACACACACACACACACACACACACACACACACACACACACACACACACACACACACACACACACACACACACACAACAAGTTATAATTGCCATCACATAAATTTCTAATTTCTCTTTCAAGGGTTATCCTCACTGACTGTAATGAAAGGAGGTTATGTATAACACGTCCATCTCCTTTTCTTGATTTACAGCATTGTGTAAATCGGAGGATGACCTAAAAACTATGGTCATTGGAAATTTAACATGGGTCTTGAGCTACAAGACAAAAGTGCTACTGAAAAATGTTTAGTTGCCCAAGAAATCGCATTACACCTCAGAGAGGTGACTCAATGAAAGAACCAGGACAGGTTTCAGAAATTTGACAGCAAGTTCCTAATAAGATCTTCAACAGCTAAAGATATGAACATGTCTGGAAAAGCATGCAACTAAACAAGTAAGAAGTAAAGTATACAGCACTAAAAGTTGCAAAACAAGACATCAGGTCCAACACAGATGCTAAAAGTTAATGGTAGAGGAAAATTGTATTATGCCATGTTAGATATGAATTGTTATCCACGGTCCAAAGATAAAAGTGTCAGTAAACACAAGCAAACAAAATAAACTAAGCAAACAAACTGGGGGCGACATTTCCAGGGGGTTAGAGCAGCCTTGGAATTGAACATTCCTGGTTTCGATTACTGTGCTCCTTGTTGCCCAGTGTTTCCCAACCTCTTTTGAGCCATGGCGCATATTTTACATTAGAAAAATCACACAGCACACCACCAAATAAATCTATCAAAAATGTTTTTAATTAAATAGAATGAAACTGTAATCTCAATTTACTGACTCAGTGTGAAATCTGGCGCTGTTATGTTGAGCTGATATAAAGCTGATATTCTTGCAGGAACTCAGGAAATGCAATATAACTTTCATTGTATTGTCTTGAGTTCACCTATTTTACTTTCTTCTGGCCACTACTACTTAGGCCTTCATCTGGGTCAGACTGTTCTTCAAGACCAGTGGGTCCTAATTGAGTGCTTTTTCTTTTAAAATATTTAACCATTCCGCATCACTGCTGCTGTCTACCTCAAAGCATCAGTAATTAATCTGCAGTCTGAGAAGCATACCGTAATTTTCAGATTATAAACTGCTACTTTTTATAAACGGTTTCACCACCGTGGATTAAACAACGAGGCAGCTAATTTCTTGATTTTTTAGGGGGCCAATGAGCATCACGCCACCAGAACATGACTTGCGAAAACATCATGCCTCGTCACATCGACCCAATGAAATTACCATGAAATTCTGAGGCAATTCAATTTCGACACTGATAAGACAACTTTTATGGTTTTATTGCGCAGAAGGAAGATGAAGCTAGCGATTAGCTGGAGGAGGACAAAGTGGGATAGAAAATGAAAAGATGGACTTTTCCTTGTGTTATTCATTATCAATCTTTTTCATCAGCCGTGTTACAGGCACTGTTCGAAAAAAAGCATTTCAAGTACTTATTTGTGGCCATTACCCGTATGTATTTAATAAAAATTGAAAAAAAAAATTCTGTTTCACATATTTATTTGTAAATATCTCATGGACACCCGCAGGTTATATACAAGCGCGGCCTATATATGTACACATATAATTACTTATTTATTTTTAGAAGGCACAACTTATATTCAGGTGCACTCAATAGTCCGGCAAACATTTTACCCATGTTAATTCACTTCCTGTTGCCATCTAGTGTAAGAGCATTTAATTGTTCTGCCTGTCACTGCATGCTTCCCAAATAGAAAGACATATGAAGACACATTATTTGCTTTGAATAAATAATTTTGGGGCCAATCAGGTGAAAGGGGGCATTTTTCCACAGCACACCTGATGATCTCTCACAGCACACTAATGTGCTGCGGCACAGTGAATGGGAAACACTGTACTAGACTGTCGATTTCATCGTCATGTTGTTGAGCAAGACATTAAACTCCTAACTGCTCATCTGCTCCCCTGGTGCTCCTCATTAACTGCCTTCTGCTCATGGTTAATCCAAGAAGGGTTAAATGCAGTGGTCAATTTTTTCAAATTTCTTCTTCTTAAATTATTTCTCATTTGTTGTGATAAATGAAAAATATGGATTGCTCTTAGAGCCCTGTCAATGTATCAGCACATCTCTTAATGCACCAACTGGAAATTTGACAATGAAATACGGTTGCTGAGATCAAAATTCAAATCATAACCTGTGTGCGTTTATCCTTAAACCACAGGTTCAAATGCTGTAGGTTTTTTAGGTTGATGGAATTATGATATATTTGAAAGGGAAATGTTTATGGGCATTTTTTTTTCCACTTTAATACACTTAATATGCTATACCTATTTATTGAATGTCTCAGATTTTGGTATAGAAAAATATAATTGTGCAGTTCCCTAAGACCTTATTTTACATATCCAAGTCATTCAAAATCAGAAATATGTGTATCGGCAGAAAGGCATTTAAAGTCTTATTCTCCTTTCGGCTTTTCCCTTCAGGGGTCGGCAACAACAAATCAACCTTTTCCATCTAACCCAATTTTCGGTATCCCCCTTTCTCTCACCAACTGACCTCATATCCTCTATCACTGCAACAATAAATCTTCTCTTTGGTCTTCCTGGTGATCTCCTCCACCATCTGTCTACACTCCCAAACAGAACCTCAGCATCTCCATGTGGGCAACCTCCAACTATGCCTCCTGTCTTTTCTTCAGTGCCACGGTTTCCAAACTATAAAGCATCGCCAGTCCAACCACAGTCTTAAGCACCTTTCCTTTCATTTGGGCTGATGATTTTCTATTGCACAACACCCCTGACACTTTTGCCCATCCATTCAAACCTGCTTGAACCTGTTTCTTTACCTTTTTTCAACACTCTCCACTTTTCCTGGACTGTTGGCCCTAAGTACTTGAAATCCTCCAGCTTCTTGATCTCCATTCCCTGTCCTCACCGTTTCACCCCTGTTTCTCTTATTTCACACACATATATTCTGTCTTGCTGCGGCTAACTTTCATTCCTGTCCCTTAAGGAGCATAACTGCACCTCTCCAGATATTCCTCAACCTCTCACTACAGATCGCAATGTCATCTGTAAAGATGATGGTCCATGGAGATTCCTGTCTAACCTCATCTGTCAGTCTGTCCATCACCGCTGCAAACAAGAAGGGGCTCAGAGCTGATCCCTGGTGGAGTCCCACCTCCACCTTGAACTTCTCTGTTACCCCTACAGCACACCGTACCAATGTCTCACAGCTAGCATACATGTCCATACTTCATACTTCAACATACTTCTCTGCTACATCAGACTTCCTCATACAATACCAGAGCTCCTCTCTTGGCACCCTGTCGTGTGCTTTGTTTTAGGTCTACAAAAGCACAGTTCAGCTTCCTCTGACCTTCTCTGTTTTCCTCTATTATGACTCTCAACGCAAATACTGCATCTGTAGTACTCTCTCTAGGCATGAAGCCATACTACTGTTCACAAATGCAGACTTCTGCTCTCAGTCTAGTTTCCTCTACTCTTTCCCATATCTTCATTGTATGGCTCATCACCTTTATCCCCTCTGTAGTTATTCTGCCTCACTCATCTTCTAACTCTCTAAGAACCTGTTGAATAATCTAGCCAGAAACTCTACCCCTGCCTCTCCAAGACATTTCCATGCCACTGTTATATCATCAGGACCCACTGCCTTTCCACACTTTAGCCTCTACAATGCCTTCCTCACTTCACTTTTACTAATCTCTGCTACTTTGTGGTCTACTATACTCAACTCATCTATCGTTCCCTCACTTTCATTTCCCTCATTCATCAGCTCTGCAAAGTACTCTTTTCATCTTCCTATCACTCTTCTAGCATCTGCCAATACATTTCTCCTCTCTATCCTTGATCACCCGGACCTGATGTACATACGTTCAATCTCTCTGTTTTGCCAACCTGCATAGATCATTCTCTCCCTCCTTACTGTCCAACCGAGCATACAAGTCATCATACACCCTTTGTTTTGCCTTTGCTACCTCTATCTTTGCCTTAGGCTGTATTTCTCTGTATTCTTGTCTGTTCTCTTCAGTTCTCTCAGTGTCCCACTTCTTCTTTGCTAACCCCTTTCTCCATATATTCTCCTGCACTTCCTTATTGCACCACCAAGTCTCATTATCTACTTTCCTTCCAGATGACACACCAAGTACTCTCCAACCTGTCTCCCCAATCACATTACCTGTAGTTGTCTTGTCATCTGGAAGCTCTCCCTAACCCCCCAGACCCTTTCTCAACTCCTCTCTGAAAACCATGCAACACTCCTCCCTTTTCAGATTCCACCACTTTGTCCTCTTGATCTTCCTTGTCACCAGAGTCATCTTACAAACCAACATTCTATGCTGTCTGGCTACACTCTCAGCTACAACTATTTTGCAGTCACTGATCTCTTTCATTTTACCTTTTTAATATAAGACATATTCTACCTTCGTGCTCCTACCTCCGCTCTTATAAGTTACCCTATATTTATTTCTTTTCTGGAAAAATAGTGTTCACTATAGTCATTTCCTTCCTTTTTGCAAAGTCTGCCACCATCAGTCCCTCTGCATTCATATCTTGGATACCAAATCTGCCCATCACTTCTTCATCACCTCTATTGCCTGCACCAACATGCAGATACTGTAAAGAAAGGCGAGGTAAGCGTGGAGGACTGAGAGCCAAGCTACAGCGAACACCACACCGACTCTCCGTTCCCAGCATTTTCGACTTCGGATTACCAACCACAAAGGATCATGGACTGTAACATCATGGTATCCACTGAAACATGTCTAACTGACAAAATACCCAACATTGCAATCGAACTAGTCGGGCACCACACTCTTTGAACGGATAACACAGCAGACGGTAATACAAAGGGGTGGAGGTTTGTGTATTTATGTTGACAAGGCTTGGTGCAAGAACTCTGTCACTGTTGGTAGACACTGGTCAGCTAAACTAGAGTTACTCATGGCTAAATGTAGACCATTTTATCTGTCGAGGGAGTTTACTTCAACAATATTAACAGCTGCTTATATACCACCAGATGCCGACTCCAAGCTTGCTGTGGCTGAACTTCACACAGCCATCAGCAAACAACAAACTGCACAACCAGAGGCTGCATTTATTGAAGCAGGCAACTTTAACCACATCAACCTTAGGACAGTACTTCCTAAATTCCATCAACATGTCTTCTGCCACACTAGAAGGGACAAAACCCTTGACCATGTCTACACCAACATCCCTGGAACCTACAAGGCGACCCCCCCCCCCCCCCCCCCCCCGGGTCAGTCTGATCACCTCTCTTTGCATCTCACCCGCAAGTCCTCACCACTCATCATATTCGTGAAACCAACAGTCAAGTCCATTAAGGTGTGGGCAGCGGGTGTAGACTCTGTACTCGGGGATAGGTTTGAAGACAGACTGGAGTATGTTTGCCTCTCAGGCTACCTGTGGCTCTCACATAGACATTGACTCTTACACTCAACCAGCAGTGGAAGATATCAACACCGCAACTGGCAGTGTCACAGCAGAGAAACAGATTACCACATACCAAATCAGAAGCCATGGATGAACAGGGAAGTGTGACTCCTGCACACAAAGATCCAGGCATCCAGGCCATCAAAGATTACATGAGCAGCAACACCTCATTAACTACCATGGATGTGTCCTTCCTTAAAGTGCTGAATAATTTATATGCTCGCTTTGATAAGGACAATAAGGGGAAAGCTATTAAGATCAAGCCCTCAGATGACCACCAGCTACTCACTCTCTCACACACAGATGTACAGAAAGCCCTGAGCCGTATCAACGCACGCAAGGCTGCTTGCCTTCATGGCATTTACAGACATCTTCAACCTGTCTCTGGCCCAAGAAGTAGTACCATATGCTTAAAAACCACCTTTATAGTGCCAGTGCCAAAGCATTCCTCTCCAAAGTGCCTGAATGACTACTGCCCAATGGCACTAACTTCCATAGTGATGAAGTACTTTGGGCGACTGGTCCTGGCACACCTCAAAGAATATCTGCCCGCCAAACTTGTCCCAAACCAATTTGCTTACCATAGCAACAGAATAGAAGAAGATGCTGTATTTACAGTTTAATCTGTATGTATATATGTAAGAAAATTGTAATAATAATAATAGTATAATAGATAGTATAACTATAATAATAGTAATGTAATAATACTGCATTTTTCAGTAAATACAGCACATTCTGTACATATGCATTTCTGCTTTTTCGGCTAATGATAAGTTGCTAACTGCATGTTGTTACTCTGTATCTTACATGTGTAATGACAATAAAGTTGAATCTGATCTAATCTAATTTTATATGTATAATATTGTATAGCTTTCTCAAATCCCTGGAGATATACTCAGAAAGCAAACACACTATGTCACTTAATGATTAGAAGTTTTCAATTAATTCTAAGTATGGTTTCTAAGATACAATAGTGTCAGCAGAACATCCTGAAGTAGGGGTGTCAAACTCATTTCTTATTGCGGGCCACATACAGCCTAGGTCAGAGGTCGGCAACCCGTGACACCCAAAGAGCCATTTAGACCCGGTTTCCTCGGAAAAGAAAACATTGGGAGCCGCAATTGCTTTTTGACGTCTAAAATAAAGGTACCACAGTATGTATTGCTTTTTATTACCTTTACACTTTGTATAAACAAGTGTGAAGTGTGTTGCTTCTGAAATTCATAAAATATTACAGAAAAAATTAGATTTTATTTATGTAGCGAAGTCATTTTGAGCTTTGGGCTTTTAGAGCATTTAGCGGAGCCTTGACCTGAATTTTAAAAATATATCGGGAAAAAATCAGTGTCAGTAAACAATAAAAAATAAATATTTTCAAAATATCTTCATAAATATTTATTTTACCTGGTTTATGGGACCTCTGCTCCTGAACTTCTGCGCACAGCGTCTGCAAATCGGGACTTTACCGACTGGCGGGTATACCGGCTTCCGCGAGTGTGACGTTATTTTGAGCAGCGAAAAATAATAAATATAATTTTATGTAATATTTCAAGATCACAATAATCTTCCAACTTAGAACTAAAAGTTAAAAAAAGGAATTAACACAAATGAAATATTCTTCAATTAAATATTTATAATTTATTTTCCCAAGCCACTCAGAGCCGCAGTGTAAAGATGAAAGAGCCGCATGCGGCTCCGGAGCCACGGGTTGCCGATCCCTGGCCTAGGTAGATATCAAGTGGGCCGGACCATTAAAATTATAGCATACTCAGCAACAAATAACCGAATATCATGTCTCTCCTCTTTTTTTGGTGTAAAAAAGTACAAGGACATTAGGAAAATCTTGGAATTTAATGAACAATCCTTTTACAAAACATTTCATGAAACATCTAATATTTCCTTAGCCAAACGTGTAATTTTATCTTTATTTACTTTTATCATTCACATGTATGCATTGCAACAGATCCCACTGATCGTACAAAGGCACAAAACTTTCACAAGTAATTGGTACGGAAAAATATAATAATGCACTTTAAGATTAAACGAGACTTATAAAGAAAGTGATTTTTAAACCATTTACACATGTGCATATAAAATCTACATTGAATCCCTGCTACACCTTACAAACTAGAGAGAGTGCTATTAAATGTGAAAGGAAGAAAGTATTCACCTGCCCTGTAAATGTTTAAACTTCATACATGAAACGTGCATACACATACAATACATACTGAAAATGCATGGAGTTGCATGGACAGTAGAATTTCACCATACTCTTTTGAAGAGAAGCTGGTGACTAGCATCAAATTGCACATTTTCGCTAGCACTTAGGTAGCTGGCTTTTGCTGCTGCTTCACTGATTTCTCGACTACCGGTGAAAGTGGACTGCTGTTTCCGCCAGCAATTCGTTGATCTTATCTCTTCTCAGTTGTCTTTGCAAGCTGTCTTATTTTTCGCTGTGATAGTCTCGTAGTGGCGCCGAATATTATATTCTTTAAATACCGAAACTTGTTGCAAACACACCAAGCACAAAGGTGTCCCGTGCATCTCCGTAAATAAATACGACGTAGTCCATTTTTCTTTGAAAATTCTACACTCTTTGTCTACTTATCTCTGTTTGGATAATGACATTTTGGCTAAAGAGGGAGTGGCAGGGAAGTAGAGAACAGGGTAAAAACAACGTTGTAACAAGCAGCAGATGGCCCATTGATAACGTCTGCTGATTGGTCTGTCGCAGTGATGCGGCTTGTCTTCTACTCTGACCAAAATAGTGCGCCCCTAGCAGAAAAATCTTGAATTGCATTTAATTAAAAACATAAATCCTTGTCTTTAATGGACAGGGGATTCTTTAGAAAATAGACAGTGTCAACAATCATTTAGTGTTTAAGTTCAGCCAAATTATGACTCACTGAAATCCATCACTGAAAAAATGTGGTGGAATAAAATAAATCAAATTTAGTTACTGTATTTCCTTTGTATTGAAAACTAAAGAGAAATTTTATTTACTAAAGATAGTATTTTCCTCCCACCCACATGCCTCAATATGAACATGATACAACAACTTTTTTCCAGCATGTTAAACAGGACTGGTGCTACTACTCAATATGATAAGTGGCAGTCCCAATCTATGAGATTAACTTGGCTCGCATAAACACAGGTTGCAGCATTATCTTATTTTTGGTAAAGTCTGCTAGAAAATACACCCCAGAGCTCCTTGATCAATTTTCCTACCTTTCCGTTCAACTAAAGAAAGGAAACTTGAGATTGTGGAGACAACCTTTGATACATCGCCTCGGAGCTTTTGTTACGCCTTGGAACCAAACATTCCTGGTTTAATTCCTACACTCCTCCTAGCCAGTTGTAGTGTTGAGCAAGACACTGCTCCTCCGGTGCTGCTCATTAGCTGCCCTCTGCTCATGGTTCATCCATGAGGGGTTAAATGCAGTGTCAAATTTTGCTGATGTTGTGCTGTGTGTATCATTGAATGTGACAATAAAGGGTATTTCTTTCCTGGGGGGAACTTTGAGGAGCATTTAACAGGAAGCTTACATTTGAAAGTATGTAATTTTAACAAAGAATTTTTGAAAAAGAAATATTTTATGCAAAGGGAAGAAAAGCCTTATAGGTAGGAGTCTATGGATGTCTTGAGTGTTAACAAAAATTTGGACCAGCAGACCATTTGCACAGAGAGAAACAGAACCTTTAATTCCTATTAAGAGATAAGATAGTATTTTATTCATCCCCATTGGGGAAATTCTTTTGTCACAACAGCGCAACAATAAATATGAATATACATATAAATAAAAGAGAAAATTAAAAGGATGACGACAATAAGGATAAAAATGGACAACAGAATGACAAAAGCAAAGATAAAAAGAGAATAACAGGATGAGAATGGAATGACAACAAGAAGGATAAAAATAGATATCAGAGTCATGAGGACATGACATGTGTGAATAAGTGAGGTAGTGGTAGCACTGATGCACCTATGGCCGGTCAGAATTGTGTGCTTTCCAAACTGCTGTTATACAATCTGATGGCCATGGGCACAAAGGAGTGTCTGAAGCGTTCGGTTCTGCACCGGGGTGGGTTGAGCTTTTGGCTGGATGAGCTTCCTATCAGCCACAGTTCATCATGCAAAGGGTGGGAAGGATTGTAAAGGATAGCTCCCAGTTTATCCTTCACCCTCCCCACTGCTATCAATTAAAGATTGTCCAAGTTCGGTCCCACAACCACGCAGGGTTTCTTCACCAGCTTGAGCCTACTAACCTCACAAGTCCTGTGCCGCCCAACCAGCACACTTGCAAAAAAGAGTGCGCTGGCTATCATAGACTAGTAAAAGATCTTGAGGAGCCCATGACAGACACCAAACACCCTCAGTCTCCTCAGGAAGAGCATCCTGCCCTCACTTTTCCTGTAGAGTGCATCTGTGTCATGTGACCAGTCCAGTTTATTGTTAATATCAACCTCGAGGTACTTGTAGAAGCCTATCATCTCCACCTTCTCACCTTGGATGGTGATTGGTACATGTCTCCTCCGATACTTCCTAAAGTCAACAACCACCTCCTTGGTCTGGGAACTGTTGAGTAGAAGGTGGTTCAGGTTGCTCCACTCAACAAAGCTCACAATCAGACCTCAGTACTCCTTTTCATCATCATCGTTGATGCGCCCAATGATGGAAGGGTCATTAGAGAACCTCTGTTTTGTGTGACAAATATGATTGCATCTTCCACACCTTTTTGCTGCCTGTACACAAATTTCAGAGGGTTCAGGAAAGCAGATAGCTATTCCTTCAGGTGCAAAGTACAAGCCTCTGAAATGACTTCATGACTTGGCTTTCTGGGGAACCTGCTGGTGGGCAGGGGAGGGGGCGTTGGTAGTGGCTAAGTCTGTGTTCAGGGGTAAATCTCCTATCACGGCAACCAGACTCGAAGCCCCCCACCCAAAGATGCCCCAGCCCCCATACGAGAGGCCTCCCCAGTTTTGAGCTGAAGAAGCCTCTCGGATGAAGGGTGAAACTTCCCCAGGTGAAGAAATCCAAGCCAAGTCACCACATCAAGACTTCACAAGAACTAACCATGACTTGGACGACTGGGAACCTCCATAGACATGGGGGGAGGTTGTCGGTGACAGCTGCTGATGGGCGGGGGTGGGGTAGTAGTTGTGTCCAAGTTTGAGGAGATGGCAAGGTGGGCAAGGGGGCTATCCTTAGACGCTGCTGGTGGGCAGAGGGCGGGGGATGGTGGGAGGCAAGGTGTTGATGGGGTGGGGAGGGGCAGAGCCTATGGCAAAGGTATGAAAGGGTCAGTGTCAGAGCAGTCAGAGTTCACCAGTGTGTCAAACCTATTGAAGAAAAGCTTTGACTCTGCAGCAAATTCAGGGCCACCTTTAGCTCCAGGTGTGACTTTCCCACAGCCTGTCATCTTCAGAACTTCCCTCCAAACCACTTTTGTTTTGCCCAGCTCCATCTTGGAGTCAACCTTCTTAAAGTTGAGTTTTGCCTCCCACAGCTTCCTCCTCGGCTCCCTCTGGACAGCCCTGAGGGTCTGGTGGTCCTGAGCCATGAAGGCTATCTTCTTGCTGAGAAGGCCTATGATGTCCTTGTCAATCCATGGCATGTTGTTATTGAAACAATGGAGGTTGTTGGATTGGACTAAGTTGTCCTCACAGAATTTTATGTTGTCTGTTATCCAAATAGAGTGACCCAAAATGTCCTCACCAAAGTCTTGTTCGAAAAGATTGAGATCCGTGATTGCTGAGTGGATGACGTCTCTGGCGCAGATGGAGGAACATAAAGGAGCACCAGAATGGTCTGTGACAACTCATTCAGTAGGTAGTAGGACGAAGTCCTACTGCCACGAGCTCAACATCAGGGATGCACACAGGGAACTTCATTGTGATATAGCCAGGGTTGCATCGTTTACTGTCGACAAAGACAGCAAGCCTCCCTCCTCTCTTCTTACCACTCTGCCTACCCCGTTTCATGCATATCAGCATGAAGCCAGGCAGAGTTACAGCACTGTCTGGTGTGCTCACCTGTAGCCATGTCTCTTTAAAGCACAGTATGCTACATTCCCTGTAGACATGCTGGCTGTCGACAAGGATTTCCAGTTCATCTGATTTGTTGGCAAGCGGCCTCATGTTCTACATGATAACCAGGGGAAGGAAGGACTTGCATCTCCTGTCTCTCTCGGTCTGCTCTCTCACCCTTGTGCCACCCGGCGGGTGCTCCTCCATAGCTCATCGGGGATGCGCACAGCAGGGAGTCCAGCTGCTTTCCCGTGTAGAAGTTCCTGCTGAGAATATGTGATCGTTTTTCTCCAAAGTTGCTAAGAGAACACAGTGTGCTGAAAAAACAGTATCCAGTCTCACACACAAAGAGGAATAGATAGGTAAATAAATAAATACAGAAAGAGAAGAAAGAGGGGTAAAAAGAGTTGGAGCTGCTGCGAAAGGCTGCTATCTTCCAGCGCAATTTTGAAAAAAGAAAAAAAATCTGCAAGTGATGTATTTTTCAATCCTCCATTATCTAGTAACTGCTTATTTACATAAATAAAACTAAGTTGACAAACAAGAAGAAATAATACGTTGATATGCATTTAAATTCTGGCTTTTCTGTTTATCTTTTGTTATTCCCAAGCCTTTGTATTACTTGATTGGAATATAAAGTCCAGGGATTTCACCAAAACCGGACATCAACAATAGGTACTTTTACTCCTCACAACCCCATACCATGCTAGTTTTTAGGTTTCGCACAGGTGTTGCATGGACACTACATGTAGATCAGAGTAGGTCACATGCTTGGTTAGACAGATACTGTTAAGTAAATCACTTTCTCTGGCCCTGATTTTATTTGTGGCATTATATTTATGACAAAAACATCAAAGTCAAATGCCAACTTTTAAACTCTCTAATTGGGGACGCTAAACTGGCTTCTTCTGTCTCTCAACGAAGGTGGACACGTCATTCTCTCCCTCCCTGTCCTTATTTGTCCTGCTTACTGCTCTTTGTCTTGTGCTGTCTCTGTCTGAGCTAGCCGAACCTCTCCGCATTTCGTCCAAAACCCAAAATGGAATTAATCAACTGGTCTCTCAACATGATTGACCACATTTTCTTGACGAGAAGACAGGTAAAAAAGGTGAGCTCTCATGCCCCGATGGAACGTTTATAGCCGTATACACAATGGACTCTGAATCATCTAACATCTGCTGTCCCTCTCGTGAAGTCATTCCTGATCCTATCCATCCAGCGTCACTCCCAAAAAGAACCTCAACATCTACATCTCTAGCATATCGGTATATGGTTCAGTCCCACATTATACAATATTTTTTTCTATTTTATCTATCAGCTAAAATGATTTGCAACCACATAATGCCTTACCTGTCCAGCAACAGTTGACGCATTGTCCAAGACAGGGTAAGGTTTGCCCTCTTCATAGTGCTGTAGACGTTCATAGATCTGAAAGGAATGATTACATCAGTGGGGAAAGCGGGGCAAATATACATTCACCATGATCAAAAACATGAGCACGTATGCAGAGCAAAGTATACAAGAACATTAAATCATGTACAAACTCAAAATTAAATGGGCACACTCACAACAATTTTAAAATAACACGCAAACACAGTGGTGTAACAGAAAGCTCTCTGGCTAAGAAGGAAGATGAGAATATGGATTCTGATGGCAGCTATACGCAAGGCCAAGCTCACCTGTGTTCACACATGCATACAGGCACAGATACACATGAAACACCTTTGTAAAAGAAAACATTTCTCAGTTGGACAGAGGATACAGAAATAGTCTTCCTGAATATATTATGTGATAGGGAAGAAAAAATACAAGGCTAGGTAGTATTTTGGGTTCTATGTTCTTCATGGTGGCCAGTTATTGTCCATTGCCCCCCTAAAAACATGATGTCACAGTGGTTGAAGTTGACAATCTCCCTTATTGTTTGAGTATCTCCTGAAGCGGACCTAGTATGACAGTATTGCTCCAATTGGCTGAATAACAGCACTAAATTTATCATTCCTCATGTGGTTACCCCGCAGCACCCCTAATCTAATAGAATCTAATCCTTTAACAGGAATTTACAATAAAATGAAAGCATCAAAATTTCACAAGAACTTCAAATTCAAGTGTGCAATGCATCACATTTCTTAACATGGATATTCACTAAGTAACTCCATAGGTTTCACAACTGAGAATTACCACAAATGCTACATATTGAATAACATGTACACCATCTGAGTCATGAAGAGTGAGGGGATCGCAGAGCTCTGCCTCTCAAGCTAAACTCTACTGCACACAGGAGACAATTTAAGAACAAGTGAACTGCCAGCCACAGAATACCCTACAATACATTAGTGTAGGTAAATTGCATGTCATTAAATAAAAAGCTGTCAGCCCATCATCCATCCCCACTGGGCAGTCGACATTTGATTGACATACAGGAGATGGAGATCCTGATCCAAATACCATTCCACCATGATTGATGATCATGGATACTAGCACTACTGTCCTGATTATGCAGCCCTGGCTGATTCAATTCAGTGCAAGAAAAAGCATTCTTCTAATGCATTTGATTTTCAAATTTGTATTTCTAATTGAAATTTGACAAAACTGCCAAGGTATGATTTGACAATGAAATCTTAAATGTATTTTGCCTTTTTAATTGGATTAAGTCACAGAATGAGGAGTCTGGAAGACGAAAAAGAAAATGACACTTAGAGTACTTATTACTCGTTTCAGTTATGAGTCATGATATGCTGCTCCATTCAGGAAAATGAAAAAGCATTCTACTAATACAATGTAATTTGAATTATGATACATGGATGATTCCATAGTTGGGGAGATGATAAGAGTATTTTGAAGAGCTGATTATGAGGAAAATGAAAGTGAGCAACGTAGAGGAACTGATTATTCTTGACCACAAAGTAAATTAGTAAAAGGTAAAGGAAGGAGGCCATTGAGGAGGATGAAGAGCAGGAAGAGAGTTGGTCCTAATGATATACCTGTGGAGGTACGAGGTGTCTAGTAGTGGTGGTATTAGAGTTCCTGGTTAGCTAATTCAGTACTATCATGGAGAATGAGAGGATGCCTGAGAGGAAGTGTGTTGGTGCCAATTTTTAAGATTAAGAGAGATGAGCAGAGTTATGGTTATTACAGAGGAATAAAGCTGATGAGCCCTAAAATGAAGTTATGGGAAACAGTAGTGGCAACTAGACGGAAATCAGAAATCAGCAATTCTGACCAGCAGAATGGCTTCATGCCTAGAAAGAGTAATACATATGCATTATTTGTTTTAAGATTACTGGTGGAGTACACAATCAGTCCAAGGTGTACCCTTCCCTCTCGCCCGATGACAGCTGTGATAGGCTCCAGCGTACCCTGCGACCCTGAGTGCAAAATAAGCGGAAGAAGATGGATGGATGGATGGATGGATGGATGGATGTATGGATGGTGGAGTACAGAGAAGGTCAGAGGGAACGGCATTGTGCCTTTGTAGACCAAGAAAAAGCATATGACAGGGTCCCAAGAGAGGAACTACGGTATTGTATGACGAAGTATAAGAGCTATGAGACGGTGTTGAGGTGTGCTTTGGTGTGACAGAGACGGGCAAGGTGGAGGTGGGACAGCATCAGGGGTCAGCTCTGAGCCCCTTCTTATTTGCAGTGGTAGTCATCGATTGGTTATATTGCGACTATAATAATAAACGTGAACCCACTGTGTACTTTTATGCACTTTTATTAGAAGCTTCCTCGTAACATTGCGACAACATAACATGAGTATAATGAAGGCTTCAGTGCCTCATTGCCGCAAATTATGCAGAGTGGCTTGTTCTGTGGGAATCACCTGTTACGATAAATCCACATTTCAAGTAGAACTCCTGGTATCGTCTGTTAAAATCTTTCTTTTTCTTGGAAGTTGTTCTTCTGTCTCTTCACTAGACCTTCTCCCCTTCGAAAAGAAACTTTCCGTTTGACATCTGTTTTTTACTCATTTTACTAGCTTGTGGGTTACAGTTTTGGCGCTCAAGTGACCGAGATGTAACCGAGAGATTCCGGTCATTTCTCAAATGATTTTTCAAAATAAAGATAATTCACACTCAGATAAAAAATCCAACGAAAAGAATTGATTATTCTTGGGCGGCCGGGTACCAATTGATCCATGGACCGGTACCGGTCTGCAACCCGGGCGTTGGGGACCACTGATCTAGAGGAAGGTAAAAGAGAAGATTTATTTTGTGTTAGTTTGTGTGACAGAATAGGATACAGAGAATAGGGATAGATGGGAAAGGTTGATTTGCTGTGGCGACCCCTGATGGGAATGGCCATAAGGAAGAGGAGAAGAGTCATATATATGAATAAATGTATGTTTAGCATTTTTATTATTGGTAGATCATTTTGATGTGGTCATTTTAGAAGAAGATCGGAAGGCAAAAAACCGATGGTACCCCTAATCTAAGTAATACTGTCTGGAAAACAAGGTTTCAGTTGTCATATTACCAAAAATATACACGCATATAGATTAAGTAAGGTTACAATACAACTACATATATGCGAAAAAATTGCCACTCTGCATGTAAAGATCGCAATTCAATGCGTGATAGATATGCATTGTTTCATTTCCTTTTTATACATCTACTCATTTGGGTAAAAGGCATAGAATGAGAAACTAACCTGAAAATGCAAGTGCACGTACAAAAGAACCCAAAATCACTCCAGTGAGCCAAAAACCACAAACACATTCATAATCCTTCAAATTAGGATGCCCCGGTTATGAACAAATTTGTGCTGATGCGCGTCATCAAGTATGTGAAGTGGAAAATATATGTGCATTGTGTGAATTCCCTGTGCTTCATAGTCTGTATTCAGAATTATGTGATCCTTATGAAGCAGGCAACATGAGAAATGTATCTTAATACCTGTCAAGAAAAACACAGCTAAATTGTTAATGCGAGCTTTAGACAAATAACTGACCACTTGGGCATTCAACCTGTAACAATCATGCTGTTGGTGCAAGGAGTAAAGTAGGGATCCATGTGATTCTTTTTGACCCTTTACAATAACCTGGAGCACATTTTTTGCATGAGCACTACAGCTTGTTATCTCCCTTTGGATTGATCTCTTTTTACCAAACAAGAATAATAGTATTTGTTTGTCCATTTATTTTTTTTAGGTGAGTGTGTGTCGGTAACGCAGCCTCAGGGGGACACAGGCCAGTATCTCTCTGAACCAGCCTCAGATGGGGCACAGACCAGTGCCTTCCTGAGCCGGTCCTAAGCCCGGATAAATGCAGAGGGCTAGGTCAGGAAGGGCATCTGGCATAAAACTTTTACAAAAACCAAATATGCAAATCAAACCTAAGAATCTCATAACAGATCGGTTGAGGCCGCCGATGGTGCCAATAACCTAAAGGTTAGCAGCAAAAATTTGACTTCTTTGGGTTGACGGAGGGGAGGAGAAAGGTGTGTTCAGATAGAGAGAGAGGTGTTCAGAAGCAGAGAGAGAAGAGGAAAGGCAAGAGTCTAGGACTGATAGTAGGGACCTTGAATATTGGGATGATCACAGGAAAAGGTAGAGAGTTGTTTGACATGATGTAGAGAAGGAAAGTGGATATACTGTGTATCCAGGACACCGGGTGGAAAGGTAGGATGGCTAGAAGCAGGCTTTAAGTTGTACTATCATGGTAATGACAGGAGGAGAAATGAGTAGGAATTACATTAAAGAAGGAGTTTGTTAGGAATTTTCTGGAGGTGAAAAGAATGTCAGATGGATTTGTGAGTCTGAAACTAGAAATTGTAGGTGTGATGCACGATGTTGTTAGTGGCTATGTCCCACAGGTGGGATACAAGTTAGAGGAGAAGTTCTGAAATGAGTTACATGATGCAGATTATCCCCAGAGTTGAGAGGGTGGTAATTGGTGCAGACTTCAATGGACATGTTGGGGCAGGCAATAAGGGTGATGAAGAAATAATGGGTAGGTTTGGTAGCCAGTATAGGGACTCAGAGGGACAGATGGTGGTAGACTTTGCAAAAAGGATGGAAATGGTGTTAGTGAATCCCATTTTCAAGAAAAGACAGGAACATAGGGTAACTTATAAGAGCGGAGGTAGGAGAACGCAGGTAAATTGCGTCTTGCATAGATGAGGTAACCTGAAAGAGATCTGTGACTGCAAAGTAGTTGTAGGTGAGAGCGTAGCCAGACAGCATAGGATGGTGGTTTGTTGGACAGTGAGGAGGGAGAGACAGATTTACCGTAATTTCCGGACGATAAGCCGCAACTTTTTTCAATTGAACAACAATGCAGGTAATTTATGGATTATTTGGGGGGGGGGCTAACGAGCTTCACACCGCGAAAACGTTTATCCTTGTCACATTCAACCAATGAAATGACTGGGAAATTCTGAGTCCATTCAACTGCGACACGAAAGAAGGACTTTGACGGATTTAGTGCGAGGAGGAAGCCTAAGATAGCGATCAGCTAGACAGGGTGGCTAATATTGAGGTGCGCTCAATAGGCCGGAAATTACGGTATACAGGTTGGCAAAACAGATAGACAGAGGTGGAGCTTGTACAGCAGGTCTGGGTGATTAAGAATAGAGAGGGAAATGAATTGACAGATGATAGAATAGTAATGGGAAGATGGAAAGTGTACTTTGAAGAGCTGATGAATGAGGAGAATGAGAGAGGGGGAACTGTAGAAGAGGAGACTCTTGTAGACCACAAAGTAGCACAGATTAGTAAAAGTGAAGTGAGGAAGGCATTGAGGCATGGAAAGGCAGTTGGTCTTGATGAAATATCTGTGGAGGTATGGAAGTGTCTCGGAGAGGCAGCAGTAAACCTGACTAGATTATGTGATTAGATTATTTAACAGGATCTTAGAGAGTGAGAGGATGCCTGAGGAATGGAGAAGTGTGATGGTGTCCATTTTTAAGAATATGGGGATGTGCTCAAGAGGAATGCAGCCTCAGGGCAGCACTGGCCCATGTCTCTCTAAGCCTGCCTTGGGGGTGCACGGAGCAGTGCCTCCCTGTGCCGGTCCCAAGCCCGGATAAATGCTGAGGGTTGCGTCAGGAAGGGCATCCGGCTTAAAACTTTTGCCAAAACCAAACTTGCGAGTCAACCAAAACTATACCATACCGGATCGGTCGCAGACCGGGTTAACAAAGACCGCTATTGGTACTGATGACCTACAGGGTACTAATGGAAATTGGGCTACTGTGGGTCGAAGAACAAGAACAAGAAGAAGAGGAGGAGTGCGTGTTCCGAAGCAGAGAGAGGAGGAAAGGAAAGAGCCTGGGACTGAGAGTAGGGACTTTGAATATTGGGACTATGACAGGAAAAGGTAGAGAGTTGGTCAGCATGATGCAGAGAAGGAAGGTGGACATACTGTGTGTCCAGAAGACCACATGGAAAGGTAGTAAGGCTAGAAGCTTAGGAGCAGGCTTTAAGTTGTACTTTCATGGTACTGACAAGAAGAGAAATGGAGTAGGAGTTATCTTAAAGGACGAGTTTGTTTGGAACGTCCTAGAGGTGAAAAGAATGTCAGATAGACTTATGAGTCTGAAACTGGAAATTTAAGGTGTGATGTTCTATCTTGTTAGTGGCTAAGCCCCACAGGTGGGATGTGAATCTGAAGAGAAGGAGAAGTTCTGGAATGAGTGATAATTGGTGCAGACTTCACTGGAAATGTTGGTGAAGGCAATAGAGGGGATGAAGAAGTGATGGGCAGATTTGGTATCCAGGATAGGAATGCAGAGGGACAGATGGTGGTAGATTTTGCAAAAAGGATGGAAATGGCTGTAGTGAACACCTTTTTCCAGAAAAAACAGGAACATAGGGTAACTTATAAGAGCGGAGGTAGGAGCAACCAGGTAGACTACATCTTCTTTATACAAGGTAACCTGAAAGAGATCAGTGTCTGCAAAGTAGTTGGAGGTGAGAGTGTAGCCAGACTGCATAGGATGGTGGTTTGTAGGAAGACTCTGGTGACAAGGAAGATGAAGAGGACAAAGGCAGAGCAGAGGACAAAGTGGTGGAAGCTGAAAAGGGAAGAGTGTTGCATGGTTTTCAGGGAGGAGTTGAGAAAGGCTCTGGGTGGTCAGGGTGAGCTTCCTGATGATTGGACAACTACAACTAGTGTTATCAGGGAGACAGGTAGAAGAGTACTTGGTGTGTCATCTGGCAGGAAAGTAGATAAGGAGACTTGGTGGTGGAATGAGGAAGTGCAGGAGTACATACAGAGAAAGCGGTTAGCAAAGAAGAAGTGGGATACTGAGAGGACTGAAGAGAACAGACAGGGGTTCAGGGAGATGCGGCAAAAGGTAAAGATAGAGGTAGCAAAGGCAAAACAAAGGGCGTACGATGACTTGTATGCTCGGTTGGATAGTAAGGAGGGTGAGAATGATCTATACAGGTTGACGAAACAGAGACATAAAGATGGAAAGGATGTACAACTGGTCTGGGTTATTAAGGACAGAGAGGGAAATGTATTGACAGATGCTAGAAGAGTGATGGGAAGATGGAAAGGGTACTTTGAAGAGCTGATGAATGTGAAAAATGAAAGAGAGGCAAGGGTAGAAGAGGGGACTATTGTAGACCACAAAGTAGCACAAATTAGTAAAAGTGAAGTGAGGAAGGCATTGAAGATGGTGAAGAGTGGAAAAGCAGTTGGTCCTGATGATATACCTGTGGAGGTGTGGAAGTGTCTAGGAGAGGCAGCGGTTGATTTTCTGACTAGATTATTCAACAGGATCTTAGAGAGAGAGAAGACGCCTGAAGAATGGAGACCAAGTGTGATGGTGCCTATTTTTAAGAATAAAGGGGATGTGCAGAATTGTGGCAACTATAGAGGGATAAAGTTGATGAGCCATACAATGAAGTTATGGGAGAGTAGTGCAAACTAGACTGAGAGCAGAAGTCAGCATTTGTGAACAGCAGTATGGGCTAATGCCTAGAAAGAGTACTACAGATGCAGTATTTCCTTTGAGAATACCAATAGAGTACAGAGAAGGTCTGAGGAAGCTGAACTGCACTTTTGTAGACCTAAAAAAAAAAAAAAAACATACGACAGGGTGCCAAGAGAGGAACTCAGGTATTGTATGAGGACGTCTGGAGTAGCAGGGAAGTATGTTAGACTGGTGTCTGGATATGTATGCTAGCTGTGAGACAGTGGTGAGGTGTGCTTAAGGTGTGACAGAGAAGTTCAAGATCATCGAAGTGGGACTTCAACAAGTATCAACTCTGAAGCCCTTCTTGTTTGCAGGTGTAATGCACAGGCTGACAGATGGGGTTAGACTGGAATCTCCATGGACCATGATGTTTGCAGATGGCATAGTGATCTGCAGTGAGATCAGAGAACAGACTGAGGAAAATCTGGAGAAATAGAGGTATGCTCCGGAAAGAACAGGAATGAAGGGTAGTCACAGCAAGACAGATTATGTGTGTGTTAATTGAGAGGAACTCAGGTGGAACAGTAGGGCTACACTGAGAGGAGATCAAGAAGTTGGAGGATTTCAAGTACTTAGGGTCAACAGTCCAAAGCAACGGAGAGTGTGGAAAAGAGGTAGAGAAATGGGTTTAAGCAAGTTGAAATGGGTGGAGAAAAGTGTCAGGGGTAGTATGCGATAGAAGACTATCAGCCAGAATGAAAGGAAAGGTGTACAAGACAGTGATGAGACCAGCGATTTTGTATGGTCTATAAACAGTGACAATGATGAAAAGACAGGAGGCAGGGCTGGAGGTTGCAGAGATGAAGATTTTGATGTTCTCTTTTGGACTGACAAGGCTGGATAGGATCAGGAATGAGTCCACCAGAGGGACAGTACATTTTACATTTTTTATTTTTATGAATATTTACATTTTTTGGAGAGAAGGTCAAAGAAGCCAGACTGAGATGGTTTGCTCATGTACAGAGGAGGGATAGTGATTGTTAGACAATGCTGGAATTGGAGCTGCCTGGCAGGAGGTCTACATCAAGACCAAAGAGAAGATTTATGGATGTAGTGCGAGAGGATATGATGTTAGTTGGTGTGAGAGAGGAGCATACAGATAATCGGGTTCGATGGAGAAGGTTGACTCGATGTAGCTACCCCTGAGGGGAAGAGCCGAAAGGAGGAGAAGAGGATTAATTTGTGAACAAGTGCATTTTTCTCGATGCTAGACAATGATTTGATACCTGTTTCCCTTGAAATATAAACTAGGTATAATCACTGGTATTAGAGTTTTGGCAATATATGAAGCTCCTTCTCAGTTTATAGTTATGATTCAAAGAAATAAAAATGCTACATTCATTATCATTGTATGTGACCCACATTGCAAATGTGTGCATTAAGTACACATTCATTTGTAATTGGACTTAAAAGTCAGCTATCACATATATAGAAATATGAACTGGTTGAAAGGAGAATTACACTGAAATAGCAAAGACTAAGTTTATGCAAGCTGATAAAAACTGCTCCATTCACTGCCTCTGTCTACTTGTGTCATCAGGTCCCCAGGCAAGCGGCACAGCAATTATCCTCCGCACCTGGTGACCAGGTGGTCTTAAACGACACTTGTGTAGAACATCCTGGACTGAAAACCCATTAAACTACCTGCAATCCTACGTACCTGTGTCTGTCCTCCTGGGAACCATCCACAACAGAAGATCAGACCTGGTATGGAGCCCACTTGCTCTTCCACAACCCCTCAGGTCATCCATGCTTCCCCGATGGCTAGCCCGGCCACCTACTCTGGCTCCCCAGAAAATTGTAAGGGCTTTCTGTTGCAATGCTCTCTGATGTTTGAGATGCAGCCCACTCGGTTCCCCACTGAAAGGTCCAAAATTGCCTACATCATCTCCCTCCTGTCGGGTAAGGCACTCCAGTGGGCGGGAGCGATATGGAATACCCCAGGCACGGTGACAGCGATGGCGCAGAGCTTCATGGAGCACTTCCAAGAAGTCTTCAGCCTTCCTGATGGGGATTCCTCCCTTCAGGCCCAACTTTTCAACCTCCGACAGGGGAAAGGGTCCATCGCAGAGTACGCCCTACAGTTCTGGACGCTAGCAGCCGCCAGTGGATGGAATGAGCCAGCCCTTCTTGCCAAGTTTTTTTTTTTTGGCAAGATGGTGGGCGGGAGGACGCTGGCGCATTTGGCTGCCGCTTCCCGCTCTCCTACCAATCAACCAAACCAAAGACAAAGGCTCACCTGGACAATCTCCAGCAAGCTACCAAACTAGCTTGCCGACCTGAGCAGGCTGGTTCGCTAGCTAGCCTCTCAAAACTCCAGATCCCGACGGTGACCTGAGCAGGCTGGCTGGCTGGCTAGCTAGCCGGCTAGCCTTTCGAAACTCTGGATCTCGACGGTGGCCTGAGCATGCTGGTTTGTTAGCTAGCCTCTCGAAACTCCGGATCCCGATGGCGCCTTGCAAGACGGCATTTCCATCGGCCAAAATCTTCTCGCTCCTCCTGCTCCACCATCTCTCCCTCCACCAAAAATCCATCTCCGACATCCAGCTCCAACACTTGCCTCCTCACAGCAGCACGACACTCAGCTGCACACCGGCGAAGCCCCTCCAGCTTGTCCCTGGACTGGCGCTCATCGCCACACTCTCCAATTTGGACTTCTTCCCAATAATTCTGTGTATGTTCTGTTCCCTCTGTTTTTTTTACTTGTGAAGCGTCTTTGAGTGTCATGAAAAGCGCTATAAAAATCCCATGTATTATTATTATTATTATTAAGTTTCGACAAGGCCTGAACACCTCCTTGCAACCATGGGGTTGGAGAGGTTCATCTAGCTGGCCACCCGAGTATCGCACCGGAGAGAGGCCTGTTTCTCTGGCCCTAGAAGGTCTACCACGGCCACAGGGCCATCCTGGAGTCAGCAAGAGCGAGAAGAAGAGGCCATGGAGGTGGATGCCCTCCAATTATCAACCACTGAGAGACGCAGACGCATAGACTCCTTCGACCAGGGGACACTGGACGGGTGGGTCCTATCCAGCGCCAAGAAGGATGATGCCGACGAGGAGATTGCCAAGCATGATGGTAAATGGGAGGTGGAAGAGATGAAGGACAGCAAGCTGCCTGGTGACAAAGGTCTGGTCCTGAAGTCCAGAGCCAAACATCACGCCATCTCTGCTCAGCTGCTGCGGCCCTTCGTCTTTGACACCAAGCCACTCATTATCCAGTACAAGGTGAACTTCCAGTCTGGCATTGACAGTGGCGGTGCCTACGTCAAGCTGCTGACCCAGACCCCAGAGCTGGACCTGAACCAGTTTGTGGACAAAACTCCGTACACCATCATGTTTGGACCTGACAAGTGTGGCGAGGACTACAAGCTGCACTTCATCTTCAGACACAAAAACCCCAAGACTGGAGAAGATTTCTCCATTTCGTTCATGAAGCCTTGGAACACGGAAGGGGCATTGGGTTGGCCATATGGCATGACCTGGTATTCCCAGTGACCAGAGGGGGTTATGAAAGCCGTCTTCCACTCATCCCCTCTTCTGATGCGCACCAGGTTGTAGGCGCTACGGAGGTCCAGTTTGGTGAATATTTTGGACCCCGGGGGGACTCCAAGGCTGCCGGCACCAAAGATAGAGGATATCGGAACTTGACGGTGGCTTGGTTCAGGATCCGGTAGTCCACACAGGGCCTTAATCCTCCATCCTTCTTTGTGATGTAGAAGAATGGCAAGGCAGCAGGGGACTTTGATGGTCGGATATAGCCCTGGCGCAGGGATTCCTCTACATAGGTCTCCATGGCCGTGCGCTCTTGGAGAGAGAGGGGGTAGATCTTTCCATTTGGTAGGGGAGGGCCTGGAAGAAGATCTATCGCACAGTCCCAGTGGCCCAGGAAATAGTAGGTTCATGCGCTATCAACCAAGGTCTGCCTAACACCAGATCCATCTGTGACCCTTCCAGAACATGAAACGAAATGTTCTCAACATGTAGAACCCCTATTCTAAGCTGAAGGGAGGAGGTCTGTGGGTTGACTCGCCTGGGAGATAGAGGTTTTCCCATCACTGATCGTAAAATGAAGGAGGGGGAACATGGGATCCGGGGAATTTGTAGCTGTCGGCAGAGCGCAGCGGAGATGAAGTTCCCTGCCGAGCCGGAGTCTAGGAGGGCATGCAGAAGGTGGGTCGAGTCAGACACACTAAGCTGAGCTGGGATAGTCAACAGTGTTAAATGGACATCAGGAGAAGTCACAGCGCCCACCTGGGGTTTTGGAGTCAATTCCTTCCCTGAGCAGAGTATGCCCAGAATTCCCTCCAGCAGCCAACCACCGGGTTAACCCCTTTCCAGTGCATGCTCGGCTACCAACCACCCCTGTTTCTTTGGACAGGAGAATCCTTGGAAGTCCCGGCTGTCGATCAGTGGTTCAGGGAGAGCGAGAGAGTGTGGGCCAGAGCCCACCGGCACTTGCAAGAAGCTCTAGGCCGCCGCCGCCGCTATGCGGATGCCCACCAATCACAGGCACCCCCTTATGCCATGGGGCAGAAGGTGTGGCTCTCAACGCGGGACCTCCGAATGAAACACCCCTGCAAAAAAACTCAGGCCGAAATACATCGGTCCTTTCAGGATCTCCCACCAGATCAATCCAGTTACCTTTCGCCTACAGCTCCCACCAGAATAAAAAATTCACCCAGTATTTCATGTGTCCCTGTTAAAACTGTGCCATTCATCTGACTCTTCTTGAGCTGCAGACCCTGGGGTTGCTGTGCCTCCTCAACCGCCCCCCTCCTGGATGAGGGTTCCATCTACGCAGTCCGCCAGATACTCCAATCTCGACGCCGCCGGGGTCAACTGGAGTACCTGGTCGACTGGGAGGGGTACGGGACAGAGGAACGCTCCTGGGTCCGGCGCAAGGACATCCTGGACCCAGGGCTATTGGAGGAGTTTCATAGCACCCATCCAGGGCAACCGGCTCCGCGTCCCCGTGGCCGTCCCCGTGGTCGTCCCCGTGGTCGTCCCCACCACCGTGCACCCTCGTCCAAGGAGGAGGAAGCTGGGGGGGGGGGGGGGTACTGTCACGACTCATCAGGTCCCCGGGCAAGCGGCACAGCAATTATCCTCCGCACCTGGTGACCACGCCGCACCAGGGAACAATCTCGATAATCAGGCCGGAGTATAAAGGCGGACCCAAAGTTTCAGTCATTGTCTGATCTCGTTAGTATGAGAACTTGAAAGCTTTTAACAGAACATTATAATATGAAAAACATCCCGACTGCGTTTAAAAGCAGAGCAATAAATTCTATATTTGGGCACAGCTGATCCATTCAAAATCATGCCTTCAACAAGTGTTAATTTTATAATAACAATAACTCATCCATCAATTTTCTGCCACTTATCCGCAATTAAAAGCTAATGAGGAAGGGGAGGGGACCTGGAATCTGTTTTTACTTGGATGAAGTTTGGTACACAAATGTCGAAAAAATCATGCAGGAGAAATCATGCATCCCTCACTGAGAGACCTGAAAAAAGATGAACAGGGAACAGGGAACAGGGAACGATGAACAAATATTGGCACATCTCTCAATCAGCAGATTGAGAAAATTAAAAGATAGAAAAAAATATACATTCACTTTCAGAAGAGTTTAATGCATGCATGCGTGGCAGGCGACTGTCTTGGGTGCAATGCACACTGGGGTGCCCCATCCCAAGAGTGGCATGAGCATGTATGAAACCATGGGTGTGTTCTTCGTCCTCAGTATCGGCTTGCGCTAGTTCCTTCTTTAAGACCCACTGGATGGGAGTGACTACAGCATGGGGAGCAATTATGGGATCAGGACAGACCGTTTCCAGGACTACAATGTAGGCAGGATAGGGCGCCAGCCTTGCTGTTCTTGCCCCTGGGTGGTAGAGAATGGCGAAATCAACCCAGGCAAAAAACAAATCCCAACAGGCTTGGCTGGGATTGAGATGCTTGGAGGACTTAGATGTTCTAAATTGTTGGGATCTGAGAGAACAACAAGGGGGAGCTGCTCCTTCTAGCCGGTAGTGCCATTCCACTGGGACCAGTTTAATAGCTAACAACTCGCGGTTCCCATCATTCAAATTTTTTGCTGTCTTGTGCAGTTTCTGCAGGGTTTATGCACAGGGTTAGAATAGAGGGACTATATTATAGGGACCCTATGTAAAGACCGCTCCTACTCTAATGGTAGAGGCATGCAGTAATATAACAGACGGTCTAGACAGGTCTGACAATTTCAGCATGTGGTGAAAGAGGCGAGCGCAGCGCTGGCAAGAATCTAGCACTTTCTAGATTCATACTAAATGAGAAAAACAAGTGTTCAGAGAGTGGGAATAAATTGCCTTGGCTGTCTGAGAGTGAAATCAAAACAGCATACAAAATGAAGCATACAACTTTAAGGGGAGGATAGAAGAAGAAAGAAAGAGCCCCATTGTCACATTCAGTTCTACATACAGCACAACATCAGTGAAATTTAACTGCATCAAGCGTACAGGCTTAGAGGAACATGGTAATTGAATCAGGATTGACAGTCAGTTAAAAGAAAAAGAAACTTTAACTTAGCAATGACTCGCAATAAAGCAGCAGCAGCAAAAAAAAAGTCTTGCTTGGGAAATATATACAGTACAGTGAGAAGTGCAACTGTCTTTGGGAATGGTGGCAATGGGGGACTACAACAATACAAGAATCCAGATGGGGGGGGGGGGCTCCCCACAGTCATGCCCTGCTGTTCGATGCACAGCCGCAAACAAAAGTCAGAGACCATGCCCCCGATTGAAGGCGAGGGGAGGCTACCCTCTCATCTGCCATTTAGAAGCCCAATGTACAGGTACCAAAGTGAGGGGCAATAACTATGGCCATACCTGCCCTGAACCTCAGATTGAAAAACAGTACAACCCCTCTCAAGGAGACTGGCTTCGAAGCCCAAGCTGTATATCAATGGGAGTCCAGCTAAATGTTGATGGAACCTTAGATTTTCTTACTTTGAAAAGGAAATGGAGTCTCGTCTGTCCAAACATGTCTTGCAGGAAGGTATAGTCCTCAGACTGGCTAGCATGGGGCTGCAGCTGGTACGGCAGAGCTGCCAGCAGCTCATATAGACCTGGAAAAAAGAAGAGTAAAATAAAAGTACTGTATGGGAACGATTATGAATATATGAATCAAAGATCACAGATAAAACTGGCATGAATTTAAACAAATGTGAATCCTATATGACAGCAGGGTGCAATAAGTCAAACTCTGAAATAAAGGAAATGTGCGTCAGGAAGGGCATCCGGCGTAAAACTTTTGCCAAAACCAAACATGCGAGTCAACCATAACCATATCATACGGGATCGGTCGTGGGCCGGGTTAACAATGACTGCCATTGGTACTGATGACCTACAGGGTACTAATGGAAATTGGGCTACTGTGGGTCGAAGAACAAGAACAAGAAGAAGAGGAGGAGTGCGTGGAAGCAGAGAGAGAAGGGGAAAGGAAAGAACCTGTGGCTAAGAGTAGGGACTTTGAATATTGGGGCTATGACAGGAAAAGGTAGAGAGTTGGTCGACATGACGCAGAGAAGGAGGGTGGATATACTGTGTGTCCAGAAGACCACGTGGAAAGGTAGTAAGGCTAGAAGCTTAGGAGCAGGCTTTAAGTTGTATTATTATGGTACTGACAAGAAGAAAAATGGAGTAGGAGTTATCTTGAAGGACGAGTTTGTTAGGAACGTCCTAGAGGTGAAAAGAATGTCTGATAGACTTCTGAGTCTGAAACTGGAAATTGAAGGTGTGATGCTCGATGTTCTTTGTGGCTATGCCCCGCAGGTGGGATGTGAATCTGAAGAGAAGGAGAAGTTCTGGAATGTGTGAGATGCAGTGATGCAGAATATTCCCAAAGAATACTGCAGAATATTGCAAAAAGGATGGAAATGGCTGTAGTAAACACCTTTTTCCAGAAAAAACAGGAACATAGGGTAACTTATAAGAGAGGAGGTCGGAGCAACCAGGTAGACTACATCTTGTATAGCAAGGCAACCTGAAAGAGATCAGTGACTGCAAAGTAGTTGTAGGTGAGAGTATAGCCAGACAGTATAGGATGGTGGTTTGTAGGATGACTCTGATGACAAGGAAGATGAAGAGGACAAAGGCAGAGCAGAGGACAAAATGGTGGAAGCTGAAAAGGGAAGAGTGTTGCATGGTTTTCAGGGAGGAGTTGAGAAAGGCTCTGGGTGGTCAGGGTGAGCTTCCTGATGATTGGACAACTACAGCTTGTGTTATCAGGGAGACAGGTAGAAGAGTACTTGGTGTGTCATCTGGAAGGAAAATAGATAAGGAGACTTGGTGGTGGAATGAGGAAGTGCAGGAGTATATACAGAGAAAGCGGTTAGCAAAGAAGAAGTGGGACACTGAGAGGACTGAAGAGAACAGACAGGAGTTCAGGGAGATGCGGCGAAAGGTAAAGATAGAGGTAGCAAAGGCAAAACAAAGGGCGTACGATGACTTGTATGCTCGGTTGGATAGTAAGGAGGGTGAGAATGATCTATACAGGTTGACGAAACAGAGACATAAAGATGGAAAGGATGTACAACAGGTCTGGGTGATTAAGGATAGAGAGGCAAATGTATTGAGACATGCTGGAAGAGTGATGGGAAGATGGAAAGAGTACTTTGAAGAGCTGATGAATGTGAAAAATGAAAGAGAGGCAAGGGTAGAAGAGGTGACTATTGTAGACCACAAAGTAGCACAAATTAGTAAAAGTGAAGTGAGGAAGGCATTGAAGATGGTGAAGAGTGGAAAAGCAGTTGGTCCTGATGATATACCTGTGGAGGTGTGGAAGTGTCTAGGAGAGGCAGCGGTTGATTTTCTGACTAGATTATTCAACAGGATCTTAGAGAGTGAGAAGATGCCTGAAGAATGGAGAACAAGTGTAATGGTGCCTATTTTTAAGAATAAAGGGGATGTGCAGAATTGTGGCAACTATAGAGGAATAAAGTTGATGAGCCATACAATGAAGTTATGGGAAAGAGTAGTGGAAACTAGACTGAGAGCAGAAGTCAGCATTTGTGAACAGCAGTACGGCTTCATACCTTGGAAGAGTACTACAGATGCAGTATTTGCGTTGAGAATGCTAATAGAAAAGTACAGAGAAGGCCAGAGGGAGCTGCATTGCGTTTTTGTAGACCTACAAAAAGCATATGACAGGGTGCCAAGAGAGGAGCTCTGGTATTGTATGAGGAAGTCTGGAGTGGCAGAGAAGTATGTTAAAGTGCTGCAGGACATGTATGCTAGCTGTGACACAGTGGTACGTTGTGCTATAGGGGGTAACAGAGAAGTTCAAGGTGGAGGTTAGACTCCATCAGGGATCAGCTCTGAGACCCGTCTTGTTTGCAGTGGTGATGGACAGGCTGACAGATGAGGTTAGACAGGAATCCTCATAGACCATGATGTTTGCGGATGACATTGTGATCTGTAGTGAGAGCAGACAGCAGGTAGAGGACAATCTAGAGAGGTAAAGGTATGCTCTGGAAAGGAGAGGAATGACAGTTAGTCGCAGCAAGACAGAATATATGTGTGTGAATGAGAGGAACTCGGCTGGAACAGTGAGGCTACAGGGAGTGGAGATCAAGAAGCTGGAGGGTTTCAGGTACTTGGGGTCAACAGTCCAGAGCAACAGGTCCAAGCAGGTTGGAATGGGTGGAGAAAAGTGTCAGGGGTACTATGTGATAGAAGACTATCGACCAGAATAAAAGGAAAGGTGTACAAGACAGTGGTGAGACAAGCGATGCTGTATGGCCTAGAAACTGTTATAATGACCAAAAGACAGCAGGCAGAACTAGAGGTTGCAGAGATGAAGATGTTGAGGTTCTCTTTGGGAGTGACCAGGATGGATAGGATCAGGAATGAGTCTATCAGAGGAGCAGCACATGTTAGATGTTTTGGAGAGAAGGTCAGAGAAGCCAGACTGAGATGGTTTGGTCATGTACAGAGGAGGGATAGTGAATATATTGGTTGACGAATGCTGGAATTGGAGCTGCCAGGCAAGAGGTCTCGAGGAAGACCAAAGAGAAGATATATGGACGTGGTGAGAGAAGATATGAAGGTAGTTGGTGTGAAAGAGGAGGATACAGAGAATAGGGTTAGAATAGGGTTTGAATAGGGTAGAATAGGGTTAAATGGAGTAAGTTGATTCGCTGTGGTGGCCCCAGAAGGGAAAAGCCAAAAGAAGAAGAACAAGAAGAAGAAGAAGAAGTCATATCATCCCTTGCTTCCAGCTTTACTACCTTTCCACCTGGTGTCTTGGACACACTGTATTTCCACTTTTCTTCTCTTTATCATGTCGATCTCTACCTTTTCCTGTCATCGTCCCAATATTCAAAGTTCCTACTCTCAGTCCCAGAAACTTGCCTTTCCTCTTCTCTCTCTGCTTCTGAACACAATTTCATTATACACAATATACATACTTAATAGTATGTACTTGATAGAGTATAATAATAAATGATAATAATAAATGAGATTTGTGTCTTAAGATGGAATTCCAGTCAAAGATTTTAAAAATACTTCTACCAAATAAGTATTTTAATCAAGGAATGAAAGTATTCCAGTCAGTCCATGTTGAGATAGAAAAGCCGCCTTCTGGAGTTATTTTTTCTGCTTGCACTAAAGTTCCAACAGAGAAGTGTGGTTTATTTAAAATTTAATTTAAATTTAAACCAACATTGTTTCTATCGTCACTTTATATGAACACCTCATATATCAATTGCATCCTTGATCCCAGGACATACTTCCACCTCTCTAGATTTTCCTCCACCTGTTCCTTGCTCTCACAACACGTTTGCAGACGTCATCTGCAAACATCATGGTCCACGGAGATTCCTGTGTAACCCCATCACCACTACCAACAAGAGGGGGTTTAGAGCTGACCACTGATTTATTTAATTTAATAGACTTTATCAATCCCTTGCAGGAAATTCGTTCTCTGAATGGTTAATTGCAGCCACAGGAACAGTTAGGAGTTCAGTGTCTTCCTCAACAACACTTCGACACTAGGCGGAGGCAGGAATCAAACCAGGAATGTTCAGTTCCAAGGACAATTGCTGTACCCCCTGCGCCACGCCTCCTCTGAGCGCTCTTAGTTCATCTCCCTTTCTCTCGAGATACTCTTGTGCTTCCTCATTCCACCAGCAAATCTCCTTATTGACTTTCCTTCCAGACAACACACAAAGTACTCTCCTGCCTGTCTCCTTAATCACATTAGCTTTGTTGTCCAGTCATTCCTGAAATATAACACAGGGATATCCATTCCACTTCTTCAGAGTTATTGATTATCATTGAAACATTCGTTATACATGAATACATATAATATATTGTAGACTCTGAAAAATTAAAACAGCGGATCTTCAAGAAAAGTGTTACCATGACCCCAGTCTAAAAGATGTGAAGCAGTCTGTTTGATCACTGTTGGTGGGGAGTATTTAAATCAAGTTATTTGTTATCTCAAATCCAATTGACCCATTTTATGCATTGCCCTCAAACATAACTACCATTCCACATTGTAACTGGTCACATTAAAGCTTTCAACAGGGGAAAGGGCTAAACAGCATAAATACCAACTCTCACCTCAGTATGTTTTCTGACCGATGATTGACATAATCATTGACATCAAAGGTTGACATCAATCTTTGTAGTTACAGTTAACAGTTAAGACAATGCATATTTCATTGTATTCTTATTCTTCCTCCTTTCTACTATTATCTATTACTGTTATGTTTTAACTTGAAACTCTGGCACAACAATTTTCTTTGGGATAAATAAAGTTGTTCTCATCTCATCTCATCATCTCATAAACCAGATCCCTAGGAGGTTTCTTAACTTCAGAGTGACATAAACCAGATGCTGTACTTCAATGGACATCAAAGATGTAGAGAGCAATCAGAGGTTTTTGTTGCTAGTATTGTACACCCATAATCAAGAGATGTAGAAAAATCATTAAACAACCAAAAAAAATTCAAGTACAGTTGCAAGATTTGACAACCATTATCCATAACCTGAATGATTGAAAGCTTCACAGGCATTAAAGTACTACAGTTAACGAACAATACAGCAATTGAGTTTGCAGGAGACAATAAACTGATGTACAATTATCACCCACTGAAGCACTTAGTATGGACTAAATATATGGCTTAGTTCGAAGCCATATATCGATACTCACTCCGTGTTCAGAAAAAGGAAAAAATCTAGTTCTTTGAGTTGCACTGCAGCTAACAGTTGCAAAAAAGCTAATAGTATCTATGGATTCCTTGTTGGACTATGACATTATTTAAATTTATAATATACAGTGATCATTGCATACTTGTTTGAAATAGAAAGACAGATAGGCTACTTGCTTTTCCAGCAATTTTCATAATATCCATATACACACTCATCACACATACATTCTGCAAGAAAAAAGATTTTCCCCACTGTTTGCTATTTCATCTTGAGCTCCTCACAACGGTAAATTTTCACTACATTTTCATCCGATCCACAAAAAATCCCATGACACCCCGTTCTTTGACTAGACAGAAAGACAGAGGGACAGACTTTATGAATCCAAGAGGGACATTCTCTCAAAGCCCTCCACGGTCGTAACTGGGATTTCATACATCAGCAGTGGCCACAGGAGATGAGGCAGGACACTGTGCTGATAGATCCAGGCCTTGAGTTTCCCGGGCAGTCCAGACTTGTCAACAGCAGAAAGCCACTGGTTGAGATTGGCACCGGCGGCTCGACGTGCAGCGGTGTCCTTCTGATCGCTGGTGAAGAGCTTTCCGAGGCTCTTGGTTTCTCGGACATGAATGGAATAGTGGTGTCACCCAGGCTGAATCGGAAGCGTCACGTTCCCCTTCCTCAAGACCAAGGACCTGGACTTTTCAGGCTTGAAGCTCATTCTTGCCCAAGTGATAAGTCAATCCAGACCTTGCAGGCGCCATCTGTATCTGAGCACAGATGTTGTGGCTACCGTGAGATCATCCATGAATGCTCTGATTGGTGGCTGTCGGGTACCAGATCTAGACAGTGGGACTCGGCACTCTACTTCTGCAGACTTCAACTGTATATTCATGGCAAGGGCGAACAGGCACACCGGAATTGTGCAGCTGGTGAAAATGCCTTTCTCCAGTGGGAGCCAATCGGCTGTAAATGCCCCAGAGGACCCCCTCAGACTAAAATTGTCGTAATAGTCGAGGATGAAGATGCGCACCTTTTCTGGGACATGGTATTTGCTAAGGGAAAATTCCATCAGCTTATGTGGAATTGACCCCTAAGCATTGAAAAGGTCCAGCAAAAGTACTGCCAGATCACTCCTGCTCTCTCTCGCTTCACAAATCAGCTGGGCCGCTACGCCAGTGCGCTAGATACATCCTGGGACTCCTGGGACTCCTCCCTTCTGCACAGAGGGGTCGATGTAGGTGTTCTTCAGCAGAAATCTCATGAGGCGGTTGGAAACGATCTTGAAGAAGGCCTTGCACTCTACGCTGAGAAGGGAAATTGATCTCAACAGCTCAATGTATTTTGCGTTCTCCCCCTTGGAAATCTGCGTACTTCCACTGCCGGGGTACCTTCCCTCTTTTCCAGATCGCTCTGAAGATCTTCAACAGGCGTTCCAGCGGGGGGGGGGGGGGGGGGGGGGCACTGTTTGAAGACCTTGTCGGGAACTCCGCTTGGGCCTGGTGCCGATGCCGCCCTGGAAGCTCTGATGATCTCTCTGACTTCCTTCAGGGTAGGTGCATTAATGTCAAACAGAGTGAGGGGTTCAGGTGGGCATACAAGAACTTCACAGTGGCCGAGGTCTTGGTCTCTCATGCTATCACTGTATGTATTTCTTATGTGGCGGTTGATGTCTTCCTTCGGACTTGAGAGCTGACCACTGCATTTCTCTCCCAGCAGCTTCCTTGCAAATCCAAAAGGGTTCGCAATGAAGGTACTGTACTTGCGAGCCCTCTCGTTGCCCCTCTTCCTGTGCCACTCTGACCAAAGGAGGGTGAGTAGCTTCTCCCTTACCACACCCCTCAGTTATGCCAAGGCTTCCTTCTCATTGTCACTTGCCTTCCTAACCTGGCTCCTCACTGTCCTCAGCTCTTGCCTGAGTTGAGAGATCTTTTTCTCATGCCGGTTTGGAATTGGTGCTGTTGTAGGCTTGGTGGCTTGCTTTTCTTTGATACCAAACCTGCCTGATGCGATGGTTGTGATGAACGTGTTCATTGTCTTCAGCCTCTGGTCCACACTACCTTTTGCTGTTACTTTCAGGGTTGAATCAACATCTTCATCTAATTGTCACCACTCAGACTCCTTGTTAGCAGCAGGCTACAAAATCTGTCGATGTTCTGATGGTCTGCTTTGAGGTGTCGCTGGTAGTGCGTGGAGGCTCTGGGCACTGCGGGGTGTCTCCAGGCCTGGATCCTCCTCCGTCTCACCAGATGCCTTACTGGGTACTGGCACTGTGTGTTGCACCATAGAATTCCTTAGGCAGCGCATCTTGGTCTGATGTATCTTCAGACATTTCAGATTTTTGCAGATCTTGACACATTTGCAGACTGAGCTCATGGTCGATTGTTCATTCTTAATTCAACAAAGTATTACTGATTGCCTTTCTTATTCCATTCCTTGCACTGTCCTGCACTTCAGATAAACGGACCCTTGTATTTCTGTATGACATGATGCAGCTGCACAGTCTGCCAGACTGAGAAGTGGTTATGCTGACTATGATGTCAGATGACATTCACCACAAACACTCTTTATATTAAAGAGAGGTTGAAGAAAGACAGGCATTGAAACAAGAAAGCACTGCATGTTGAGAGAGTGAAACAAAGTTTTGTCAAAAAATTTGTTACATTATCCAGATTACATGGCATTGAATGCAATAAAATGTATTTGTTTTTGAACAACAAATTCAAAACATTCATTCCATGAGAGTGATTTTTTATATGGAAATTACCATGCAACTATAATTAAGTCTTTGCAAAAAGATGTTGATATTTATGCACAAAATGTGTCCATGATAACCGGAATCAAGGTATCAATTATGATAATAAGGATATAATTTCTCATGTATTATCCATGATTGTTTCTCAAAAAAATATAACTTGGATTGGTATGAGGGCTTTCTACCTGGCTCGTGGGTAGCGCTCGTGGCCAAGGCCGGCATGATTCCTTCTGGATCCTTCTTGGTTGCCCTCAGGTAAAGTGATGGCTGGGATTCGAGGCAGTCAGCTTCTCAGTGCCTCTCTCCAAGGACAGGTTTTATGCCATGGGAACCTGAAAGTGAACAAAATTTTAGAACCTATCTGTAAAAACACACTTACCACACAGTGCAGGAAAGTGATGACAAACACGGTTTGTGTGTTTGTTTGTTTTTGTGTGTGTGTATGTGTGTGTGCGTGTGTGTGTGTGTGTGTGTGTGTATCTGTATGTGATTTTATAGGTAGGTTCTATTATTAGGCTGAGTATTCTGATTGAACACTTATATTATATATACATCTAACGGCATTCACCACTGTCTTACAAAAGACCAACAAAATCAATTCTTCTTGTTTTGCCCTTAAAACACAGATTGGAAAAATTGCAACATTTCAGTTATTTCTTTTAACAATGACCATTGCTCCCGTAATATGTCACTTGCAATATCTACCTGGCTCAATCTAACCACAAGACCCAAGGCTTTATTGTAAAATATGCAGGGGTATTCAGTTAAGTCACTGAGGTACAGTTACTGTATTCAATGATATCTACAGTCATTTTTCGATGCAGGAAACTTTGAACAGAGTGTGCTTGTAAAAGAAAAAAAATTGCAGTGCAAATAGAACTGACTATCACAGAATGGTCTGCTATTTGGTGATATCTGCTAAACAATGAGGACAACCAGCAAAATAAGCTCATACTTTGTGTGCTAATGAGTGCTAATGCTAATGCTTTGAGTGCTAATGCTGACACAGATTGCTATGCATAGAGGCAAGAAAGACATTGGTTTCTTTTCTTCAATAGGTCCAATGATTAGGTTTTCGGTAAAGAAATGAAATTTCACATTTTAGTTGGATGCCTGTCATTTTACAGAGTGATAAGTATTCAATTTTAAGCCTAGCAGATCTAAGGTGAGTTACCAGATATACTCAAAGTGTCACAATAAAAGAACATTTTTTTTCTCCAGGACCAAGTTATGCAAAATGTGATGCTTTTATCAAAAACACTTATTAAAAGGACTTTCCATCAAATCAAATCAATATCAGGTAGACAAATTCAAAACCCTGCTCCTCTGTTATGTCAGAAACAATGTGTTGACTATCTTTCTTATTTTTGTGAGTGCATGACAACCCCGCCAACCACCGACTCCAACTGTTGTCCTCAAGGAGGCGGTTTTGGACAATCAATGCAAAAACAGATTGAAAAACAGTTTTTACCCCATGGTGGTCAGTGCAGTAAATTTGGCACAATCCTGAACACTTTAACCTTACATACTGCAATAAGCCCTAAGGAACACACACACACACCTATATACCTAATGTTTTTTTTCCCGTTTTCCCTTTTTTACTTTTTTTACTTTTTCTTTTAATACATGGCATGTTGAAAGGTTACAGCTATTCACCATTTTGTGGAGATCTAAAAAATAGGCTAAGAAAAGTCAAAGAAGTCATGTCTGCTGAAGTTATACAACACCATGTAGCCATTGTGGACTAAGGGACCAAAGGACAATTTGCTACTGTGCTGGGTTGAACTAGTTCATGCGTGACACATTGAAATGACTCTGCCACCATCTTGTGGTCACAATGCTGGCGGGAAACTCACTGAAAACCCAACAAATGTTCAACAATTTTTCCATACAAAATTTGAAAGACAAAATAGCCCAGTGTCATGGGGGTGGATGGGGTAGAAACTGGTAAGTGTTTGAGATTGTTGTATTATTCTGGATTGCAAAACGTGCTTATCTGTCAAGAAAAATGGACGACAAGCCTTATCTTTCAGCTTGATGCTTATTAAGAGAGAAAACGAAGCCATTGATCAAATTATTGGCTATGAAAACACTGCTTGACTAGATTATACATCAGGCCAACAACAAAATGTTAAGTGTGCTTTGACCTTGACATCCATCCATTCATTCATGGGGGTCGAGTAGAGGGACAGCAGCCAAAGCAGGAAGACCCAGCCTCTCTGTCCTCAGCCACATGGTCTAGCTCTTCAGGGGAAATTCCAAGACCATTTGAGGGACATAGTCCCTCCAGCATGTCCTCGGTCTTCCCCACACCCTCCTCCTGGTGGAACATGCCTGGAACACCTCACCACAGAGGCCTCCATGAGGCATCCTGACCAGATGCCTGAGCCACCTCATCTGGCTCCTCTCTATGCAGAGCAGCAGTGGATGTAATCCCTCTTCAGTGACCAAGCTCCTCACCCTGTCTCTCAGGGAGAACCCAGACATCCTATGTAGGAAAATTATTTTTGTATCCTTGATGTAGTTCTTTCAGTCACTAGCCACAGCTCATGATTATAGGAGAGGGTGGAAACATAGATTAACCGGTAAATAGAGCACTTCACCTTTTGGCTTAGTTCCGTCTTCACCACGATGGACCAATGCAGAATCCGCATTACTGCTAATGCTGCACCGAACCATGTGCAGATCTCCCATGCCATTTTTCCCCTCACTCATGAACAAGAAGCCCAAGAAGCCCACTTTTTTCCAGTTTAGGACCATGGTCTCAGATTTGGAGATGCTAAATTTCAGCCCAGTCACTTCACAACAACTGCATTTAACCCATCATGGATGAACCATGAGCAGAAGCCAGGACCCAAAGTCCCACGGCTCTAATTTCTCATCAGCAGACGTGTCATCGGGCTTGAGAAGGTCTTCAAAGTATTCTTTTCACCAACACAAAACATCTGAAGTTGTAATCAGCAGCGCACCATCCTCGATATATGCAGTATTGACAGTGCACTGCCTCGCCCTCCAGAGCCGCCTATTGGTGGACCAAAATCTCCTTGAACCCATTGCACTCCATGGCCTCAGAATAATAGGACTCCTTTTTTTGGATTTCTTCTGGTTCCAAGTCACTGCTTTTGATGTGACCCACCAGCACAGAGAGTAGCATTTTCAACTTTTTTTCAGCTGAGTTTTTCTAGATTTTTCTTTAAATATAAACATCTTTACACTTTCCTCATCTTCTCCTCATCTTGGGCGTCTCCTCTTACACCTCTCCGCCTGCTGCAACAGACATTCTTCTCGGATGGGCTAACAATAGGCTAACCAAAAACAAAGACTTTGTCAGCTGCCCCAGCTAACACAGCCAACGCACTCAATAGGTAAATACCAAGTGCTACCCTCGGTCATATTAGCCAATGTGCGTTCACTCTGTCGAAAGATGGACAAACTCCAGGCCAACATGAACCACAAGCATGAGTACCGGACTTAAAGTACCGGTTAAAAAGTTAGAAAATTAACGATAATTCACTGTATATAGATTTTGGTCATCCCATAAGGCGAGACCGGGACTGGGGGGTCTATCTCTGCGTTGACCCCCAGTATGTTAGACAGTGGTCGTCAGGGAGCTGCTCCGCAACTTAAACATTGAGCTCCTAGCGGTCTCCCTGAACCCTTTCTATCTCCTTAGAGAATCCCCACAACTTTTCCTGATCATGGTTTATATCCACCCAAAAGCCAACGCAGCCTCAGAGCCTATGAAATCCATGCTTGACAGATTTGAGCAGATGTCCCCTTCTTCTTTTTCTTCTTCTTTACTTTCGCCATTTCCTTCAGGGGTCGCCACAGCGAATCAACCTTCTCCATCTAACCCTATTCTCTGTATCCTCCTCTCTCACACCAACTACCTTCATATTCTCTCTCACTATGTTCATAAATCTTCTCTTTGGTCTTCCTCGAGACCTCCTGCCTGGCAGCTCCAGTTCCAGCATCCGTCTACCAATATATTCACTATCCCTCCTCTGTGCATGACTGAACCATCTCAGTCTGGCTTCTCTGACCTTCTCTCCAAAACATCTCACTCGTTCTTCCTCTGATAAACCCATTCCTGATCCTGTCCATCCTGCTGACTCCCAAAGAGAAACTTACCATCTTCATCTCTGCGACCCCTAGCTCTGCCTCCTGTCTTTTGTCGAGGCCATACAGCATCGCATGTCTCACCGCTGCCTTGAACACCTTTCCTTTCATTCTGGCAGAGAGTCTCCTATCTCACTTTTTTCCACCCATTCAGGCCTGCTTGAACCTGAAATCCTCCAAAGTCTTGATCTCCACTCCCTGTAGCCCCACCATTCCACCCGGGTACCTCTCATTCACAACTTTCATTCTTCTCCTTTCCAGAGCATACCTCCACCTCTCTAGATTTTCCTCAACCTGTCCCCTGCTCTCACTACAGATAGCAATGTCATCTGCAAATATCACAGTCCATGGAGATTCCTGTCTAATCTTATCTGTCAGCCTGTCCATCACCTTCAAACAAGAAGGGGGTCAGAGTTGTTCCCTGATGGAGTCCCACCTCCACCTCAAACCTCTCTGTTACACCTATAACACCGCACCAGTGTCTCAAAGCTAGCATAAATGTCCTGCACCAGTCCAACATACTTCTCTGCCACTCCATATTTCCTCATACAACACCAGAGCTCCTCTCCTTGGCACCCTGTCATATGCTTTTTCTAGGTCTACAAAAACACAATGGAGCTCCCTCTGGCCTTCTCAATGCTTCTCTAATGGCGTTCTCAATGAAAATACTGCATCTGTAGTACTCTTTCTAAGCATGAAGCCATACTTCTGTTCACTGCTGTGTCCTCTGCAAACATCATAGTCCATGGCAATAATGTTTGCAGATGACATCCCCTGATGCCCCAAAATTCATCATGGGTGATTTCAATCACTGCTCCCCATACAAAGCTCTGAAAGGATTCCAGCAGCATGTTACGTAAAGCCCGTCTGTGGAATACATTTGAGAAATGTTTCAGATCCGTCCCTGATGTTTACAAAGCTGTCCCCCTCACCCTCTGCTGACCACCACTCCATCCTGCTTGCTCCCACCTATGCACCAGGTAGGTGCATAGGACATAAGGACAGCAGGTAGAATAACTAAGATCATCAAGCAGTGGATGCCAGACAGCACTGATAGACTTCAGGGATGCCTATGAATGCACGGGTTGGGATAATTGTATGTCCACATCCAAGGATATCGGCGAGCAGGTGGAGACTGTATCATCCTACATCTCCTTCTGTGTTGACAATATCATCCCCACAAAAATGTCACCATGGTTTCTAACAACAAACCTGGGTGACTACAAGGCTAAAGAAGATTCTAATTAAAAAAAAAAAGAATCACTTGCGGACTTCCGGTGACGCAATGTACTGAAACATACGCACGGAGTTGAGCTCTCCCAAAAATTGGTAGTATTCAGCAGTTTATGAAAAAATACTTGACAGTTTAATGGTGGAACAGTGAGTCTGAGGCATTGCAGATTAGGATGAGCACGGCCGGAGACACACGGAACGCAGCAAAACAGCAAAAACAGCAAGAAGAAGCGAAAGGAAAAGATCGGCCGCCATCTTCCCCAAGCCAGGTGAGCAGAAAAACGGATGAACAGAAAATGGAGAACATTCTTCGCGAGTTGAAAGAGTTGAGGAAAGAAAATAAGCAAGCATTTGCAGACACTAAGGAACAATTAATTAGACTGGAGGTGTCGGTCACGGACTTGATTCAAAGGATTGAGAAGCTAGAGCGGAGAACTGAGGAAGCGGAGACCAGGGTATGCCAGGTGGAGGACACAGGCCAGCGCCATGAGAGGATGCTGAGGCACCTGTTTGAAACGGGAGGCGGCCCTGACGAACATGTGCGACAATCTACAGAACCGGATGCGCCGCAACAATCTGAGAATTTATCAAGTCCCCGAGGAAAGTGAGAAAGGTGACATGATTGGTTTTGTGAGGAACTTAATTGAGACGGCGCTAAAACTCCCGCCCGAGCTAAATCTAAAAAATCGAGAGGGCACACAGATCACTGGGGCTAAAGCCTGCGAGTTCAGCGCCTCTGCGCTCCATTATCGTGAGGTTTCTGGATTATACAGTAAAGGAAGCAGTGCTGCGACAAGCATGGGCCCAAAAACGAGTGAAGTTCCAAAAAGGAGTGATTTACTTTGACCAGGATTACTCTCCAGAAATACAGAGGAAGAGAACGCAAGTCCGAGGAGTGATCAAGCAGCTGAAGGAGAAGGGGATCCGGGCAATGTGCCGCTACCCGGCGCAGCTGAGAATCAACTTGGAGTCGGGAGTGAAAACACTACGCTGGTGGATGCTGTGCCAACATTGAAGAAGCTGGGCAGCGAGGTGCAGGTTAGTGAGAGAGAGAGACTGGAATGGGAACTCTCAAAGACACATGGCAAAGACAGGATGGTGGGAAGAGAGAAAGAAAGGACACATCACTGTCCGTCGCAGACCTGCGGGCTGTTTTGCTGGACTAAAATAATGAGGAGGACTGTGCCCGGGTAATGTTAAAATAATTAGATAATGTTATTACTGTCAATCTTAAAGTTCTATGTGTATTACTGTTCATAGTTTAAACAGCCAAATATGCTGAAGTTAAGTGAATCATATTGTAAAGTTATTGAGAGGAGAGGAGAGTTAACTGCTATTATTTTCAATTAATATTTTTCTACGATGAGACCCGTGTTGGGATCACCGCCTCACCAAAGATTTTGTTTTTTTCTTTGGTCTGTGGTTGGGACAGCACTTAGTGCACTTTTCCCAGAGGGAATCTTAAATCACAACCCTCTGCCTGCATTACAACAGGAGCTGGACAGATATCTGTACTCAGCTGGACTATTGGAAGTCACATATGTTTACTTTATTTTTTCTGTTTTGTGTTTTAAGAGTTCTTATTTCCTTGACATGTTGGTTAGGTCGGCACAAGTGATTTTTGTTACTACTAGGACAAGGATAGTTACTTTATGCAAAGGTGAATCTGGGGAGAGTAAAATGAAAATAGGAAATACCAATTTATGTCAGAGGTTGGGATTATCAGTTATAATGTCAAAGGATTAAATAATCCTATAAAAAGAAAGAAAATGCTGACTCAGTTGAAGAAATTTAATCGCTCAATAGCGTTACTACAGGAAACACACTTAAATGAGGTAGAACATAAGAAATTGAGGAGAGACTGGTTTGCACAGGTATTTTATGCTTTTTGTTCAAACAGCAGAAAGAGGGGAGTAGCAATTTTAATTAGTCATTCAATTAGTTTTGCAATTCAGAGAGAAGTGAAGGATAAAGCGGGGAGATATATACTTATTATGGGAACAGTAGGTGGAGTAGAGCTAACTATCATGAATATCTATGCCCCCAATGAAGATGACCCCAATTTCTTTAAAAAAGTGGCGACTGTAATGGCAAGAGAAGCCAGAGGCACTATAATTTTAGGAGGAGATTTCAATTGTGTTTTAAATGTAAAATTGGATAAAACTCCTTCTGATTATGGGCCCATTAGCAGGAAATCCAGGGCAGCAAAACATATGTTGGAAGAATTAGGACTTGTGGATGTTTGGAGGGCTAAGAACCCAACCACGAGAGATTTCACCTTTCTGTCCATGATACATGGGTCATATTCAAGAATTGATTTGATTTGCATCTCAAAACAAAGCTTATATAAAGCCAGAGAATCTGTTATTGAACCTGGTACCCTATCTGATCATGGTCCTGTCTATATGAAATTAAATTTAGGCTTTGGTTGGCACTTCAAATACTGGAGACTAAATATTTCATTGTTGACAGATCCAAATATAAAGGAAAACATAAAAAAAACAATTGATGAATACTTCAAAATTAATGATAATGGATCAGTATCCCCCTCGACTCTTTGGGAGGGGGCAAAGGCGGTGCTGAGAGGGAAATGTATTGAAATTGCGGTTAGATTAAACAGACAGAGAATGGAAAAGGAAAAACAGCTGGAAAGTGACATAAAAAGACTAGTACATGAACACAAAATGACAAGGGACAAAAATGTCTTTAAACAAATACAAGAAAGTAAAACCTCCTTGGATGAACTTCTCACACAAAAAGCAGAGGGAGCACTTCGATACACAAGCCAAAGGTACTATGAAAAGGGAAATCGGGCGAGCCGGCTACTTGCGTTTCAATTGAGGAAACAACAATCAAGCCGTATTGTCCCTAAGATAAAACACCCCTCCTCTCTGACCGAGGTCTCCCACCCAGAGGAGATAGCTGAGGCATTCCGTACTTACTATAAAAATCTTTATGATACATCAGGAGAAACACAAGACAAAAGGAAATTAGAAGATATATTAAAAAATCTTAACTTAAGAAAACTCTCTGCATCTGAGGCAGACGAATTAATAGCTCCTATCCGAGAAAACGAGATACAAGACGTTATTAAATCATTAAAAAACAACAAATCCCCTGGCAAAGATGGTCCACCAGGTGAATCTTATAAGGCCTTTGGAGAGGCGCTTGTGCCAAAACTTTGCCAGATCTTTAATTATGCCTTACAGGAAAATGACCAACCTCAGAGCTGGTCTGAGGCAGTAATAACGGTTATACACAAAGAGGGGAAAGATCCATTAGATTGTGGTGCCTATAGGCCAATCAGTTTGTTGGGGAATGACGTAAAGATTATTAGTGCCATATTAGCAAACAGAATGCAGAAATACTTAGGTAAATTGATTAACCCAGACCAGACCGGTTTCATACCAGGTCGACAAGGAGCAAACAATATGCGAAGAGCATTAAATGTACAATCATTGGCAAGACATTCAGTTCACCCGTCAATGCTTCTCAGTCGAGATGCTGAGAAGGCGTTCGACAGGGTGGACTGGACATATCTGAAATTTACTATGGAACAAATGGGATTTAATTTGACATTTATAAAATGGATTGAAGCACTGAATAAAGACCCAATATCAAGAGTCAGGGTGAATGGGTACTGCTCCCAATTTTTTCACCTTAAAAAAGGAGTCAGGCAGGGGAACCCAATCTCGCCTATTTTGTTCGCATTGTGTATTGAACCGCTTGCTGAATTGATAAGGACAAATGATCAGATCGAGGGAATAGTAGATGAAGGAGGGGAGATACACAAAATTTTGTTGTTCACGGATGACGTTCTTTTGTTTATAAGAAACCCTCAGTCATCTATACCGGCCCTTATGCAATGCCTGAGGGACTATGGGGAGATGTCAGGGTACAAGGTGAATGAGGGGAAATCAGAAGCAATGATGATAACAGGATGCTGGCCGACATGCTTGGATGGACAGGTGAAATTCAAGTGGTCAAAAAGGGGCTTTAGATACCTGGGAATCATTCTCACACATAACACAAGTCAGCTATATAAGACAAATTATGGTAAACTAATTTCTCAGATCAAAAATGACATGGAAAGATGGGAGGTGCTTCCTTTGTCCTTAGTTGGGAGGATAGAAAGTATCAGGATGAATGTCCTACCTAGAATGCTGTTTCTGTTCAATGCTCTGCCTATCACTGTTCCTGTATCTACCTTTACATCACTGGATAAGCTCATTTCCAAATATATATGGCAGAACAAGAGGCCCAGAGTGAGATTGAAAATACTCTGTGCACCCAGAGATAAGGGCGGATTGGCCTTGCCACACTTCCGAAGTTACTCCCTGGCAGCACAACTCGGAAAATTGGACTCATGGATAAGACTAGATATGGACACAAGATGGGTGCATATAGAGCAAGGTTCAGTTAAAAATGTGTCGCTTTCAACTCTCCCCTTTCTAAATTCAAAAGCAAGACATGGACTTAAGATACAAAATGAATATGTCAACCATACACTTAAGGTTTGGGAAAAGACAAGACGATTCCTGAATCTACCTCTATCCCTATCAAGGGCAGCAAAAATAACAGCAGCAGGTGACTTTCTGCCAGCAAAGATGGACAGTGGTTTCATTAGATGGGCAGGGAAAGGTTTAATCACAATAAATCAGTTATTTGAAGGAAGGACTCTGAGGGCTTTTTCACAACTTCACAACAGGCAAAATATGACATTGACTCTAAGGATTTATTTCGATATTTTCAAATTTGACATTATTTGATGACACACAAAGAATGGGACAATATTAAAGAAGCTTCAACTAATTTTGAACAATATTGGATTGAGATAGTTGAGAACAAAATGAACATTATATATATATATATATATATGGCAGGATACGTATGGACACTTCAGTAGACACACTGGATGTGAAAGCTAAGTGGGCACTGGAATCTAATGCCGTGATTGCTGATGGAGAATGGGAGGGTTCTTGGTTGCCCTGGCAAAAATGTTTAAGCAGCCCAACATGGAGGGAGTTCAGCTGGAAGTTAAGAATAAGGGATTTTAAAACTCCCTTGATAATAGCTTCTTATGATAATAACTGTTCTCCCCTGTGTTGGAGGGGCTGTGGCATAACGGGGGACTTCTCCCACATCTTTTGGGACTGCCCTAAACTGATGAAATTCTGGGAAGAGGTAAAAAAACAAATAAGTGAGATTTTAAAATTAAACGAACCGATTGATCCACAACAATTTATTATGGGTACAGCATCAACAAGCAACCTAAGGAAAAACCAGGTGTTTTTGCTTAGAGTTCTTCTATTAATTGCACATAAAATGATCACAGTAAACTGGCACAAACCCCACCCACCTACCCTGGACCAGTGGCGTCAGAGACTTAAGGATGTAAACTGCATGGAACGCATAACAGCAAACTTACGACTTCAGACAGACCTATATCTTGACAAATGGGCACCCATTAAAAAATATTTGGAGAGTTGAAGATATTATCTCTATTTGACTGAGTAAGTTGTTTTTTTGTGTTTGTGTTTTTTTTTGTTTTTTTTTTTTAGTTTTATTTTTCGCTTGCTATTGAGGAAATAAGTGACCTAGAAAGATTATTGTATAATGTATATCTTGTTATGAGGTTTTGTAAGAATGTGTACGACACTGTTAAGGAACCTGTTCTAATAAATGTTCAAAAAAAAAAAAGGTGTTTGATGTGGACAGTTTGTAACAAGCACAAAATAACAACAACAATATACTGCTCAGGTTCCTCCCAACCATACACTCTCAGGTCTGTGTCTTTGTCCATTGAAGTCTCCCAGTATAACAAGAGAGATCCCGGTAGGAGTGCAGGCCCTCCAGGGACTCCAAAAAGGGTGCGTAGACTTAACAGCTGTCGACAGTCAGAAACCATCTGAACCCATCCTCCTCTGAACCCCAACATACAGGCACCAAGTCAGGGGTCAATAAGTATGCCTTACATTTGCTCAGCACCTCTCCCTGGGGAATGGAAGAGTCCAACCCCTCTTGAGAAACTGGTTCCGGAGCCCAAGCAATGGGTCAAGGCAAATTTGACAATATCAGTCTGGGACCTCTAAGTCCTGCATCCCAGCTCTGGTTTACCTAAGTCCCGAGAGCAGGGGTGGGCAAACTACGGTCCACGGGCCACATCCAGCCCAATGGTCTTTTTAATCCGGCCCGCCACAGAATTCATACTTGATGTGAATGATTGAATGATTGGATCTAAGAGTGTAAAAGCTCAGACAAGATGCTATTTCATTTTTGGAGCAACTTGAGAACACTTGTGAATTATCCTGAGCTGAATGACACAGATTGGCTTTTTGATTTAGCCTGTACTGTACTGGACTGTACTGGACGCTACTGGGCTGGACTGGACTGTACTGGACATACTGACACACATGAATGAGCTGGATGTGAAGCTACAAGGGAAAAACTGATTTGTGCATGAAATGCAAACAAACGCCAGAGCCTTCAAAACCAAGCTGGTTTTATTTTCAAAGCAAATGTCAGATGAGTCTGACATGTACTCTTAAGAAATGCGTTTTTTTTTAAATATATATTGTATCTTGTGCTGACCCGGCCCGTCTGTCAAATTTTACAAGTCGATGCAGCCCCTTAGCCAAAAAGTTTGCCCACCCCTGCCCGAGAGCCAGCTTTTGTAGCTGAGGATCTGACCGCCAGGATTTCTTACTTCAGCCACCACCCAACTCACATTGAACCCAACCTCCTGGTTCCGCCTATTGATGGTGAGATAACAGAAAGGGGGACCCATGTCGTCTCTAAGGGCTGTGCCTGGCCAGGCCGCCTAGGGTACAGGCCCAGCCGCTAAGCGCTCGCAATTGAACCCCTACCCTTGGGCCTCCAGTGAGGGTCCTGGTGGCCTACATCCAACTATGGTAAAATTTGGTCCATTACTGTTATTCTTCATTGAGGGATATTTGAGCCACACTTTGTCTGGATCCTTGCCTCGGTCCTTTCTGCCTTAGGTGAGCCTACCAGCCGTATAGCCCCTGACAACTTAGTACCTAAAATCACTGGCAACAACTGCTCCACCACGATTACCTGACAGCTTGAGGTGAATCCATTTGTAAAATAGCTATTTCTTTCTGCATACTGGAACAATCACAGACCAACTGGTAAAATTACAGACAAATTTACAGAAGCAGATGTGTAAAACACATGACACATACAGTAACTACAGTATATCAAAGTGGAGTAAATGAGACTGTTTATTCACATGTAAGCTTGTCGTAAAACTCCATTTCATTTAGGGTTGTGTCTTTAAGCCATTAGGCTGTGTACAACAGATGTTGATTAAACAACAATCAAGGAGAACGTTCATCAACATAGCATTTGGCATGTAAACAAAATATCAAGACAAAGGGAAAAATAAAATCTAAAAACACTCCAGATGTAGATACCTAAGCACACAGTTTAATTCAGCATTGTTTTGTTGCCAAAATGTCACTGCCTAATCCTTAACATGAGGCACTTTATGGTGTTTCATCAGAATTTTGTTTTCAGGTGTTTGCCATACAAAATATTATTTGGTGCTATCCGTTCAAATGATTGGGACCTTTATACCAAAACACAGTTGTATCTGGCAAGGCACAGTTTAACAGTTTCTGAATTGACCAACAGGGGAAATATAAGGATAAGTGGCAAAGTTACAGATCACTACTTAAGGGAGATACACAGAAATGGTACTAATGAACAATAGTGTGAAGTACAAGCAAAAAGACAAAAAAAAACATTTAAGCTTGTCGGGTAAACAAATGAGGAATACCTATCAATATATTAAAACAACTAAAGAAAATTTCAGCACAATTTGGTTCAAGTTATATATATAGATGTGAACACACATTATAAATCTGTTTGAATATCATGTATTTTCAGACCCTGAGCTGATGAGTCCTCTCAAAGAGTTACTATCTATTATTCTCACATCAAGAAAAAAAATGAAAACATTTAAAAAGATACATTTTACTGTGGGTTTTTCTTCTACTGATAATAGTTTGCATCTAGAAACGCACCTCAACCAATGTTATCAGCAGTAATAACTTTGCCCAGTGACAAATGTAATAGGTAGACAGAAATGTAGCTATACCAGCTATACTAAAACAGCATTCAAATATTGGTGCCAACACGTTCATATACTTGCAGACACAATGTAAGTTAGGCACATGCAAGTTTAATGCTGGACTATGTACTTTAACACATTGTAAGTCGCTTTGGATAAAAGCGTCTGCCAAATGCAATGTAATGTAATGTAATGTAACACATCTTCAACACTCTGTCTATAGTCCCCTCAACACTTCCAGACATTAACACATCTACATGACCCAATCAACCCCCCCCCATGCTCTTGTACTGTACCTCTCTTCCTTCTCCTCACTCATCATCCCCTACTCCTTGCTCCACCTAATCCTTGATGCTATCTTCTGATAGCATCTCCCCCCAGGATTCTTTAGACCTGTGCCAGCTGTCCCCGGTACTGAAACACCTCTAAAACTTGAGCCTGAGACAGGTGTCAAGTCCTGCTTGGTAACTGTCCTGTACCCAAGAAGTCGTCACCATCTGACCTCAAAGACTATCGACCAATGGCACATTCATTTCACATGAGTAAGGTTCTGAGAGACTGATCTTAGCCCAACTGGGGGCAAAGTTAGTTCTGGACCCTCTCCACTTTGCTTGTCAGCCCCACTTAGGAGTTAAATACAGTGTCATCATCTTGCTGCAACAAGCTTGCTCACACCTGGATGGTGGAGGAGTTACAGTGAGAATCACTTTCTTTGATTTCTTGATTTCTTTGATTTTCATTCAGCCACTGTTGCTGGATAAAAAGTTGAGGTTGATGGGTGTCAATGACCAACTGGATGACTGACTATTCTATTTTTATTTCTCCTTTATTTAACCAGGAAAGTCCCATTGAGATTAAAGTCCTAGCCAAGAGGCAGCAAAAGAATACAATTGCATTTAAAATGAAATTAAAATGCCATAGAAATCATATAAAACAGTTACAAGTCTGTGAAGTCGTCTCAAGTTTTCTCAAGTGTTCTCAATCTGGACTTAAAGCCGCTCAATGAAACAAGTTCCGTGAGTTTCCAGTCCTTTTGCAACATGTTCCATGTAGTGGGGGCAGAACAGACAAAAGCCTTTTTCCCAGTTCCATGCGGACAAATGGAGCAGAAAGAAACAGCTGATCATTAGAACGTAAACCGTAAGAATCAACACTTCTCTGTGTGATTACGTTACAAATGTAAGAGGGCAACAGTGCTCTGTGATTGGTCTCAGACTGGAGAACTTTAAGACCGTAGTCGATGGGACACTGAAGAAACTGTCATCCACCATGGACAACCCTGACCAACCCCTCCACCTTACACTGAATAGACAGCGGAGCAGCTTCTCCAGCAGACTGTTACAGCTCCGCTGTCTAACAGACAGATAAAACAAATCTTTCCTACCACATTCCATAGGCCACAAAGTAGCAGATATTAGTAAAAGTGAAGTGAGAGATGCACTGAAGAGGATGAAGAGTAGAAAGGCAGTTGATCCTGATGAATACCTGTTGAGGTATGGAAGTGTCAAGGAGAGGCAGCGGTAGAGTTTCTGGATAGATTACTCAATAAGATCTTAGAAAGTGAGAAGATGCCTGAGGAACGGAGATGATGTGTGATGGTGCCCATTTTTAAGAATAAAAGGGATGTGCAGAATTGCAGAAACTATAGAGGGAGAAAGTTGAGGAGCCACACAATGAAGTTAGTGGAAAGAGTAGTGGAAAGCAGACTGAAACCAGATATCAGAAATTCAGTCAGAGGATACAGGAGGAAAACGTCACACATGAGCTGGCAGCATATCACTGCATAATTCACCAGGAGTCGCTGTGTGGCAAACCCTTGAAAATGGAACATGTAATGAGCACCATAACGCGATTAATTAACTTCATCAGAGCCAAAGGTTTAAATCCCCACCAGTTCAAGGCATTTCTGGGCGAGTTAGATACAGAGTATGGTGACTTCCCCTATCACAAAGAGGTGGGATGGCTAAGCCAGGTAAAGGTGCTGCAAAGATGTTTCGAGCTGCGTGAGGAGATCTGTCTGCTCATGGAAAACAAAGGGAAAGACACAACAGAGCTCTGAGATGAACCATTTCTGTGTGAAATGTAGATGTGCGACATCGCAAGCCATCTGAATCTGATGAACCTGCAGCTGCAGGGACGGGGGGAAGGTCATCTCTGATATGTACAGTACAGTGAAGCCGTTTAAAACCAAGTTGAGTCTGTGGGAAATGCAGATGCAGATAGAAAACTTGAGCCACTTTCCCAGCTGCCAGACCAGGAAAGAGAAGCTCTCTACCACTGTGTTCCCAAGTGCACAGTTTGCCGATAAACTCAACATTTGCGGCCGACTTCCGATGCCGATTTGCTGATTTTGAAGCCCAAAAAAGTAAGTTTGCACTGCTCGGCAGTCCTTTCGCAGTTGACGTGGAAGGTGACCACCAAACCTACAAATGGAGTTGATCGAGTTCCAGTGCAATGACACACTGAAGGAAAAATATGAGCTGCTAAGTTTGCATGTTTCATCCCCAACACAATGCCCCAGCTTCGCATTGAAGCTGTTCAGACACTCTCTATGTTTAGCAGCACATACCTGTGTGAACAACTGTTCTCTTTGATGAAGCTAAACAAAACATCGCAAAACATCTCCTCACTGAGAGGAGCTGTCTCAGTGATAAGCACCTTCACTCAATCCTGAGGATTTCCTGAGCTCAGAGCCTGACCCCAAACAGTGATGAACTTGTACAAAAGATGAGACACCACCAAATATCAGGTGCAGTCTCAGACAAGTGGGCATCACAGAGCATGAACGTATTTTTAGTTTTTAATTCAGTTCAATTTTTACATTTGTTTCAATACTTTCTTTGAAGAAAGTATTGTTTTGTCTGTGTGCCATAGATTTTTGTATTTTATTTTATTTATTTATATTTATTGTTCAGTTAATTGCAGATAGGAGCCATGAGAAAGAATATAACTGATTTGATTTATTTATTTTTATTTTCTCATTTTTCTATTTGAAAGCAGTAATTGATATGATCATAGAGCAGCACAATATTGCATTCTCAGTTTGTAATGCATGCAATTTTATTTAGCATGTACGTCTTGGTTCAATAGACTATGATCAGTCAGTTCAATATGTTTTAATAAACACTGAACTTGTCCGGCCCTCAGCTTGTAACAAATTTGTTTTTTGGCCCTCTGTGTACTTGACTTTGACATTCCTGGCTTAATTGGTTCAGTAATGTACAGAGGAGGGATAGTGAATATGGGTAGACAGATGCTGGAATTAGAGCTGCCAGGTAGGAGATCTAGAGGGAGACTGAAGAAAAGATCTGTGGACGAAGTGAGACACAATATGAAGTTGGTGTGAGAGAGGAGGACACAGAAAATAGGGTTAGATAGAGAAGGTTGATTCGCTGAGGGGGCCGCTGAAGGGAAAAGCCAAAAGGAAAAAAAAAAGACTCAGTTGAATACACTATAAAGAATATAGGTATTTCATGTTCAAACTGATAAACGTTAATTTTTTTTGCAAATATTCACTCATTTTGAATTTGATGCCTTTAACACATTTCAAAACAGTGGGACAGGGGCATTTTTACATCTGTGTTACATCACCTTTCCTGTTGACAACACTCAATAAGCATTTTGGAACTGAGGACACTAATCATTTAAGCTTTGTAAGTGAGTGAAGATGTGGTAAACATGTATGACGTTTGAGATAATTCTTTTGTACTTTTAAAACTATATTTACATTCCATTTAATTTCTATTTTTAGCTTGTCCCTGCCTGTTCTTTGTATGTTACGCTGCACAATACTTTTACAATCCTGGGATCAGTAAAGTACATCTTATCTTACCACCTATGCCACACTGACTGGTTTAACAGATTTATTCTAAAATAGAAAATAAAACAGTGATGATGGGTAGACTTTATCTATAATTAGCTATATTTAGCTCCCAGCTTGACCCACAAATCAGCTAAAAATCCTTTAAAATTTAAGAATAAAATACTGCATTCATTCTTCAATTACTTGACACCCACCCATACACAGACAACGCAATCAAACATGCATATAATAACATTATTATATGATGCAGAAAACTGATAAGGAACGTATATGGTATAATGAATTGGACCTATAAACAGAATTTCTAATCAATTATCCACCAATAGCCTTTCTCTGAAAAAGTAAGGAATTATGTCCCTGTGCCATAAAGATTAAAAGATTTGTATGAGGACAAAAAATATGACTCCCCTCTGTTAAAGAATAAGTATTAGTGGGACAGAGTAGTGCAAATATGTCATCTTCAGAGTATGATAAAGTAAATGTATAACAAAGACTGGCTGAAACCAAGGGAATGACTTACCAGGTAATGCTGTTCCTGCGAAAGTAGGAACAGGCACTCCCTCACAGCTTTGAAAGTGTATGCAAACAGAATTCTCCCAAACAGGAAGATACCCACCCACCAGGTATATCATCTGAACATACCTGAAACACAAGTTTAATTTCCAAAGGCTTACAATGCTCCACCCTCTTAACCTCATACAGTGGTTTGCAATAGTAATCATACCCACTTTTTCCACATTTTGTAACAAAAAACACAAATATAAATACAATTTATTGGACTTTTATGCATTTTTGCATGGTTATATTATTAATTTATTCCAAAAAAAAAAGTGCAGTGTGTATTGAGCCCCCTGAATCAATACTTTTTGGAATCTTCTTTTGCAGCAATTTCAGCAGCATGTCAATGAGGTAAGTATCTGCCAGCCTTGCAGATCTCGAAACTGACATTTTTGCCCATTCTTCTTTGCAAAACTGCTCAACCGTGGTCAGATTAGATTCATTCAAGATTCAAAGTGTTTATTGTCGCATGCAGTGTAGAAACATATTTCTCTGTACAGTGAAATTCCTACTTTGCTGTCCACAGCAGTGACGTGCAGTCAGTAGACGCAGGTGAGGCCCGGCCTCACCTAAAATGAAAAAATAAATTGAATGGTTCTATTTATTCAGTGATTTGTACTGTAAAGTTATTCTTTTTTTCAAAATCGCTGAAAAAAAAAAAATCACATTTAGCGTTTAAATATGAAGAAGAGACGTGCGGTGACACGGCAGCCAGTGGAGCCAACTATGGATTGCACGTCACTGGTCCACAGTACATTAGGATATATACTGACGGAAAGAGTGTAAACACTATTGTAAGTATGATACGATATGAATATGAAAAGTGCAGTAAAACACTGGCAGTGCAATAAGGCATTTGAGTGTGGATTGGTGTGCAACTCACAAAGTGCAGGTGCAAGGATGAGTGCATTTAAATGGGCAGTAGTAATATGTGCAAGAAGAATGAGTGTCAGCTGTTAAGGAGTCTGATGGCAATCGGGTACAACAAATTATTAAATATGTTGTTCTACATTTCAAACGCCAAGGGTGGACATTTGTTTGTTAGTTTGTGGGGTATGACCCTGATGTAGGAGTCTTTGTTTAATAGGTGGGAGAGGGAGTAATGTAAGGTGGCAGCTGTGGCATCCGAGGTAGACCTGTTGAGCTGGTATGCGAATTGCAGGGAGTCTAGGGTTTCCGGAATGGCATTCTGATGTGGGCCAACACCACTCTCTAGAAGCACTTCATGATAATCGGCATGAATGCTACTAGCCTTTTGTCATTCAGGCAAGTGGGTGGGCTCCTCTTGAGGAGGGGGATGATGGTTGTGTTCTCGAAGCAGGTGGGGATGGTGCTCTGGCACAGAGGGAGAGGTTGAAGATGGCAATGAGAACACCAGGCAGCTCAGTGCCACAAGCTCTGAGGTCCAGCTCCAGGATGTTGTCCAGTCTGGCTGCCTTGCAAGGATTGATCCTTTTCAGCACTCAGCGTACCTGGTCTAATGACACTGTTAGGAGAGAGGCATGAGATGGGGTTTTGTCAGTCCCATTACGTGTGTGGCTCACCTCTGTGTTGTGGTTGGGGTTCTCGAAGCAGGTGTAGAAGATGTTGAGGTCAACCAGCAGGCTTTCTGCTGTGATGGCGATGCTGGAGGTGGACTTGTAGTCCGTAATGTGCTGCAGACCATGCCACATCCGCCCAGGGTCAGCAGTGGAGTAGAAGCCATCCAGCTTCTCTCTATATCCATCCAGCTTCTCTCTTCTGATAGCATTCTTCAGTTCGTACTTAGCAACTTTGTACTCCGTCTCATTGCCAGACCTAAACGGATGACACCAGGCACGCAGCATGTGGCGTACCTGACTATTCAGCCAAGGCTTCTGGTTGGGGAACTTCCTGACTCGTATGGTGAGCGTGATGTTGTCAACACAAGTGCTGATGTACCAAGTCACATACTCAATATACTCTTGTATGCTAACAGAAGACTCCCCCCTGAGTGGCTGCGGTCTTGGAACACATCCCAGTTGGTTGTCGCAAAACAGTCCTGCGGGATGCCCTCTAAATCCAGGGTCCAGAGTTTGATTTCTCTCGTTACGTTGGTTATGTTACGTATGTCTGTTTCAGTCTCTGTCTGTATGGGGGTACAGAAACAGAGAGATGTGGTGTGACTGTCCAAAGTGGCACCAGGTGGCTGCCCTGTAATTGCCACAGATGTTACTGTATACGTAGTCAAGGGTGTTTTTGTCTCGGTGGGGAATCTCCACATGTTGGTGGTACATGGGGAGTACAGCCCGCAAACTGCAATAGTTGAAGTCACAAGCTGCAATCACAACGGCATCAGGGTGTGCTGTCTGCAGCGCACTGATGACATCATGGAGCTTGCCCAACCCTGTCGCGGAGTTAGCCTGTGGCAGGAGGTAAACAGTGGCTAAAAACATGGCAGTGAATTCCCTCAGTAGATAATAGGGACCGCATTAAAGCGGCAAAAACTCCACTTCTGGCAAACAGTGCTTGCTTACAGTCCGCATGTCTCCACACCATGTGTTGTTAATGATCACACAAACACCTCTTCCTTTAGCGGCCCGGCCCCCTCGGTGTACGGAGTGGGTCTGCAGCTGAATGGCACATGTCCTTGTCCTTGTCCTTGTCCGAGAGCCAGGTCTCAGTGAAGATCAGGGTGTGGCACTACTTGAGTTTACGCTGGGTTGTGATTCTGGTTCTCAGGATGTCCTCCAGGGACCACACATGAGCAAGCAAAAGGCTAGGTAGTGGTGGTTAGCTCGCTCTTGCTTTTAGCCTAGCATGTAGCCCACCCCACTTGCAAAGCTTACGCCATGGTGTCTGAGGCGCCGCCCTTGGGACGGTCTGTCCTCTCGGGCTCGGTGCTTTCGGCCATCCTGGGGGTGGTGGTGTTGATGGTCTTGGGAGCATACAATGACCTGTAGCTCCGGTGGTATGGAATGTGTAAATTCCAGGAGCACTTGTGAGTGATAGTTTTCAGATCTTGCCACAGATTCTCAATTGAATTTAGGGTCTGGACTTTGACACATTAATATATTTTGCTTTAAACTATTCCACTGTAGCCCTAGCTTTACATTGAGGGTTTTTGTCCTGCTGGCAGGTGAACCTATGCTGCAGTCTCAAATCTTCCTGTTTTCTTCCAAGATTGCTCTGTATTTGGCTTCATTCATCTTCCCATCAACCCTGACCATCTTCCTGTCCCTGCTGAAGAAAAGCACTCCAAGAGCATGATGCTGCCACCACTATATTTGACATTAGGGATGGTGTGTTCAGACTATTGTGAAGCCTTGGTTTTTCACCACATATAGCATTGTTCATTTAGCTCAAAAAAAAATAAAAAAATGGCTTTTTTCTTGCTACTCTTGCCAAAAGGTCAGATTTGTGTGGTGCAGCACCAATAGTTTTGTTGTTCTTAACACTTGTGTGCCATTCTGTGTCGGTCTTTCACATAAAATTTGAATGAAAGAGATTTGTGTTTGTGGTCATAACATTACAAATATAAAAAAAGTTAAAGGGATATGAATACTTTTGCCAGGTAATTTTACAAGTAAGACATTTCAACTACAACCAGGAGAAACTTTCAAGAGAAACTTGAAATCCTTGATCCTGGGTCTTAACTGTGCCTGTAGAACAAGTCAAAATTTTCCCCTTCAAACGGGCCTTTTCAATTATTCATTGGCGTTGTATCTTGTGCAGTCATTCTGTAGATTATATTACCCCTTGTGCCGCAAGGTTACAACTAAAGGAAGAATGATTATTAAACTGTATCTTAATAAAAAGTAAAATACAAATGTATAAACAAAACAGACATGATCAGGAATACATTTGCAGGGACCAACATTCAGCATTGATACGGAGATTGTTTACCCACTTCACTGAGTTGGGATTAACAACTAGATAAAGCGACCTATTCAATTAATCAATTGAAAAACCCAAATGGTGCAGAAAGCACTTCTACAACCACCAGAGTGACCTCGGACCCGTACTTCGGACTAACCCCTGGGTCAAAATAAATGTAAGCACCAGTCATCTTTAATATCTGAATGGCCTGAAATGTTCTATTCGGTGTCAAGAAGTATAGAAAGAGGGAACCACTGTGAAGCTGTGCTCCGTTTCAGCATCAAGTCAAATTAAACTACCACAATACAAGACTATCATTATTCTTCAACTGGACATTTTCTCCAGCTTCAATCACTTTCAAAGAAAAATGCCCTTTGAAATAATTCCACAATGACTGTGATATGCCTTTTATGATCGTGTCAAACCTTAGATACATACCATGAAAAAGATACATTTACTTAAAGTGTATGTGATGAAATTAGATCACACTATATATTAACACTAATTTTCCAGCAAACCATTTTTTGTTTATTTTTCTTTAGAAGAAGTACAGCTCTATTGTAAGTCGCTTTGGATAAAAGCGTCTGCCAAATGCAATGTAATGTAATGTAATGTAAAAGTACAAATACCCTTTTGTTGCCTAGAAAGACTACTACAGATGTAGTATTTGCATTGAGAATTCTAATAAAGAACTACAGAGAAGGCCAGAGGGAGCTGCATTGTGTTTTTGTAGACCTAGAAAGAGCAAATGACAGGGTACCAAGAGGAGCTCCGGTATTGTATGAGGAAGTCTGGAGTGGCAGAGAAGTATGTTAAACTGGTGCAGGACATGTATGCTAGCTGTGTGACAGTGGTGCAGTGTGCTGTAGGGTTAACAGAGAAGTTCAAAGTGGAGGTTAGACTCCATCAGGGATCAGCTCTGAGCCCCTTCTTGTTCGCAATGGTGATGGACAGGCTGACAGATGAGGTTAGACAGGAATCCCCATGGACCATGATGTTTGCAGATGACATTGTGATCTGTAGTGAAAACAGTGAACAGGTTGAGGAAAATCTAGAGCGGTAGAGGTATGCTCTGGAAAGGAGAGGAATGAAAGTTAGTTAGTATGTGTGTGAATGAGAAGAACTCGGGTGGAACAGTGAGGCAACAGGGAGTTGAGATCAAGAAGCTGGAGGATTTCAGGTACTTGGGTTCAACAGTCCAGAGCAACAGAGGGTGTGGAAAAGAGGTGAAGAGACGGGTCCAAGCAGGTTGGAATGAGTGGAGAAAAGTGACAGGGGTACTATGTGATAGAAGACTATCGGCCAGAATAAAAGGAAAGGTGTACAAGACAGTGGTGAGACCAGCTATGCTGTATGGACTAAAAACTGTTACAATGACCAAAAGACAGGAGACAGAACTAGAGGTTGCAGAGATGAAGATGTTGAGGTTCTCTTTGGGAGTGACCCGAAAGAAGAAGAAGAAGAAGATATTGATCAAATAATGAATCCTCAGGGAAAATAAGGGATATCTACAGAACTCCTCTACCCCTACCCATCCTATCTGTGGCTCCCAAGGCAGCTCTGTCTCAATTTTGTCTCAACAAATAAATGGGAGCGGGCTACTGTCACCATCTATCATCATTCATGCATTCCATCCCCCCTAACCACCACAGTATGTCTTACTGCTATACTTTTCCTTTGAAAAAAAAAACCAGCCTATTTTACCTGAAAAAAAATATGGGCCCTTCTCCTGAGCTGCTTCCCCTGTTAACTAACTGCAAAATGCAGCAGATGTGGCAGCAACACTTGTACCAACAAACTTGTACCAAAACCAAATATGCAAACCTACGACATACTGGATCGGTCGAGATCCAAGTTAACAACAACCATCAATAGTGCTGATAAACCCACAGGATACCAGTGGAAATTGGGCTGATATGGGTCGAAGAAGGAGAGGAGGATGGATGCAGTGAAAGAGGACAAGAAGTTCGTTGGTGTGAGAGAAAAGAATACAGAGAACAGGACTGGACGGTTAATTTACTGTGGCGACCACCAAAAGGAGCAGCCGAAAGAAAAAGGAGAGGAAATTGTGCAGAACGCTCCACTCAATTCATGTTATTTTAATATTGTTACAATGACCTTGCTACCAGACCTTATTTAGTTGAAAACTCTTCCGTTACTAAATGAACTTAACCTTCTCCAGGCAGATGTTGCAGATTTGCGACAGCTAAATGCTACTTAGCTAATTACGCCACAACTTAATTTGAGCCTGAGAGGGTTAAAGCCCATATTCACAGGACTGGTTGGTTAATGATAAAAGCAGATGCTAAAAGTAATACAATTCCACTCTACACTTGAAAGAAGCCTCTTCTAGACATCAATTAATAAGAAATACATTCAAAGGAACTTAAAATGAACATTCCCATTTTGCAAAAGGTAGCAGCTATTGAGAATCCCAGATAGTGTTTGATTGAAACTCTCCTGAACTATTTATGAAATTCAAATGGAGTGATACCTGACTGCGATCTCCTTTTTCAATTAAATCATGCAAAACCTCTGGAATTATGCTGGTCTGGTGAAAATTCTATGCACTTTCCCTGTATTTTTTGCCAGTTCAAAATATGAAATAAATATGATCATGACTTTTCTTGATCTTTATTGATTCTTTCTCTGCAACCAACTCAGAAAAAAGAGACTATAGTTTACAACTGGGATTTTCATACTTTCACTATTTTTCAGCTCACTTTTTGGAGTGGAGGAAGTGTCATATGTTTTATGAATAGTCCATATGGAAGTGGTAGGTTATTAGCTTCTTACTTGGTCCTGCTCAGCCACTCATTTCTATTTCTTTTCTTAAGTCTAGTATGGATAAATGGAAGGGTAACTCTGGGACTCGTTGACTTGCTAGAAATTTCAAGATGCTGGTGAAAATCAACGCAGATGCATGGTGTGATGACCCATGAGCTGTAAAAAATCAGATGGCAGACTGGCTGCCCTCTATGTCAAAAAAGAGGCAAATGTCAATGATATATGTGCTGATGGAGCCTTTCATCCATCCTCTGTTTCCTTTTTCTTGCCATAAAATCCCTAACTACAAGTACACCATGTGATCGACCACTCGATGATTGTCATAACAGGCAACATGGCTCAGGGGGTCAGAACAGTTATCATTAAACCATACATTCCTGGTTCGAGTTCAGCACTCATCCTACTCTGTCAAAGAGATGATGAACAAGACATTGAACACCCAACCATTCCCCTCAAACTGTTAAGTGGCTGCCTATTGCTTATTCGCCCATGATGGGTGCAATGCAGTGGTCACATTTTGCTGATGTTGTGTCATATGTATAACTAAATGTGACAAAATAAAGATATTTCTTCTAATGACCCCCTCTTCGATCTTAGCTTAGTTATTTGTCATTTTAGTAAGTGTCTTTCAGTATGTCCTTGGGACTTCCTGATCATACTTAGTATAGAAGTTCCTGCTATCATGGACATAACTGTTTCCCAGACATTGTTTTCACAATGAAGACAGCAGGGGTATTCTATGGCTTTTGAGATTGTTATTGTCCTGCCACACTTAATTATATTCAGTCTGTCTTTTCCTGACAGTACTAAGATTTATTGGTAGCAGCCTCTTCTCTCTGGTAAATACTGGTGTGCAAGTCATTTGTGTCAAAAGATGGACACACCGATGAGAACTTCTTTATTTTTATTAATTATCAAGTCATTTTGTGCATAATGTTACATTATTATTGGTAATATATCGATTAAAGCAACAAAAAAAATCTGAAGAGACGTTAGGGAGCCGAAAGAGCCGGCTCTTTTCAGTGAGCCGAGCCGAAAGAGCCGGTTCTCTAGAAAGAGCCGGAATTCCCATCACTACTTCACACCATTTCAGTGTCCTTCCCTCTCCTATTTTCTGTGTCTAGAAGCCTGTCAAACACAGGACCCGGGGAGGAATGTCCTGCTGCAGGGTCAGCAAAAGTTGGCTTTAACTCCTAAGTCAACAAAGAACATACTGTGTATCTTAAAGCCTATTGGTGTACGGTGAAAAGACATAAAACCGCACATTAAGTGAATCTTGTCAATTCACTTAATGTGCGGTTTTATGTCTTTTCACAGTTGATTTTTCAACTCATCTTGCATTCTCAAACAACTGATATGACATATACCAATAGGCCAATAGCCAATAGGCTATACCAATAGGCTTTAAGATACACAGTATGTTCTTTGTTGACTTAGGAGTTAAAGCCAACTTTTGCTGACCCTGCAGCAGGACATTCCTCCCCGGGTCCTGTGTTTGACAGGCTTCGAGACACAGAAAATAGGAGAGGGAAGGACACTGAAATGGTGTGAAGTAGTGATGGGAATTCCAGCTCTTTTTAGAGAACCGGCTCTTTCGGCTCAGCATCACTGAAAAGGGCCGGCTCTTTCGGCTCCCTAACGTCTCTTCAGATTTTTTTTGTTGCTTTAATCAATATATTACCAATAATAATGTAACATTATGCACAAAATGAGTTGATAATTAATAAAAAAAATATATTATACTACTATATTATAGTAGCCTTTATTTTTTCACTCTACAGTGAACTTTTAACTCATTTAAACTTTTTTTTTTTTCTATACAAAGCAACTTTAAAGTCAAGCAACACAAAATCCCTGAAAAACACACAACACAACAAAATGTAAATTAAAAATATTTTCTTTTCAGTGCAACAAATAAATGATTAATAACAAGAATAAACTTGTAGCTTTTTTATACGTAACAAATTTAAAGTGAAACACAGGATCCCTGAAAAACACACAAAATAAAATTAAAATATTTACAGATCTACAAAAAATAAATTATAGAATACAAAACAATTTTAGCTTTTTATACACTCAACAAATTTAAAGTCAAACAACAACACAGAATCCAAAAAAAAATGCAAAACAACAAAATATAAATTAAAATTATTAACTCTTCAGGACTCACAAGAACTATTTACAATTTAACTTTTAACCAATTTAGACTGAAACAACACAGAACCCCTGAAAAACACGCAAAAAGTATGAATTAAAATGTGTAAAACAAAAAGAAAAAGATCAGCAGTCTCTACTGAAGATTGGCATTTAAAAACACCAAGCTTTGAGGGACCAATATGGCTTCCTCTGTCAGTGATTATCTGACCTGTTTTAGAGAAGATTGTCTCAAGGGTACTGGTGTTGTAACAATGCAGTCTCTGAGTCATCACATGTGTGAGGCGTGGATAGACTGAAGCCTATCTTTCCCACCAGTTTAGTGGGTCAGCACCTCTCTGGAAAAGTTGCCCCCCCGCTCAGTGCACTAAGCAGCGCAGACACAGAGACGACACCACGCATACTGACGTGCGCATTCAAGAGAAAAAAAGCGAGAGAGGGAAAAAAAAAAAAAAAGCGTCTCGAAGGGAGTGCCGGGGAGCTGGGGAGCCGGCTCATTGAGGCGTTACGTTCGCGAACGACACATCACTACTGTGATGACCTTATCAGACACTATTGACCATCTACCAGTGACCAATGCTTGGCTCCCTCAGTTTTACTATCATCTTTTGGACATGTCCTTGTCCAGGTTATTTGTGGTAGTTGGATGGAATCTTTTAGCCGGTATGCATGAATCATGTGAGGTGTGTAATGGTATCCAGCTCTTTATACCTGATACCCTGTCTGGGGTTTCTGCCAGCCATGCTTGGATCAGTTTTCATTTTATTAACAAGCCATAGAGAGCAATTTAGATGGTTCAGTGGAGAATATCCCAACTATTTCTACAGGTTCTTCTCCCTGCAGTCAGAGTATGCCCAATGACGGAGGCTCCCTTCACACATTTCTTTGGGTCCAAGTAGCGACAAACTTCTCCCTATGTTGTTTAAATTTGTGTTTTTCAACAACTGTGCTCATGAAAGGTTATTTGGTGTGGGGAAATTATTCAATGATTTAATTATTCAATGTCATGTTGTTAGGCAAAAAACATTTTTTGTGGAAATGTACAATTCGTTACCTGCAAGTAATCAGCCACTGTATATGTATGTGCTGGATTGTAGCAACCAGCAGAGTAATTTAATACTCTTCAATGTCAATAGGTGGCAGCAGGTAGCTAATTACCTGGTTACCTAGGACAATAGAATTAGTGATGAAAGTGACAGCGGTGCCAGTGATGAAGTTTTGAAAAGGAAAAATGCAAACTCCAACCTGGGCCCTGGACAAAAGTCTAACAGAGAGGAAGGCGCCTAGTATAACTGATGGTTAAAAGAAAGCAAAGACAGTGAGGTCGAGGCACTACAGCAAAAGCTATCTTTCTTTTGGATTTGCTTTCAGGAGGGATAAGAAGTTACTGACTCAGTTATGCTTAGTGCATGGAAAAAAGCTATCCAACAGTGTCTTGGTTCTAAGCAAGCCACCATATGCTTCAAAATAAAAATGTAGACTATTTCGTTTACCTTTCTGAACACAAAGAGAAACAGCTGATGTTAATGGGAAAAATACACAAAGGTGAATGAGAGAACCTTAAGGGTGGCAACTAAGTTGCTGATCTCGTAGCATAATTCTAAATATTCACACATTGTGGCAAAGAGAATAGCATTATCTGCCTGAAAAGACATTGGAAACTAGATGCCCCGCCTTTCACAGTTAGAGAAAAAGCTAGTTCCACTGTCAGATCACACAATAGCAAGACTTATTGAAGAGTATGTCAGCAGACATTGAAAGTGTCGCTTTGAAAAAGATAGTGGAAAGTGGAAAATTTCCATTACAACTTGAGTAGTTGAAAGTTAATAACAGACACACTCAACTTTTGGCCAACGTGTGTTTAGTGAATGAAGACATCAGAGAAATCATCCTTATTTTGCAAGGCTTTGACTGAAAAAACAGAAGGTGAGAACATTGTTTGTGCCACATCAGAATATCTTGACCAAAGAGGACTTAAAAGGGAAAACTACACACTAATGGAGCAGCAGCCATAGTTTGGCACACCAATTACTTGGTTAGCTGAGTAAAGGAGAGAATCCCGAATGTAACTGTTTCACACTGCTTTTTGTACTGTGAGGTACTCGTTGCAAAGACTTTACCAGCAGACCTACCGGTAGTTCCTGTGTGGGATGAGGTTATGTGAATGTTGAACTTTAAGGCGAGACCTATTTGCGTCCTCAGAAAAGGGAAGCCGAGCATTAAGTCTAACTGCTCCACATGAAGGTCTGACAGTTGTCATGTGGCAAAGTACTGGCCCGAAGTGTTTTGGACTAATGAGGTCTAATTATGCTTGCAAGTGATGAGTGGTGTGCAGGGCTAGCATGCCTGTTAGATATTTTTCAGCATCTGAATGAACTGAACACATGAATGCAAGGTTGAATGTCGAAAGTGTCAACCTTGACATAGTCCCACTCTCCAGGAAATGGCAAGAGATCAACATTGCACTGTGTGAAATTAAAGGTCTTAATAAAGGCGTCTTTGTGTACTGTGAAAAGCGCTATACAAATCGTATGTATTATTAGGTAAACATTTGAAAACTCATTTCAAACATTTGAGAGTGCAGAATTGCGAAAACTATAGAGGGATAGTGTCACGGGCCGCAGGGCGGACTCGGGCAGGGAACCACACCACCCAGGCTGAAATCAGGGTTTGAGCTCTTTATTCAGGTAGGCAGGGTGTCGCTGGCATTCCCTAGCCCCGAGACAGTCGCACAAGGCTGGGTCTCACCAGGCAGAGTTGCAGGCAGGGCGTCTCGGGAAGGCAGAGTTGCAGGCAGGGTGGCAGGACAGGCCCCCACAATCCTTCAGCCCTGGGACCTCAAATCGATCCTTCCTTCGAGCCTTCTTAATCCCTTGTGAATTCCCCGGCCCCGAGCAGAGCGTGCCGCTGCTCTTTATGGGGCCGGGTAATTAGCGGCAGCTGGCGCAGATTGCCAATTTGATCCAGCCGTGTCAGACCCTGACAGTACCCCCCCCTCAATGGGCGCCTCCTGCCGCCCCACGGAGCCGACCTGGGTGGGTGTGGTTCCCCAAGTCCATGGTGGCCAGGGAATTCTGTCACGGGCCGCAGGGCAGACTCGGGCAGGGAACCACACCACCCAGGCTGACATCAGGGTTTGAGCTCTTTATTTAGGTAGGCAGGGTGTCGATGGCAAGTCCCTGGCCCCGAGACGGAGTCGAACAAGGCTGGGTCTCACCAGGCTGGGTCCCAGGCGGAGTTGCAGGCAGGGCGTCTCGGGAAGGCAGAGTTGCAGGCAGGGTGGCAGGACGGGGCCCAGGCAGGGTGGCAGGGAGGGACCCCACAATCCTTCAGCCCTGGGACCTCAAATCGATCCTTCCTTCGAGCCTTCTTAATCCCTTGTGAATTCCCCGGCCCCGAGCAGAGCGTGCCGCTGCTCTTTATGGGGCCGGGTAATTAGCGGCAGCTGGCGCAGATTGCCAATTTGATCCAGCCGTGTCAGACCCTGACAGACAGAGTTGATGACCCATACAATGAAGTTATGGGAAAGAGTAGTGGAAACTAGATTGAGGGAAGAAGTCAGCATTTGTGAACAGCAGTATGGCTTCATGCACTACAGATGCAGTGTATATGTGTGTGAATGAGAGGATCTCTGGTGGAACGGTGAGATTACAGGGAGTGGAGATAAAGAAGTTGGAGGATTTAAGAGGGTGTGGAAAAGAGGTGAAGAGACAGGTTCAGGCAGGTTGGAATGGGTGGAGAAAAGTGTCAGGGGTACTATGCGATTGAAGACTATTGGCAAATCATGGTTGGATGTTATAAAAATGTAAACAACTGTTCAGATGAATAGAAATAAAGTGTTGGATATTGATATTATCTGTTTCCAACCTTGTTAAGTCATTGCTGATAATTGTTGCGAGAAATCATTAATTTGATCACTATCTTTGCAAATTTCTCTACCACATCTGACACCTGGTCAGAGACAGAGACACAGGAAAAGGCAGGAGGCAGAACTATTCTTCTTTCTTTGTTCAGATGGTCCTTTTAGGGGTTGCCACAGCGTGGGCATACCCCCACCGATCTAGATTTTCCTCCAAATGCTCCCTGAGCTCACCACAGAAGGTCTATGGAGATTCCTGTGTAACATCATCTGTCAGCCTGTCAATCACCACTGCAAACAAGAAGGGGGCTCAGAGGTGATCCCTGATTGGTTCCCACGTCCACCTTGAATGGCACACCTCATCCCTGTCTCACAGCTAGCATGCTGTAGTCCAGTCTGACATTCTTCACCACTCCAGTCGTCCTCATAACGTTCCATAGTTTGTCTCTCAGCACTCAGGCATATGATTTTTCCAGATCCAAAAAAGCACAATGCAGCTCCCTCTGACCTACTCTGTTCTTCTCTACCAACACTCTTGAAGATAATACTGCATCTGTAGAAGGCATGCAACTATACTGCTGAACACAAATACTGACTTCTGCTCACACTAGTTTCCATTACTCTTTCCCATAACTTAATTGCATGATTCATCAACTTTTTTCCACTATAGTTACCGCAATTCTACACAACTCCCTATTCCTATACAGTGTTGTAGCAAGCTGTGCTGTCAGGAGTAGAGACAAGATACTAAGCTTAAAACATGTCCTCTTCATCTCTGAAATGCCAAATTGACAATGAAAATCATTGGTTTTACCCAGCCTGTCAACTTCATATGTGAAACCAAAGCATTTATTTGGCATGAGTGTGTCAGGGTACCCAAAGCTTAGACTGTTGATCAAACTGAGGAAAGCTAGTGTCATGTCTCCAGCATTGGACATAGCATAGACAGAGCTGATACCACACAGTACTGCCTTCATGCTTGTGTTTTTTGTTTTTGTTTTTTTTTTTATGAAAAATGCTTGAGAGAGTAACTGCTTGGCTTGCTGCCATTGCAGAACAAACAACTGAAGAGATAGTCTTTGAGAAGAATGGAGCATGTGTGCTTGTGATGGATGGGGCATGAGTGTGTCAGGGTACCTAAAGCTTAGACTGTTGACCAAACTGAGGAAAGCTAGTGTCATGTCTCCAGCATTGGACATAGCATAGACAGAGCGGATACCATACAGTGCTGCCTTCATGCTTGTTTTTTATGAGAATTGCTTGAGAGAGGAACTGCTTGGCTTGCTGCCATTGCAGGACAAAAAACTGAGGAGATAGTCTTTGAGAAGAATGGAGCATGTGTGCTTGTGATGGATGGGGCTCTATCCACAGCAGGTAAGGTAAGTGGCATGGCAACTTGATTGTGTGCTGTTGCCATCAAGATAACATCACTACACTGCAACATGGACCAGGCAGTACTGTGTGCCAAACAAACAGGGAACAATACTATTTGTTAGTTGTAAAACAACATGGAACAGTGTGATGCCTACAATCAGATTCCAACATTGCTTTTTCCGCAAGCTACTGTCCGAAATGTCTGCTGAGCACCACAGCCTGCTGTTGCACGTGGGCGTCTTAAGGCAAAGCTCTGGACCTGTGACCCTTAAGAGGGGATTACAACTTTCCCTCAACAGCAGCAAGCGAAAGATGCAGACACACACATTAAATTTAAGCTGGACAACAACTTCATAGCCAACATCTGCTTTCGAGTTGACATACTCAAAACACCTGAATGACGTAAATATGGGACTACAAGGAAAACTGCCATCAATCTTGTTGAACACATGCATGCATTTCAAGTCAAACCGGACCTTTCTGCAAATGACTTGAGCCCTAGCAGAATGGTGCATCTATGCCATACAATACAAAAGTATCTAATTTCAATCACATGTAACTGATGTGATGACAAATTCCATTCTAAAGTTGAAAGAGACATTTGCTGGTATATTAGATGGACTCTGGTGGACTGCCCACAGAAATAATGAGCTTTGCCAGAGACCTTGTCACTGTTGAAACAGCAATGGAGGGGGTTCCTTAGATGGACAGACCTTGTAAACACGCAGTCTCCTGCAATTATGGCATGAGATCTTCGTACAAACAAACCTGTTAAGTTTTGGAGTGATGTCAAGAAGCACCAGTTTCCTAACATTCAAAAACTAGCCATCTGTTTGATTGTGTTTGGATCAAACACTGCATGTGAATCGAGCTTTTCACATCTAAACTCAGTAAAAAGAACCACTAGCTGTTCCCTTACCAAGAGCACCCTTCACCACTGCCTTCAAATTGCATTGACATCAGATGAGCCAAAAGTCTTTTTAAAGGGAAACTAATATTATCGCTAATAGTGTGCATGTACTTTGCCTGGTAAGTTACAACCAAAGTAATTGTTAACAGAATTTAATTTTTATTGTTTTTATCCCCCCCCCCAATTTTCATATGTTATTGTTATTTAGGAGAAAAAAAAATTCTACAAGTTCAGCGTCTGCTCAACTCCTTCATTATTATTGTATTTTTTGTAGTTGCTGATCTCCCTTTTTCATTTGTTACCAAAAACTTGTTTAAAAGGGAAACAATTAACAAAAAGTAGATTTTTTCCATCATGTTGATCTCTGTTGGTTTGAAATGTGTCATATCCAGCGGCCAAGTGGACTGAACATGTATGGCTTGGTCCTTGACAGCAAATTTTGGTCCAATTAAATTTGTAATTGAATATCCACGGTCTCTAGATGTAAAGTTTACCCCCTCGGGGCAGGATAGTGGTCCTACACAGGGACAGATTGACCCGCCTTCCTGATCATGCTGCCAAAATGCAAATCAGTTTACCATGACCGTTGACTGAGGCCACAAAAAGTACAGGGGAAACTGTGGGAACCAGTGCCCATGTCCTCAGCACCAAGTGACTTTGTCAAGTCAGGGTCCCCAATGTGGTAAACATATTAATGAGACAAAACAGGTGAAGCGCTGAGTCTAACTTTAATCACAGCACTTCCAACCAGAAAACACCAAACCCCGGCTACCAATCCTATCCTCATGAGTCAGACAACCCATCCCCCAACTGTTGCCACAATGTACTGTGTTGTGAAATTGGTTAGTTTCCATGACAAGGCAGTATTCCTGGGTTTGAATTATTACCTGAAATTGACAGTGATCCATACAAATATTTCAATTGAGAGTATTACAGGGATTCCTGGTTAACAAGATGTTCTTGTCCTATTTGATCAATGCCAGTGTGTGTACCAGCTACATAAAAACAATAATAAAATCTCGCAACATTTCTTAGTTTGCATATGATTTAAAAAAAAAAAAATTTACTCGTTGGCCGCCATTGTTATCTATGTCACATTGCTGTCTGGGTAGTGACTTCACAACGTTGACCCTAGGCTCGGTTCCACTCATTTTACGGTACGGTCCAAAAACCATATCTGTGCAACCCACTTGAACCCAAGAAAAACATGAGCAGGGATGGATAACGCTGAAGAAATCAAATTGAGCTTCAAAATGAAGAGCAAAAGAGGCAACAGTTAGCAAAAGTCGCTGGTTTGTATGTGGCAACTGCATTTCTATGCTAACAGAAAAAGAGGGTCTGTTGTAAGTAGCTCCACCTTTTGTCATAAGCTGTTCACTGCAGACTTACGGACCGCTGTGCTGACTGACCAGTGACTTGGCGTCAGCTTTCTCCATGATCATGCCAGTGCCTGGCCTTTCGTCACCAGATGCTACTTCTGCCGTAGCGAGTTGTTATTCACAAAATATAACTTTATAGTCATGAAAATTCACCACAGGGAATCACATTTTTCCCCACTTGTCCACAAACTCAGAATGATGAGAAAGATGCATATCTTCTGGGATTACATTCTGTAAGACAACTACAATGAAGAGTGACAACTAGACTCTAAAAGGGTTTTCAATATATCAATCAAACAAATACAAAAACCTCTATTTCAAACTGCTGTACTTAAAAGTCGACAGATACTGACATTTGCTTAACTAATAAGGATTTTTTGTTGCACCAAACCTAGTCAATACAGAAATATTGTGACTTCTTGTTTAGTTTTGGTCATTATAGTTATAACCACTACCTGACCTACACTGGGAATTATCCGAAAAGAATAAATTACTATTTACTGTCGTTGGTAACTGATGATGCAAATGTTGGCAAGGTAAGATGATAGTTGTTTCTGCCCTTTTCAACAGTTTTCTATAACATATGTTGAAAAACTATCTTTGTGAAAAATATACCGTAAAGGGCTGCTGGTTGTTATTAATAAAAAATCTACTTCATGTCAGATTTTTTATTTAGATGATACACATAAGCTAATATTTTATTTCCGGCATCCAAAAATCTCTGTGAACTTCAACAACAATAACACCAGAAACCTTTGAGTTATTCAAAATCCATCCTAATCAGTATTTCAAAGTGTATGTAAGTGTGTGTGAAAGTTGTCAGTTATCCAAGGGATGGTACCTGTCACAATACGTCTCACAGCTAAGTATCTTCTCCCAAACTGATGATTATACTGTAAAAAAAACAACTTTCTTCATTTTTTTCCCCAATCAATTTTGCTCAGTTTCTTTCAAGTAGACTTTTGTCACTATTCTACAATAAAGTTTGAGCACAACAAGCTGGACTCCACTTAACTTGGGTTGATTTTCCATTACTTAACAGACCCTTTCTCTTTAATGCAGACAGGGTCATCACAGCACAGCTGCACAAAACTGTAGTGACATTCTTATCAAATGTTGCCTTTGCAACTGGAATTGATTTTGGTCTTTTTTTGTTGAAAACATTTCAACTATTAGAAAAAATCAAGTCCAGCGGCCATAACATTTGACACAGATAAATCATGACCTGGATTACAGAGACCCTCCATAGACATGCTGTAACACTGTTTTGTACCCAACACTAAACACACAACAATGGAGGACAAAGGCGATGGTGTACTTGCTGGTCGGTCTGTAGCTTTTTGCAACACACAAAAGAAGAAGAGAGAGCATGAAGGCTGCAGGCCGTAAGACCCAGCACCAACCAAACTAAAAAGTTGTGGTTGTGCCAGTTAGTGTTTTTTAAATGTAAGGTTTGATTCTTTAATCGAGCACCACGCTCAGTGACAACATTCCCTGGCCAATCAGTGTATAACTCACATGTTGGGATCTGCTCACATGGATCCTCATTAAAGGAAATACCAAAAAGGTACTGGGTACCAATATGAATGCAAAAAGAACAAACATGAGTCATGCTGGAATTATGTAAAGGAAAAGCACCATCGTGTTTCAAGTTAAGTCACATACTTTGCAGATCCCTTGCAGGAAAATTTGGATTAAAAACTTTTTACACACAGGTTTGAAAATCATACACAGTAACAAACAGAGCTTGTAAACATGCATCAATGGAGATGTGACAGAGTAAGAAGCTGCCCCTTTTACAGGCGCCAGGGAACAGACTAGTAGTTATACGGAAGGTGACGCTCTACAGCTATCACTCCTCACTCCATATACAATGGTCCAAAATGCCACCCCCACTTGTCAAACCCCAGTCTTCCATGTGACAGGCAGAGATACTGTCCGCTATAGTAACAAGGTTAAAATTAATCTAATTTCTTTCCACCAAATAATGTAACTAATATAGGATTTTTTTATGCCGTATCTCTTGACATATGATACCTGTAAAACATACATTACCTAGAGAACAATCATATCACTCAGTACAATGAGCAAAATGTTTGGGGAAAGTGGACACCCACATGAGTCTTGTATTATGAGCATACTTACATTTAAAACAAGCAGCAAAGGAAGTGGGTGCACAATATATTACCTGACCAAGAGGGGGTTGATCCCACTTAGGTTACAATTCAGTTACTTGGTACTGTACGCCATTGACAAGCTCTGTATATTCCAAGCTTAACTGGCACAGGGCACTGCATTCCCTATGGACATATGACTTGGCACACTGTAGGCGACTACAACTGTGTTGAAGTAGTTTTCTCAAAAACCACAGCTGACGTTCGCAATGTAATTTTTCGCGTGGCGGTCAAGCCTTTATTTTTAGCATGCAAACAACCGGATATTGAGTTATAGTTAAATTATGGTAGTCATAGTTAAGTAATGAAGTTATAATATGAACACTGGAGAAGTCAATTACTTATTTCGTGCATCTAGCCATTAGCAACAGCACGTTCGCTAACGTTATTTGCCCCTCAAGTATTGGCTATTGTTTTGACATGAATTACATTATCATGTAAGTAAGAAGCATCATATTTTCAACCATTCCCGTTTTAGATATTCTAAACCTAATTTGATTGCACCTGTAGATATTATTTACGTGAAAATACGTTTTAGCAAGATAGAACAACATTCATGACTCACTCTGCTTCCTATGTCGGACTTCAAAGAGGCGCTCCGTCGTTGAAGTAGAGTCCAATTGTTTTCGGTTGCTGTACTTTTCAAGTTCATTGTCGTGATTTGTCATTAAATCATAATTTATTCTTCCCTAAGCGGGAGTCTCCGAACGGCACATTGCATTTCAAAATGTAACGCCTAAGCCGTAGCGTTCATACACACGAACCGTGTAGCTGATTTGGAAACAACATGCCCAGTGACACAACATCACATTGGAGAGCTACAGTACGCAGAACTGATCTCAGATCTGTAGAATACTGGAATCCACGATAGACTCCGCCCAATATCTAAATTCATTAGCGTATTTAGATTAAAGGGGGGTCCGCAGTACCTTGCTTTGAATTATTATTTATTATTTGAATTATTATTTGTATTATTTGGCTCACTGCATTGCCAACCATCAGCTCTCTTCCATCCAAATATGTAGCCTGTTAGTAGACAAATCAGAAAACCTCAGATAAAAACGGAGTTAAAAGAAGGGGAAGCGCCAAGCATTAAATATTGCTTACGCTAATGTATGCTTGCATTCTATTTTCATTAACTATTCATAAAAAATACCCTATATACACATATTTTATTTTACATGATTGCCAGTTTGGGATGGATACATAAACTGTTTGTCAATCAATTATGTGAGAGGGCCTCCCTCTACAGGTCATGTTAGGGAAGGTGGTCAAAGGCCATCTCTCCCTCTCGCTCTCTCTCTCTCTCTCTCTCTCTCTTTGTCGATCTGTCTGTCATTGTCTGGGATTGTCGCTGTCCTTTAGGTCCTGCCGCATGTATTTGTGTGTGTATCTTGATATGTCTTAATGTTATTTGTGCACATGGATAGGATCAGGAATGAGTCTATCAGAGGAACAGCACATGTTAGATGTTTTGGAGAGAAGGTCAGAGAAGCCAGACTGAGATGGTTCAGTCATGTACAGAGAAGGAATAGTGAATATATTGGTAGACAGATGCTGGAATTGGAGCTGCCAGGCAAAGGGGTCTCCAGGAAGACCAAAGAGAAGACTTATGGACGTAGTGAGAGAGGATATGAAGGTAGTTGGTGTGAGAGAGGAGGATATAGAGAATAGGGTTAGATGGAGAAAGTTGACTCGCTGTGGCGACTCCTGAAGGGAAAAGCAAAAAGAAGAAGAAGAAGAAGTTATTTGTGCATATCTGTTTTTTTTTTTTGGCCAGTGGGGGGTTTAGGGTTCGTCTGTATGAGAAAGTTACAATGATATAACCTGTTGAGAGCCAACGCTTCATGTGAGCACGTTACTGTACTTTGTTTCAGAAGCCTGTGGGAGCTTATAACAGACTATAAAACACCAAGGACATTTGAGAAGGATATTTTAATGCACCTTTCAATAACTTTCAATTACAGGTGATGGAAATTGGAGTGTTTAAAATATATTTCATATTTGAAAACAGATTTCAAATATGACTTTACTCGAACAAATACTAAGCTTGTGCACCGAGTCTCAATCCAAATAAGGCTCTAATGCATTTAAGATATTATTAATCACAGAATCCTAAGAATCAAAATACTCGATTTGCACATAAAAATCAAAATCAAATAACATGATCCAAGCTTTCCCTGGTTTATTATTGCCTATATTATTCCAGAGAAATCAATATTCGCTGTTAAAATTAAAGAGATAAATTATTTAGTTTGTTGAAAAACCAATCTAGCTTACTTTTTTCATAATTTATAATTTGACAGTAAGAGCAGATTTGATTTTAAATATATTTTTATTGCTAGACTGCAGCCTGTCTGATGTTGCCATTGGAAATGGACATTGACTTTCAGATGAGGATGCCAGATCAAAACAAAAATATATACATATAGATTTCCATTTTGTTCACGGTTTCCAATTGGCATCTGTCAGATTGTTCAGTTACTTTTTAGAATTCCTGACAGCAAAATCATCCGAGCACAAATACTGCAGGTTTTCTTGATACAGCATTACCCCTTTACGACCAGTTTTGTTTAAAACTATTTTCATTAAGAGTGTACACACATTAGAGACAAACAGCCACTTCTCTTTGAGCATTTACATGACATCTGTTTCCATCTGAATGGTATGAGATGATATTAAGTTAACATTTTCTAATTGTGTCAATGTAAGTGGCAACCTGGCGCAGCTAAGCTGCGACGTTTTGTCCGAGATAGAAAGAAACGGCAGTGTTGGAGTGGGAGATGGACTGGGTGAGGGCGCTCTTTCGACCACTGCTGCCAAATAGCGTTGAAAAAGCTACAAGCTAGGCAAAATAATTGACGACTTTAGTTAGCTTTATCATCAAGAAAATATTGTATCGTTATCAGTCTTTCACATCCCACTCCCAACACAATAACACGGCATTGATGGTAATGTATGCAAGGAAACAACCGAGACTCAGCGATGGGTAAACACCTCTAACGTTACTTATCCAGATTTTCTTCTCCTCACAGCTACGCTTTGATAATCCGCCATTTTTGCCGAACCTAAAATAAGTGTCGCAAATACTTGTTTACCTTCAACTATTTATCAGTATTGTCATTTGAAGCTTTGAATTCACAGTTGTCTTGTCTTTATTAACAGGTGCGACCGAAGAGATTCTCAGCCCTATCAGGTACTCCGCTAACTGTAGCTAACATTAGCTACAAATGACGTTAAAATGGACTCTGCTGTTCGGGCTTCTGGGAAACACAGCAGGCCCCACTCAGTGCGGATACTTCATAGAGGAATTGAGGGTTTTGTTTGAATTTGCAGTTTGACCGAGCCGAACCCTTTCTTTGAAGTTGAACGTTACAGTTGGTGTTAATTTTTCGAGTTGCTGTTGGGTTGGGGGAAATTGAGTCTCTACTTACCAGTTTGACTAAAGCTAATACCTTGACACTGCTAGTTTTCTAGCTAGTCAGTCCGTTTGGGGCCTGACCGAAATCTGTCAATAATGTTATACGTAAACCTCTTTTAGTGTTGAGAGCACTGAAGAAGAATAATTGTTATTTTTGCAGCTGACGCGTTCAACTTGAATGAAAGGGAAAAATTAAACAGAGCAACAATTCAGTATGTTCTTTAAATTATTGTGATTAACTGTTGTTATCAGAATTACTCTATGGAAAATAAACAGACTGTCAAATCAAATGATTCACAGGTGTAATTCTAGAGAGAACTGACAGAAGTCTGCAAATCTAAAACAATTCATGTGAAGATAAGCTCTGCCAATTTGTCTCTGAATGTAAATTCTTGGGGGAAGTAGTAGGTTGTTTTCACTTTATCATGACTGTTGAAACATGATCAGGACACTGCATTGTGATCGTCAACGACGTTACAGTATGAAAGTATTCTACTTATTGTATTGTTTAGAGACTTTTTTTTTTCCCCTTAAACCACAGACTCTCAAATATTCATCCAAGAGTCACCAAGGTGGGGACCACCGACATGAAAAGATACAAGGATCCGCAGATGTTACTCCCCCCTACAAAGTTTTCAGGAGGTCTGACAGTCCTGACAAAAAACACAGCGATGTTACAGGCCACAGCAGAGCAAAGGCTGTTCACACACACCGGAACAGGGACAGGGATGGAGGTGAGGCACTACCAACGTAACCTTAAACTTAAAAAAATTTATTTGTTTATGAGAACTGGGTGTACTCATGATATGTGATAGTATACCGTAGCAAGTTTCCCATCTTAAAAAATTAAAGAGATAATGGTATACAAATTATACATTCATTTCTCAAAATAAGATTGATATAACCAAATATTTTTCTATCCATGTCTGTGACATAGTGGAAGGGGCATTGTTTTAAAGTCCAATGGTGCAGTGCTTGATTGCACATTTACCATTGTGCTGTTTTCTGTCACTAACAAGCACAGTGCTTTTTGTTGATAACTTCACTTAATATAAAATTGGAACAGTTTGGTTTTGTAATATTGCCTCCCAATAGCACTTAGCTTAGTGCTTAACCTTTTGTGTGTTTGTGTGTGTGTGTGTGTGTCTGTATACACAAAACATATACAGAATACACCAAAGCCACCTGTAATGAAAGATAGAAGCCAAATTAACTGCTTTAGAGTCACCAATAATACTACAATTGGTAACCTGCAACTAAATTCCAGTGAAAAGAAACATGGCATGCATCAAATTGTGACACAACAATTTTTACATCTTATAGTTAAAAAAATCTCTTTTGCATGGTATGCTTGGTACAGAGCTGTAGCCTCCAAGTAACATACTATTTGCAGTTGAGGAAGCTTGAGATATACCTGAACAAATTCTGCCCAAGCAAGGACCTTTTTCGTGAGATTTCAAAAGTCAAACATGGAAAGTGTCTTCTGTTGTTATTGGTTGGGGAAAGACTGACTTCATATCAGGAGAAAATATGGATTTGTCTGTTTATGGTCTTCACATTCAAGGTTGTCAAAACCCAAGTGACAGAGCAATATCATGGATGCAATAATACTCCATCTTTATTTTGTTATTTAGATTGACAATTAACTGTATATTTTGGCTTATTGTACCCTAACTTTTAACTGAAGCTGGATGTGCATTCAATTCATAATACCACGCCAATTAAAACTGATGGCACTAATTAAGGTCACTGAGAAACATAATACAAGTGTCTTGGTTCTTAGTCAACTAGGTCAATGTCTATTGTTTTTTTAATCTTATTGTGGCAGCTGAACTTAGTTTTATTCAATAAAGATGTTTCAGTGCTCATGAAAGAGGCTTTTCAGTTGTAAAAGACCAGGGGAGTTTCTAGTATATACAGTTACTGTTGGCGTTTAATGTTTGAACAAGCTTTTAGTTGTTAGAGGACAACACACAGCCATGATGCTTCATTGATCCTGGGCTTTGCCAAGAAATTTTGGCTTTGTGTGGATGATATTCACACTTACCTAGTCACAAATATACTGAAATGTTTTGCTGTTTAAAATGTTGTCTTCATTTTTTTTACTGTTGTGTCTCATAGACATTACACTGTATTTGTGTATCTGACAAGACGCTACGTTATATTTGCATGTGAAGTTATTGCATAGAGTTGAACTATCTGCTTAATGGGTTTTCATCTACTATACAACAGTAATACTATAGTCAGTTGCCTGTCAATATTATTTCAAAATGGAAAATGAACAAAAATGACTTTTATTTTCAAGCTATTTTGTGGTAACTTTGCATTGCCATTTAGTATAATAACAGAAGAATTTAATAATTTTGTCACTAGCTTTACTTGCAGATATGACAACAGAAATTCATGAATAGATGAAGATAAGGAAGAGGTGTATGTGTATCTACGTGTGGATTGTTTTGTGTGCATTTGCACTGTCATCCAATACTTTATCTTTCAGCCTGACTTTGCATTTGTTTTGTAATGAGAGCAGCAATGTTATGCGCTTAAAAAATATGGAAGCATAAGTTGTGCATCTACATGATACAGATATTTCTTGAAAAATGTGATTTAAATCTATGGACAGTCTTTTAAGTGTGCCGGTTATGATGACATTAAACACTCTGACCTCAGTTGACTCATATTTCTAATTTATTAAAAAAAATAGAGTGCCACTACATTCAAATGGCTGTTGTAAAACAGGAAGCATGCCTGAAGATATCAATTTTTCTTTTTAGAAAAAAAAAGAGACTATTTTATGATCCAGCAGTTGTCTTTGTCTACATCTTGTATAGACAAGATAACCTGAAAGAGATCAGTGACTGCAAAGTAGTTGTAGGTGAGAGTGTAGCCAGACTGCATAGGATGGTGGCTTGTAGGATGACTCTGGTGACAAGGAAGATGAAGAGGACAAAGGCAGAATTGAGGACAAAGTGGTGGAAGCTGATAAGGGAGGAGTGTTGTATGGTTTTCAGGGAGGAGTTGAGAAAGGGTCTGGGTGGTCAGGAAGAGCTTCCAGATGATTGGACAACTACAGTGAGTGCTATCAGGGAGATAGGTAGGAGATCACTTGGTGTGCCATCTAGAAGGAAAGTAGATAAGGAGACTTGGTGGTGGAATGAGGAAGTGCAGGAGTATATACAGAGAAAGCGGTTAGCAAAGAAGAAGTGGGACACTGAGAGGACTGACGAGAACCAACAGGAGTACAGGGAGATACAACATAAGGTAAAGATAGAAGTAGCAAAGGCAAAACAAAGGGCGTGCGATGACCTGTATGCTCGGTTGGACAATAAGGAGGGAGAGAATGATCTATACAGGGTGCGAAACACAGAAATAACCATGGAAAGGATGTACAGCAGGTCCGGGGGATTAAGGATAGAGAGGGAAATGTATTGACAGATGCTAGAAGAGTAATGAGAAGATGGAAAGAGTACCGTATTTTCCGCACTATAAGGTGCATCGAATTCTTAAGCGCGCCCTCAATGAATGGCCTGTGAAAACTTTCCATATATAGGGTGCACCGCATTTTAAGGCGCATAGAATAGAAACTACTATAGTGGCTGGAGTTGTGTTTTGCATCCACTGGATGAAGCTGCTCTAAAGGGAATGTCAACAAAACAGTTTGTCGTATAAGTCAGTCAGTTAAACTTCATTAATCGAATACAAACCAACGTTATGACAACTCCATTCACTCTCAAAACAAGTTAGTGCATTCACAAGAAAGTAGCTCTTACCGGTAGTTTTGCGCCACCTTTGTTGAAAACAATGTTTTTCCAACTCCATTTGTCACAGTTCAAAGCTTTTTATGAAATGAAAGCATCAAGAAGGACCGTCTCTAAATTCATTGATGTTCATGTCGCTCACTAGCGCTATTGCCTTCATTTGAATAGTGACTGTAGAGACGCCTCTACTAACTGCTCTCTGTTCAACAACCCACTGTTCGAGTTTGTCCCCCAACTGTGACCATCTCGCTTTGTTTCCTCGGAAACTGTTTAGTCTTCTTTACATGGTGCAGGTCATCTTGTTGCTTTCTTCACTTTTTCACCATTGATTCATTAATGTTGAATTCTCTCGCTGCTGCTCTATTCCCGTGTTCTACTGAGTGACCAATCACCTTGAGTTTGAACTCTGCGTTGTAAGCATGTCTCTTGAAAGGTGCAATTTGGGGTCTTTATACAGACATAAGGGGTGTGGGCCTGGAATTCTTCTTTACCGTTTTTACCGCTGCTACTTTGGTGACCCCCCCCCCCCCCGACTATGGTAGCCATAATTAATTAATATTGATGCATAAATAAGGCGCATCTGATTATAGGGCGCACTGTCAGTTTGAGTAAATTAAAGTAATTTAGGTGTGCCTTATAGTGCTGAAACTACAGTACTTTGAAGAGCTTGTTTGTGTTTTTAAGAATAAAGGAGATGCACAGAATTCCGGCAACTATTGAGGGATTACGTTGATGAGCCATACAATGAAGTTATGAGAAAGAGTAGTGGAAACTAGACTGAGAGCAGAAGACAACATTTGTGAACAGCACTATGGCTTCATGCCTAGAAAGAGTACTACAGATGCAGTATTTTCTTTGAGAATGCCAATAGAGAAGTACAGAGAAGGCCAGAGGGAGCTGCATTGTGTTTTTGTAGACCTAGAAAAAGCATATGACAGGGTGCCAAGGAGAGGAGCTCTGGTATTGTATGAGAAAATCTGGAATGGCAGAGAAGTATGTTAGACTGGTGCAGAACATGTTTGCTAGCTTTGAGACAGTGGTGCGGTGTTATAGGTGTAATAGAGAGAGACCAGCGATGCGATATGGCTTAGAAACCGTTTCAATGACAAAAAGACAGGAGGCAGAGCAGGAATTAGTCTATCAGAGGAACAGCACATGTTAGATGTTTTGGACAGAAGGTCAGAGATGACTGAGATGGTTCAGTCATGCACAGAGGAGGGAGAGTGAATATATTGGTAGAAGGATGCTGGAAGTGGAGCTGTCAGGTAGGAGATCTCGAGGAAGACCAAGGAGAAGATTTATGGAAGTAGTGAGAGAGGATATGAAGGTAGTTGGTGTGAGAGAGGAGGATAAAGAGAATGGGATTAGATGGAGAAGGTTTATTCGCTGTGGCGAACCGTGAAGGGAAAAGCTGAAAGGAGAAGAAGAGTTGTCTTTGACTTTTAACACACTCTAATGATATTACTGCATCTAGAGAAAAAAAGAATCTCAGATGAGATGTGCCAAATCCATTATGTTTTTACCCAACTTTAAAAGTATTGTTTTTAAATCGCTCTGATAGACTATTCCTTGGAAGGTTTGTAGGGCTTCATATATTTCAGTATATGCCGTATTTTTTTGGACTATAAGCCGCAGTTTTTTTCATAGTTTGGCCGGGGTTGTGACTTATACTCTGGAGCAACTTACGTGTGAAATTGTTGAGCTCTCTTGCTCTGATGTGTGTCTGTCTGTGTCTCCGTGTGTGTCTTTACAATAACAGTGATCGTCACACATACACACCAATCAATATTCAGCGGGGGCGGGTGATGGCAGAAGTGCGTTGTGAAAAAAGATGCTACCAGCTACTTCTGTGCCAATGAAAATTGATCATTTCAACATTTGCGGTAACTTATAAAAACAACTGAGAAGGCCTGAACAAAAATGGTACCGAAAAGAAAATCATATTCTGCAGGTTACAAACCGGAAGTAGTGAAATATGCAGCCGAAAACAGCAATCGAGTGGCAGAAAGAAAGTTTGAAGTTAGTGAGAAACTTTAAAGGGACTGGCAAAAAGTGGAGGTTACGCTTACTGAAATGAAGAAAACTAAAAAAGCTAAAAGCCAGGTGGCCACAGCTAGAGGAATGAGTTCACACATGGGTGCTTGAACAACATGCTGCCGGGAGAGGCTTGTCAACAGTACAGATGCGTCTGCCAAGGAGATGAATAGAAATGACTTTGCGGGAGGACCTTCCTGGTGTTACCGCTTCATGCAACGCAATCGCCTCTTTATCAGGGCAAGGACCCTGTCCTGTCGGGATTCAGAAAGGCTGGATTAATTGGAACTGCAAGTGACGATGATTCTGACGTAAGGGACGTAGTAGAGGAAGCGGCACATTGTCTACCTTCGGAGTTGGCAGAGTTGTTCAGAAGATTTTGTTGGATTTAGTGATCAAGAGTGACACTGATTGTTTGATTGTAGCATGTGCTATATGCTATAGTTATTTGAATGACTCTTACCGTAATATGTTACGTGAACATAGCCTACCAGGCACGTTCTCAGTTCGTGGTTTATGCGTCATATAGGCTATACTTATTCGGCCTGTTGTTTTCAATTCTATTTTTATTTTAAATTGCCTTTCAAGATGAAATGTCTATTCTTGGTGTTGGATTCTATCAAATATATTTCCCCCAAAAAATGCGACTTATACTCCAGTGCGATTTATATATGTTTTTTTCGTTCTTCATTATGCGTTGTTGGCTGGTGCGACTTATAATCTGGAGCGACGTATAGTCCGAAAAATACGGTATCTAACGTAAGCATGTCAATGATACATTGCATCTAGCCAATAATTGATTTATAATGCTGATTCACTTGCTTGGCAAGGGACACTCCTCAACCTGTCACCAGTCAATTACAGAAACATGCAGAAGGTTATTCGGAATAATTGGAAAGTGCACTGGTAATCGTCATCAATCAAACCCATCGAGGGCCTCATCCTCTGATTTGAACAGCTGCGCTAAACTCCATCAAACATGCCAGGTTTACCTTCTTCACAGTCAGTCACTTTCGGTGCCGTGGGGCTCCCCGGAAATAATGCCAGCTTTTGCGAAAGCTCGAACAACAGTGCCCGCAGACATGTTAGCCCAAGCATCTACAATCCTTTTGCATATTGTGGCGTAACTTGCCCGGCGCTGCCTTCCACTCTCAGTGAAACTGTTGTCTCTATTGGTCATTCATCACTCCTAGGATGCTTGCAGCCTTATTTTGGACGGCCGGTTCACACCAGCGATTATTAATCGATTCAGTAATCTTATATTTTCTTGCGGCTGCTCAATTTCCATGTTCCTCCGTATAGCTCATGGCCTTCAGTTTAAACTGTGCTTCATGAGTGTGTCTCTTTGCCATTTTCAGGGTTGTTAAAACAACCATGTTCTGCATAACGCACATCTTCTTATTCTTTTGGCCTTTCCCTTCAGGGGTCGCCACAGCGAATCAACCTTCATCCATCCTCCTCTCTCACACCAATTACCTTCATATCCTCTCAGCACGTCCATAAATCTTCTCTTTGGTCTTCCTCGAGACCTCTTGCCTGGCAGCTCCAATTCCAGCATCTGTCTACCAATATATTCTCTATTCCTCCTTTGTACACAACCGAACCATCTCAGTCTGGCTTCTCTAACCTTCTCTCCCAAACATCTGACATGCGCTGTTCCTCTGATAGACTCATTCCTGATCCCATCCATCCTGGTCACTCCCAAAGAGAACCCCAGCATCTTCATCTCTGTAACTTCTAGCTCTGCCTCCTGTCTTTTCGTCATTGTAACTGTTTCCAGGCCATACACCATCGCTGGTCTCACCACTGTCTTGTACACCTTTCCTTTTATTCTGGCTAATAGTCTTCTAACACATCTATCAGGGAGGTGCGGCGAAAGGTAAAGATAGAGGTAGCAAAGGCAGAACAAAGGGCTTATGATGACTTGTATGCTCGGTTGGATAGTAAGGAGGGTGAGAATGATCTCTACAGGTTGGCGAAACAGAGAGATAAAGATGGAAAGGATGTACAACAGGTCCCGGTGATAAAGGACAGAGAGGGAAATGTATTGACAGATGCTAGAAGAGTGATGGGAAGATGGAAAGAGTACTTTGAAGAGCTGATGAATGTGGAAAATGAAAGAGAGGCAAGGGTAGAAGAGGTGATTATCGTAGGCCACAAAGTAGCACAAATTAGTAAAAGTGAAGTGAGGAAGGCATTGAAGAGGATGAAGAGTGGAAAAGCAGTTGGTCCTGTTGATATACCTGTGGAGGTGTGGAAGTGTCTAGGAGAGGCAGCGGTAGATTTTCTGACTAGATTATTCAACAGGATCTTAGAGAGAGAGAAGATGCCTGAAGAATGGAGACAAAGTGTGATGGTGCCTATTTTTAAGAATAAAGAGGATGTGCAGAATTGTGGCAACAGAGGGATAAAGTTGATGAGCCATACAATAAAGTTATGGTAAAGAGTAGTGGAAACTAGACTGAGAGCAGAAGTCAGCATTTGTGAACAGCAGTATGGCTTCATGCCTAGAAAGAGTACCACAGATGCAGTATTTGGGTTGAGAATGCTAATAGAAAAGTACAGAGAAGGCCAGAGGGAGTTACATTGCGTTTTTGTAGACCTAGAAAAAGTATATGACAGGGTGCCAAGAGAGGAGCTCTGGTATTGTATGAGGAAGTCTGGAGTGGCAGAGAAGTATGTTAGACTGGTGCAGGACATGTATGCTAGCTGTGAGACACTGGTACAGTGTGCTGTAGGGGTAACAGAGAAGTTCAAGGTGGAGGTGGGACTCCATCAGGGATCAGCTCTGAGCCCCTTCTTGTTCGCAATGGTGATGGATAGGCTGACAGATGAGGTTAGACAGGAATCCCCATGGACCATGATGTTTGCGGATGACATTGTGATCCGTAGTGAAAGCAGACAACAGGTAGAGGAAAATCTAGAGAGGTGGAGGTATGCTCTGGAAAGGAGAGGAATGAAAGTTAGTCGCAGCAAGACAGAATATATGTGTGTGAACGAGAGGAACTCGGGTGGAGCGGTGAGGCTACAGGGAGTGGAGATCAAGAAGCTGGAGGATTTCAGGTACTTAGGATCAACAGTCCAGAGCAACGGAGAGTGCAGAAAAGAGGTGAAGAGACGGGTCCAAGCAGGTTGGAATGGGTGGAGAAAAGTGTCAGGGGTACTATGTGATAGAAGACTATCGGCCAGAATAAAAGGAAAGGTGTACAAGACAGTGGTGAGACCAGCGATGACGTATGGACTAGAAACTGTTACAATGACCAAAAGACAGCAGGCAGAACTAGAGGTTGCAGAGATGAAGATGTTGAGGTTCTCTTTGGAAGTGACCAGGATGGATAGGATCAGGAATGAGTCTATCAGAGGAACAGCACATGTTAGATGTTTTGGAGAGAAGGTCAGAGAAGCCAGACTGAGATGGTTCGGTCATGTACAGAGGAGGGATAGTGAATATATTGGTAGACAGATGCTTGAGTTGGAGCTGCCAGGCAGACAACATCAATGAAGACTCGATGAAGACCAAGGAGAAGATTTATGTGAGAGAGGATATGAAGGTAGTTGGTGTGGGAGGGGAGGATACAGAGAATAGGGTTAGATGGAGAAAGTTGACTCGCTGTGGCGACCCCTAACAGGAAAAGCTGAAAGAAGAAGAAGAAGTCTTCTATCACATAGTTGAAGACTGACACTTTCTCCACCCATTCCAACCTGCTAGGACCCGTCTCTTCACCTCTTTTCCACACTCTCTGTTGCTCTGGACTGTTGACCCCAAGTACCTGAAATCCTCCAACTTCTTGATCTCCACTCCCTGTAGCCTCACCGTTCCACTCAAGTTCTTCTCATTCACACACATATACTCTGTCTTGCTGCGACTAACTTTCAGTCCTCTCCTTTCCAGAGCATACCTCCACCTCTCTGGATTTTCCTCTACCTGTTGTCTGCTCTCACTACAGATCACAATGTCATCTGCAAACATCATGGTCAATGGAGATTCCTGTCTAACCTCATCTGTCAGCCTGTCCATCACCATTGCGAACAAGAAGGGGCTCAGAGCTGATCCCTGATTGAGTCCCACCTCCACCTTGAACTCCTCTGTTACCCCTACAGCACATCACACCACTGTCTCACAGCTAGAATACATGTCCTGCGCCAGTTTAACATACTTCTCTGCCACTCCAGACTTCCTCATACAATACCAGAGCTCCTCCCTTGGCACCCTGTCATATGCTTTTTCTAGGTCTACAAAAACACAATGCAGCTCCCTCTGGCCTTCTCTGTACTTCTCTATTAGCATTCTCAACGCAAATACTGCATCTGTAGTACTCTTTCTAGACATGAAGCCATACTGCTGTTCAGAAATGCTGACTTCTGCTCTCAGTCTAGTTTCCACTGCTCTTTCCCATAACTTAATTGTATGGCTCATCAACTTAATCCCTCTATAGTTGCCGCAAGTCTGCACATCCCCTTTATTGTTAAAAATGGGCACCATCACTCTTTGTCTCCATTCTTCAGACATCTTCTCACTTTCTAAGATCCTGTTGAATAATCCAGCCAGAAAATCTACCGATGCCTATCTTAGACACTTCCACACCTCCACGGGTATATCAACAGGACCCACTGCTTTTCCACTCTTCATCCTCTTCAATGCTTTATAGCAGGGGTGTCAAACATACGGCCCGTGGGCCAGAACCGGCCCGCAAAGGGGTTCGACCAGGCCCGCAGGATAATTTTGAAAAAATGCATAAAAGACAAGGATTTTTTTTTTTTAAATGAAATGCAATTCAAGAATTTTCCGCTAGGGGGCGCACTATTTTGGTCAGAGTAGACAGCAATCTGCATGACTGAGACGGACCAATCAGCAAACGTTATCAATGTACCACCTGCTGCTTGTTATGACCTTTTTTTCTACCCTGTTCTCCACCTCCCCGCTACGCCCTCATTAGCCAAAATGTCGTTATCAAAATAGAGAAAAGTAGTGAAAGAGTGTAGAATTTTCAAAGAAAAACGGACTATGTCCTATTTATTTACGGAGATGCATGGGAAACCTTCGTGCTTGGCGTGTTTGCAACAAGTTTCGGTATTTAAAGAGTGTAATATACGGCGCCACTACGAGACCCATCAGAGCGAAAAATATGACAGCTTGCAAAGACAACTGAGAAGAGATAAGATCAACGAATTGCTGGCCGGTCTGAGGAAACAGCGTCCACTTTCACCCATAGCCGAGAAATCAGCGAAGCAGCGGTAAAAGCCAGCTAGCTAATTGCTAGTGAAAATGTGCAATTTAAAGTTTGTCACCAGCTTCACTACAAATGAGTATGGTGGAATTCAATTTTCATGCAACTCCATACATTTTCAGTATGTATTGTATGTGTATGCATGTTTCATGTATGAAGTTTACACATTTACAGGACAGGTGAACACTTTCTTCCTTACTCATTTAATAGCACTCTTTTTAGTTTGTAGGGTGTAGGCAGGGATTCAATTCAGATTTTATATGCACATATGTTAATGGTTTAAAAATCCCTTTCTCTATAAGTCTCATTTAATCTTAAAGTGCATTACTATATTTTTCAATACCAATTACTTATTAAAGTTTTGTGCCTTTGTACAATCAGTGGGATCGCATGATCACATGATTGCAATGCATACATGTGAATGATAGAAGTAAATTTCACTTTTGTTGAAGGAAATATGAGGTGTTTCATGAAATGTTTTGTAAAGGGATTGTTCATGAAATTCCAAGATTTTCCTAATGTTCTTGTACTTCTTTATACCAAAACAAAGGAAAGACATGATATTTTGGTTATTTATTGCTGAGTATGCCATTATTTTAATGGTCTGGCCCACTTGATATCTACCTAGGCCGTCTGTGGCCCGCCATGAGAAATGAGTTTGACACCCCTGCTTTATAGCAATGCTGTATAGATCATTCTCCCCCTCCTTACTATCCAACCGAGCATACAAGTCATCGTACACCCTTTGTTTTGCCTTTGCTACCTCTATCTTTACCTTAGGCCGTATTTCTCTGTATTCCTGTCTGTTTTCTTCAGTCCTCTCAGTATCCCACTTCTTCTTTGCTCACCACTTTCTCTGTATATACACCTGCACTTCCTCATTCCACCACCAAGTCTCCTTATCTACTTTCCTTCCAGATGACACACCAAGTACTCTTCTACCTGTCTCCCTGATAGCACTAGCTTTAGTTGTCCAATCATCTTGAAGCTCTCCCTGATCACCCAGACCATGCAACACTCCTCCCTTTTCAGCTTCCATTACTGCTCTGCCTTTGTCCTCTTGTTGTTAACCTGGTCCACGACCGATCCGGTATGATATGGTTATGGTTGATTCACATGTTTGGTTTTGGCAAAAGTTTTACACCGGATGCCCTTCCTGATATGGTTATGGTTAATTCACATGTTTGGTTTTGGCAAAAGTTTTACACCGGATGCTCTTCCTGATGCAACCCTCTGCATTTGTCCAGGCTAGGGACCGGCACAGGGAGACACTGCTCCGTGCCCCCCTCAAGGCAGGCTTGGGGAGACATGGGCCGGTGCCGCCCTGAGGCTGCATTTTCTGCATAACGCACATACCCGTTCTTTTATATACAATCAATGGCCAAACTTGCCCCCTTTAACGTTCTCTCCTACGTCCACCAACAACACACACAGGGCGCACTGCACTATATGGCGCGCCTTACAATCTGAATAAAATTTAAGACTTTTATGTGCTCCTTGAATTCGTGAAAATATGGTAATCTATTTTTTGGGTCTGAATGAGGGAGCCAGAGAACCTGAAGAAAAACAACACAGGCAGGTGCACAGGAAGAATATGTACACTCTTAACAGCAGGGACCTAGTGTCCCACTGGATTTGAAGTGGGAACCATCTTGCAAGGCAACAATACTAACCACTGCATCACCTTGGCAATTGCAAACAATTTCATAGTTAAGTGATGTGAAACAACAGTATAAATCACAATATCATATTAAGATTAAGAAAATATTTTATTCAGGCATTTAACAAATACTACTTTTAGCTGAATCAGCTATTGTTAATATGAAACTGAACAACTTGAATAATAAGGAACATAAGGAGGAACATATGGCTTTTGCACTTAATGATTCAGGTATTTGCATGATCTCTCACAGCAACTCAGTGACTTTCTAGATTTTGAGTCAGCATAGCTTACTTTCTTTATATTCTTTACTCCATATATGTTTTAAAGCTGCATCCAATTTTACAAAACCTAAATTCATCTCACTTTGAATACTTGGACAATTTTTTTTTCCATACCCTGCTTTGCCATGTCCACAGACTAGCTTTTGGGATTCGGCTGTATATTTTGATGACAATCGAGTGTTTTCAGCTGCTTAGCAGTTTGCAGCAGATCCCTGTGAAGCATCCTGAACAAGGATATTGTTTTTTCACGCAGTTTATGTAGAGGTATTTTTCAAATGTATATTTGTGTTATTGAAGGTGTTCCAAATGTATTGCCTGTTCTCTTAGTCTTTTCTTGTTTGAAATCAAAAAGACCAAATGTGATTTTCGTTAGTTTTTTTTAGTTTTTAAATTTATTTATGTATATTAATTATTCTATCTAATTATTCACTCATACAATATCTCTGCTCCTTATTCTGCACACAGGGTAGCTGGAACAGATCCCAGCTGTTGCTGGGTGAGAGGCAGGGTACACTGAGGACCAGTCATGATTTAATTAATTTAGATAGTAAAAACCGTTCACACCTGGAGTCTTCAATTTACCAAATTCGTGTTTTTGGTCTGTGGGAGAACACTCGAGAACGGTCAGAAAGGTCTAGTGGGCAGTTGGGCTTTAACCAAGAATCGTATTGCTGTTATATTAATCTGAATGCAGCCCTTTATTGTGGTTACTGCCAAAATTTCACACTATAACACATAGCAACTGAATAAATATCTGCCACTTTATCTGTTTTTCTAAATTTTCAAGTACCAGTCCTGGACATTTGATTATATTTTCATCAATATTTTATTTTTCCTCTGCTGAAATTTCTAAATGATGATACTTATGAAGAGCGTGTTCATAATATGTTTTGCTGTCATACTAAATTTTCTGTGCTGTGCTGTGGATTTGATTACTATTTTTCATTTTTATATCAGAATTATCTTAGCCAAGCTAAACTTTAATCTAAAACAATTCATCAACAATGTCCAGAAACAACAATAAGCACAGAATTCCTTTGAGTCAAAGTTAATGTTTTTTACCATCACATAGTTCATATCAAATGTGATAATTAAGCATTAATACTAGTATCTTAAAAAGTGTCTTAAAAGTCATAGCATCTGGAGCTGTCAGATTTTATGAAGACATATTCTAACTCATCTAAGAGGCTATTTCAGTTCTTAACTGCCCATGTTGAGTTTATGGTATATAAGGGTAAAGTATTTTATTAAGCTGTTACAACTACATTTGACAACAGAAGAACATGATCTCAATAATTGAGGACCTTGACAGACAAATTGCTGCACAACTTTGTATGAGCACACTCAAATTTATGCTTGAGTTTGACAGGACAGCTAGAAAACTTGCAGACCAAAGAAGCTACCCCCCTTTCAGTCTTAAAATGTAGATAGCATATGATTACCCTGAATAACCTATGCTTAATTTCTTTGGTCAAAGGACACAGTAGAAAGAATGATTAAAAAAAACAGTGTCCACACCTCAACGAACAGTTAATGCAAACTAATTTCATGATAGACGCCACCCTAAACCTTTAGCACATGTATACCAGGAATTCCCCAGTGTATGTAGGAATTGAAGAAGCGTTCCAGATGAGTGGAGAAACCACTAAAACTAAGCAAATACAGTTACTACAACGAGATTTGACTTAAAAGGACAATGACCCTCCTTCTTCTTCTTTCGGCTTTTCCCGTCAAGGGTCGCCACAGCGAGTCAACTTTCTCCATCTAATCCTATTCTCTGTATCTTCCTCTCTCACACCGACGACTTTCATATCCTCTCTCACTACGTCCATAAATCTTCTCTTTGGTCTTCCTCGAGACCTCTTGCCTGGCAGCTCCAATTCCAGCATCCGTCTACCAATATATTCACTATCCCTTCTCTGTACATGACCGAACCATCTCAGTCTGGCTTCTCTGACCTTCTCTCCAAAACATCTAACATGTGCTGTTCCTCTGATAGACTCATTCCTGATCCTATCCATCCTGGTCACTCCCAAAGAGAACCTCAACATCTTCATCTCTGCAACCTCTAGTTCTGCCTGCTGTCTTTTGGTCATTGTAACAGTTTCTAGCCCATACATCATCGCTGGTCTCACCACTGTCTTGTACACCTTTCCTTTTATTCTGGCTGAAAGTCTTCTATCACATAGTACCCCTGACACTTTTCTCCACCCATTCCAACCTGCTTGGACCCGTCTCTTCACCTCTTTTCCGCACTCTCCGGACAATGACCCTAATGGCTGAAAACCTTCACTCCTACACTTTGAGTTAACAAATCAAAAGATGCTTTTTCCCCAAACTATGCAAATGAGGTTATTTGACATTTTCCGAACGACTCTAATAAGATTTGTAATTGTTTTTCAATGCATTACTTTAAAACGAACCTCATAATCATCTGCTAATCTCAAGGGTATATTACAAGCAGGCAGCTATAAATCCACACACAAGGAGAACAAACCATCCTTATCTATACCCCTTATCATGCATAGAGGGTTTAGATAGGGCTGGAGTCAATATATCCAGTTAAGGGGTAAGAGGTGTGGTATATTAATAAATGGGCTCCTGTATTTTTTTGGTCTGTGGGAGGATGTTAAAGTTCCAAGCATACTAAAAGAAGATGGAAATTCCAAAAATACAAGGTTGATACATTTGACATAGTGACAAAAAATAGCAGCTACATCGAAATTCAGAAAGGAAAGCTAGTGAAACATGAGTGATGATGTAGTGAATGTGTTGTTTAAAAATCAACCTTGAAACACTATATTTACTTAAGTGTTGTTTATATGCACATGTTTCATTCAGACCATATTTGCCTCATACTATTGAGTATTTCCCCCTTGGTTCCCATCAAATCTTTCAGCCCTAACAGCTCAGTTTTTATCAGTCTTATTTTCTATCATATCGTAGGGAGAGAGTTTACATTGAGGATTTAAGTCATTTGCTCTTTTAAACATTTATTTATGCCAGGGATAAGATGATTAGATAAGTTGGATAATTTGTCCTGTTTTGTTTGAATTTATGTTAGGTTTTTCTCGTCCTGTTAAATAGTCCTACATCTCATGAAGAAAACAGAGAGAAACTGATATGGCTGTAATGAACCTAGACCTACTGAATATTTTGAGTGAAGCAAACCCGTACATTTGTTCCGCTTCTCTTAAAAAGGTGTCAAATTATGTTTTACATTTTAAATTCTGTGTTCACTCAATGTCCTGTGCATGCTTGCTTAACCTATTGTCTTCCTGCATTCTACATTGTTCCTCTCCTTGCTTGACAGCTGCCATGTGTGTTGGTTTTTAATGCTGCATGTGTGCTTTCTTGGTCTGGCAAACATTGCATGTGCCACAATCTCAGCCAATCACTGACTTGGAAAATGTCACCCTGACTGCTTGGATTAAATCATGCTGGTTCCATAACCAGCCTAAGGACGATTGTAATCAGACTACATAGTGTTATAAATGCATACACAGAGACAAACAGTGCTGTAGAAGACTGTAATTTAATAAAATACACTGCTTAAATCTAAAGCACCAAGTCATGAATATGTATTCAAATCAGGAATTGGCTTCAATAGTGGCACATTGTAATTCTTTGCCAAGTTATTCAAGCTGACACATAGTGAAGATGGTGAGCCATTACATAGAAACTAGTAAGTGTTGCATGAATTTAACTTCACAGGCCAACTTTTTATTGGCTGCAACTGAGATACACCAGACTGTCCCTTATTAATCCCAAACATACAGTACAACCACCATGAAAGCCTGAGAATGCTACAACACTGATGATGTTTGTGGCATACAGTGCAAACCATAGAGTAGGCCTTTTCACTGGCAGTTACTTATGGCACCTTTCCTATATTTTTCTTCCAGGGACCAGTTATTCACCACAAGAACATTCTAATCACCCCAGTTCTCTTCATGGTACCAACTCTTATCCAAACCCTTGCAAGACCGCAGATACAGTAAGTGTGACTTCTGCCATAGTTTTGAGAACCAAATGTTTTTAGTTAATTCTGGATGTTTTCGTTATCAGTAGCTCTTTGTCTAGACTTTGCTTTGCAACTCTGTCTTGGTTTTGAAAAATTCAAAAGGTTATCTGGTTCTGGAGCAAAACTGCTTGTCTTTGAGTTGAGTGTAATATGGATTAATAATCCATAATTAATAAACTATGGATTAATAATCCAAATAAACTGGATTATTTCAGTTTACTTACTAAAAGAACTGTTCCATTCACAAACGTCCGTTAAAGGGAAATTAACTTAAGGTTGGGAACAGTATGCATGTCCATGTGGTGGGTCTGTAATTAAAGTAGATACATTAATGAAATCTGCCCCTCTTTTCATTAGATCCAGGGAAGTAAATACCCATACAAACACAGACCCATATGAGTAACATAGCAATGACAATTTCAGTTCTTTGCTTAACTTCTGGTTTCTTATATGGTCTTGTAGCAAATTGTGTTGCTTCTGCATAATATATTTAAAATTTTAATCTTAACCATCTAAAAATAAAAACAGTATTTTTTTTTTCATGCTTCACAAAAATGTCAGGTCACAGGAATAGAACTACAACGACAACTGCTGCCTTTATTTTAAGTATACTCTGTTTTTCAGCCTCACGAACATTGTGACGATTGGTCAGAGCACATCAGCTCATCTGGAAAGAAATACTACTACAACTGCCTAACAGAGGTTTCCCAATGGGAGAAGCCTAAAGAATGGCTTGAGAGGTTACAATTTACCTTTTTCCAACAACTATTTTTAGCACATGATTTATTTTTAATTAACCCCACTTCTACATTTGATATATCACTTTGTATTCCGCAATCTGTTTCACAGAGAACAAAGGCAAAAAGAAGCAACTAAGTCTGCTGTTATCAACAGTTTTCCCAAAGACCGAGACTACCGGCGGGAGGTTATACAGTCAACGCCTACCGTCGGGTTCACTGGCGCAAGTAAGACCTGCTTTAACTATCACAAATGTTGTTCCTTTTCATGTATGCTTGTAGATGATTCAAATGATTCAGATAGATTATTTACAAATATATTACACCAAACTACAAAAATCTGGACCCACAAGTAAAGGTACATACATGTGGGGCAAAAAAGTATTTAGTCAGCCACAAATTGTGCAAGTTCTCCCACTTAAAAAGATGAGAGAGGCCTGCCATTTTCATCATAGGTACACAACTTTGAGACAGAATGGGGGGGAAGAATCCAGGAAATCACATTGTCGGATTTTTAATGAATAATTGGTAAGTTCCTCAGTAAAATAAGTATTTGGTCACCTACAAACAAGCTATATTTCTGGCTCTCAGACCTGTAACGTCTTCTTTAAGAGGATCCTCTTTCCTCCACCCGTTACCTGTATTAATGTCACCTGTTTAAACTAGTTATCAGTATTAAAGACAGCTGTCCACAACCTCAAACAGTCTCACTCCAATCTCCACTATGACCAAGACCAAAGAGCTGTCAAAGGATGACAGAAATAAAATAGTAGTCCTGCACCAGGCTGGCAAGACTGAATCTGCAATAGGTGAGCAGCTTGGTGTGAAGAAATCAACTGTGGAGGCAATTACTGTTAACTGGAAGGCATACAAGGCCACTGATAATCTCCCATCGATCTGGGGCTCCACACAAGATCTCACCTCGTGGGGTCTACGTGATCACAAGAAAGGTTAGCAAAAATCCAAGAACCACACAGGGGGATCTAGTGAATAACCTGCGGAGAGCTGGGACCAGAGTAACAAAAGCTACCATCAGTAACACACTCCGCTGCCAGGGACTCAAATCCTGCATTGTCAGACATGTCAACCTACTTAAGCCAGCACATGTCCAGGCCAGTCTGAAGTTTGCTAGAGAGCATTTGGATGATCCAGGAGAGGATTGGGAGAATGTCCTATGGTCAGATGAAACCAAAATAGAACTTATTTTTCCACAAACTCAATTTGTCGTGTTTGTAGGAGAAAGAATGCTGAGTTGCATCCTAATAACACCTACTGCGAAGCATGGGGGTGGAAACTCCGGAGCTGTTTTCTTTAAAGGGACCAGGGCGACTGATCTATGTAAAGGAAAGAATGAATGGGCCCATGTATCATTAGATTTTGAGTGAAAACCTCTTTCCATCAGCAAGGGCATTGAAGATGAAACATGGCTGGGTCTTTCAGCATGACAATGATCCCAAACACACCACCTGGGCCACAAAGGAGTGACTTCGTAAGAAGCATTTTAAGGTCCTGGGGTGGCCCAGCCAGTCTCCAGATCTCAACCCCAAAGAAAATCTTTGGAGTGAGTTAAAAGTCCATGTTGCCCAGCGACAGCCCCATAACATCACTGCTCTAGAGGAGATATGCATGGAGAATCGGCAAATACCAGCAACTATGTGTGAAAACATTGTGACGACTTACAGAAAACGTTTGTCCTCTGTCATTGCCAACAAAGGGTAAATAACAAAGTATTGAGATTTGTTCTTGACCAAATATTTATTTTCCACCATCATTTGGAAATAAATTATTTAAAAAACAGACAATGTGATTTTCTAGATTTTTTTTTTCACCATTCTGTCTCTCATAGTTGAAGTGTACCTATGATGAAAATTACAAGCCTCTCATCTTTTCAAGTGGGAGAACTTGCACAATTTGTGGCTGACTAAATACAAGTGAAAATGGAATCCAAGCACTTCGCCTTGTGTATAGCTGATTAATGTAAGACCAACAGGTAAATCAAAGCTTGGGGAGTTTTTAGTTCCTTGACCAAGTTTCATGTGACATAAGAATATGAACCTATAAATATACCTGTGGTTCCTTTAAGCACACGGCTTCGTGTTGAGTTATCACACACTTTTGAATAACCTCAGCAGGATCATGGGTATCTACTCCACAAACCGTGTTGATATTAGGAGTGACTGTTGTGAAGATTAGTTGATCAGCTTGGACTTCCAGTTTACACATATAATTTGACTCATTGATTTGATTTGTGTCCAATGACTAATATGGCAACTGTTGGCAGCAGACTGAGTTGGTCAACCCAGTTATCCTTGCCCTAGTGACACAATCTAGCTGTTCCAGTGGAACCACAAGGCATTTCCAGGGTAGACAGAATATGTAATGGTGATTAGGCCACAACATTTTACATTATCTGTGAAAAGAAGAGAAGTGATCCAGAATTTCCCTTACCAGACAAGCTACCTACTATACTGTACCTAGAAATCTTGGCCTTGAAGATCTCAAATAAAATTGGTGACAGAAGGGAAACATGCTTGATATTTATCCAAGAATCTGGATGCAGGTCTCAAAACAATTGTAAAAAGACAAGGTGGCTCATAGCAACAACGCTTTAACCCTATACTCCCACTGTGCCTCCCACATCTTCAAAACACTTATAGATGCTTACTCTAATGAACCATCCTCATTCTCCACCATGACTCATTGTTTATTCTGAATCAAAGGTTTGATAAATGGCCTGATTCTCCTTTCTAGTCCCCCTGGCATAGACTTTATGGGGGAGGCTGAACAGTGATCCCCTTGTTAAGAAATATCTTTCACTTCTTAAAACATGAGGCCCATCAGCCCGGTCTACCACTCCATAGGCACTGTTACTGATCTTCATATGTCGAAGAGGTATATCACTCAAGGCAGTCCCATGTCATCCACACGAAGAGTTTCATGTGTGAACAGTGCATACACATCAAACTGTTGACTATGTCATGATTGATGTGCACATTGGGATGCATAAAAATTAACTTTACGATCTGATCACACCGCCATTAAAATGTTGGACCTGCTGTCATAAACCCTGTAATTTGACAATGCAAAACTAAAAAGTACTGAAACTCACCTTTATATACCAAAATATATGTTCCCCTTAATTTTCAGGAAGGATTTGAAAACAGTATTTCTTCACACATTTGAGCACTTCTGATTTCTACCAAAACATCAAAGCAAAACAGATTTTATCTAATTTTCACATAGACAATGCCTTAAAATGCCACAACCTAAATCCAAAGTAAATTTCAACGTTTTCTCTGTTACTGTCATGTGAAGATGAGTTTATTTTTGAATGCTTGTTTGCAGTGGACACAGACCTCAATCGTGTACATTAAGTGAAATGCACTCTTATTCCCACAGAAAAGCAAACACAGCGTAAGATGACCATATTACTGTGAGTTGTAATATTGTGTCTGAAAAAAATTGGTATGATGATCATAATAAGGACTAATAACTCTATTGGAATATTTTAAATCTGACTGCTTAAAAAAAAATGGGTGCGCTCTATCAATGATAGCTTGGGCACGACTAGACAACAGTGCAAAAAGAAGAATTGAGATGGAGCATGACCTCCAGGCACCCTCTAACCAGGTGGTCCAGATGATGTCTGGCTTATTAGTTGATTTTGGCCACTAAAAGGGATCCCTCTGGATCTTTGCACTGAACTGGCCCCAGCATTACAGCTGGCGCCTGGGAGAGTTCGGGTCTTGCCAATACCCATACAAGCCTCACCACTTGGGTTCCTAGAAGCCATACAGCGGGAGCTTGTCGACAGGTCATGACAGGTCAGGCACCTGTCATCCCTGTGCTTCCTCCTTTGGCTTTGGCTACAACAATCTGCCAATGTGAAGCAACGCTTTTTATTTATCAATTTATTTATTTATTTTTAACACTGACTTTGATGTCATGCCATTTTTTATTTATCGGCTGTAGAGCAACGTTCCGATCTTGCTGCATTTACAGCCCCGAGTCACATATCCCCACTCAATATATTATCTTTTACTAACACCGGAGGAAAAACTACTAAATAAAATATTTTTTCCTTCCTCCACTTCATCATTTTCGATTTCAGTGAAAGTCTTTTTCTTCATATTTTGCTGTGTTTGCCATTGTTTTTAAACAAAAGGTTAGAGTATGCAATGTTTTATACCTATTTGCATAGTTATTAATGAAAGGGGACAGGACCATACATGTGCCATGTGTATTGGCACTCAATTCTAAGGCAGTAGGATGTATTAAGGAAAGGTTCGCATGAACAAGTGTATAGACATATTCTCAAAATTTCTGCAGTATTGGGCGTACTCCAATATTCCAGTTTGAGAGCTTCACAAATCCTTTGCCATGTGTGCCTTGCCACTATGGTGATTCTCAGCAACTTCCATTAGTCATCCAGCTCTGCCTTCTTCATGGAAAGCATGTCCATAGTAATTTGTTCTCTCCACTTTCACACCTGGCGGTTTTCAAGTACTTGACATTAGATTTAATTCAGCCATTCACACATACTTCCACAAATCGTTACAAAGTGCTACCAGCCCGAGCAACTTGGGATCCGGTGGCTTGCCTAAGGCCTCTTAGACATGCTGGTCATTGACGGCCAGCCTGGCCCACCAACTGAGTCACAGCCCTCCCTCCCCCCCCCCCCCTCCCCCGCAAGTATTCAGGAGTTCCTAAAAGTGCTCTTTCTACCATTCAGCTGAAGTGATGTTCCTAGCTAAAGTCAACAGGTCTCTACCAACCCTGATAATGGTTTGGGTCAAGCCCTGCTTCCTTTCCTGAGTTATCTGATCCTCCTTTAAGCCATGTAAAAGTGGTTCATCATGGCTTCTGCAAAATTCCAAACTCCTACCATATCCCAGATTTTGCTTGCACAACCAATGAGGCTGTAGCCCTTCTGGCCCTTTCCTATCTGTCTTAAGTTTCATAAGACCCAGGAAACAGACATGTAATGCTTTACAGTTTGGGAAGCATCAATGGGCTCTCATTTTGCCACTATGACAAGCGCAGATCACCCTCTAACCTCTGCTCAGGGATGCTCTGAGAAACATGGATGACAAACAATTTGTGGCCCCAACATCCTCAGGGTTTGGACAGGGGCCTCCAACGGGTGTTCCCAGTTCCAGTATACGATGTACAATCTTCAGCCCCGTGAAAAAAGAGACCACTGCACTATTTACAGACAACAAAAAGTGTAAAAGAAAAACCTTCATAAAAAAGGTTCATATTCATTTAAACAACACATTACTAATGTTTTAAATAAGAAATATTCCTAAGCTTTCATGGGTCTTGGTATGCTCTCCACTAGTCTTCCACATTGCTGGGTGATGCCATTCCTGGCACAATAATTCAAGCAACTGAGCTTTGTTCGATGGCGTGTGGCCATCCATCTTCCTCTTGATCACATTCCAGAGGTTTTCAGTTTGGATCAAGTTTGGAGATTAAGAATAAGAATAAGAATAAGAACAACTTTATTAATCCCGAAGGAAATTGCTGTGCCAGAGTTACAGAAAATATAACAGTAATAAATAATAAAAGAAAGGCAGAATTAGAAATAAAAATAAACTATAAACTATAAAGTGTCTCAGTGAAACTATAAAGTGACTTAGTAAGCAGTGATAAAACTATAAGTGTCTTAGTAACAAGTGAGGTAAGGAGTGCACAATAGTATGATAGAAGGGAAAATTGTAGTGTAGCTGTTATGAGATGAGATGAAATATTGCACAGGGTAGCTGTTATGAGATGAAATATTGCACAGTTTCTGAATATTGCACAGTGAAATGAAATATTGCACATTTTGTTTGTTTTTTTAGGTTAAAGATAGGTTTTTATGGTTGCCGACGGCTGAATGGAGAGGAATTAAAAAGTCTGATCGCCTCAGGGAGGAAAGACCTCCTGTGGCGTTCAGTGGAGCTCCTCGGTGGTATCAGTCTACGGCTGAAAGAGCTCTGACAGGACGTCAGTGTGGCATGCAGGGGATGATGGATGTTGTCCATGATGCTGAGGAGCTTCCTCAGCATCCTCCTCTCTGACACCTACACCACAGACTCCAGCTCCACACCCAGGACAGATCCAGCTCTCCTGATGAGCTTTTTGAGTCTGTTAGTGTCAGCTGTCTTGATCCTGCTGCCCCAGCATACATCTGCAGCATGGTCCTGCAGACATTGAAAGATCTGAGCCTCCTGAGGAAGAACAGGCGGCTCTGACCCTTCTTGAAGATGGCGTTGGTGTTAATAGTCCAGTCCAGTTTATTGTCCAAGTGTACACCCAGGTACTTATAGCTGTCCACAATGTCCACCTCTGTACCCCTGATGGTGACTGGGGTCGGATAGGTCCTCTGTTTCCTGAAATCCACCACCAGCTCCTTTGTCTTTCTGACATTGAGCTGGAGGTGGTTCAGTCCACACCACTCCACAAACCTGTCCACCACCCTCCTGTACTCCTCCTCCTGGCCTCTGTTGATGCAGCCCACAATGGCAGAGTCATCTGAGAATTTCTGCAGGTGGCAGGACTGCGAGGAGAACCTGAAGTCTGAGGTGTAGAGCGTGAACAGGGAGGGAGACAGGACTGTCCCCTGTGGAGCTCCCGTGCTGCTCACAATGGTGTCCGATGCGATGTTTCCCAGCCTCACGAACTGCGGCCAACCTGTGAGGTAGTCATTGATCCAGGCCGCGAGTGGAGCATCTACCTGCATGTCCAGAAGCTTCCTGTTCAGCAGGGCAGGTCGAATGGTGTTAAAAGCACTGGAGAAATCAAAGAACATGACTCTCACAGTGCTTCCTGCCTCCTCCAGGTGTGTGTAGATTTTGTGCAGCAGGAAGATGATGGCGTCTTCCACTCCTATCCGTGGCTGGTATGCGAACTGCAGGGGGTCCAGCGAAGGTCCGACGACTGTGTGAAGGTGCCTCAGGACGAGCCTCTCCAGCGACTTCATGACGTGTGATGTCAGGGCCACTGGTCTGTAGTCGCTGTTTGTGCTGGGATGCTTCACCTTGGGCACTGGAACCAGGCATGAGGTTTCCCACCGGTCGGGGACAACCATCTGGGTCAGGCTAAGGTTGAAGAGATGTGAGAAGATCCCACACAGCTGAGAGGCACATCCTTTCAGCACTCTGGGGCTAAGGCCGTCAGGGCCAGCAGCTTTCCTGGGATGGAGGCGGCTGAACTCTCTTCTCACCTCCTCAGCGGTGAAGGCGACAGGAGGGGGTGGAGAGAGTCCCATTGGGGGGCAGGAGGGCTGAGGTGTAAACGAGACGTCGTCCAGGGAAGCAGAAGAAGTGCGTGGGGGAGGGGGAAAGCTCCTTAAAGTGAGGGGTGAGGGCACAGGGGAGGGAAAGTCCTGAGAGAAGCTGGGGGGGAGGGTGGGCGGTGGCACCTTCATCAAATCTGTTAAAAAACAGGTTTAGTTCGTTTGCCTCCTGCAGGTCTCCTTCCATCATCTGGCTTGCTTGTTTTCCATGGCCAGTGATGGTTTTCAACCCACTCCACACCTCCCTCATGTTGTTCTGCTGGAGTTTGCTCTCCAGCTTCCTCCTGTAACTGTCCTTTCCCTCTGCGATCTTCTCCCCCAGCTCAGTCTGCACCTTCTTCAGTTCCTCTTTGTCTCCACTCCTGAATGCCGCCTTCTTCCTGTTCAGCGTGTCCTTAATGTCCTTAGTCACCCAGGGTTTGTTGTTTTAGAAACAACGCACAGTCTTGGTGGGGATGATGATGTCCGTGCAGAAGTTGTCATAGTCAGTTATGCAGTCGGAGAGTTTTCCGATGTCGTCTCCCTGGTCTTCGCAGAGCACATCCCAGTCCGTCGTCTCAAAGCATCCCTGAAGAGTCAGTTCTGCCTCCTGAGACCACCTCCGGACAGTTCTGGTGATCACAGGTTGCCGCTGGACTTCAGGAACATAGCGAGGCTTCAAGTGGACCAGGTTGTGGTCTGATCTGCCCAGAGCAGGGAGAGCTGTGCAGCTGTATGCGTCCTTGGCATTGGCATACAGCAGGTCCAGAGTTTTATTGTCTCTTGTCTTGCAGTCCACAATCTGTTTGAAAGTGGGCAGAGATGATGACAAGGTGGCGTGGTTGAAATCCCCAGAGATGGCTATGAAGGCACTGGGGTGCTGGGTCTGGAGTCTCGCGACCGCGGAGCTGATGACGTCATTAGCCCGCGGTGCATCGGCAGACGGTGGGATGTAAACAGTGATCATGATTGCATGGGAAAACTCTCTGGGCAGATAGTATGGCCGGAGACTCACCGCCAACAGTTCGATGTTGGGCAGCAAACACGCTCCTTCACCGTAACGTGTCCGGGGTTGCACCACTTGTTGTTTACAAACACAGCGACACCTCCTCCTTTCTTCTTGCCGCTGCCGGCACAACTCCGGTCCCCTCGCACCAACTGAAAGCCGGGTAAACTCACCACAGAGTCCGGTATGTTGTTGTTTAGCCAAGTCTCAGTGAAGCACAACACCGAGGCCTGACGAAACACACCGTCGCTCCGTGTGAGTGCTGTTAACTCCTCCAACTTGTTGCCCAGCGATCTCACGTTTCCCATCACAATGGAGGGGAGATACGGTCTGTATCTCCTCTTTCTCACCCACCGTCTCCTCCCGGCCCTGCAGCCCCGGTATTTCCTCCGTAGCTCCTTAGGGATTTCGTGCCTCTCCCCCATCTCGCCGCTGTGTCGAAGCTCCATCAGCTGGTCCCGGGTGTAAACAATGGAGCCATTGCGCCATGGCGCCGCTTCGCCAGGACCGGGATCCGGCTCGAAAAAAGTGCTCCAAACACCGCGAAAACAAGAAAGAGCGAATGGAGCATCATCTAGTATTGTGGCAAAAACCTTAACTAAATTGTCACTAGGGAGAAGAGTAGATAAAAATTAAAAAGAAAAGTATAAGATTTACGAGAGAGACCATCGGTGAGAAGCAACTCTGGCAGGCAGCCGCCCGAGACAGCGCCGGAAGATTGGGCTCGCCATGACAAGATCTTGATCTGTTGGTCCCTCAATCGACAGAACATGGTAGCATGGAGCATTGTCCTGCTGGAAAAACAGTCCTCAACATTGCGTAACATGGTCAGAGCAGAGGGCATCAAGTTTTCTTTCAGGAAAATCTTGTATATGGCTTAATTCCTGTGTCCTTCACAAAAAAAAAAAAAAGTCTGTCTGACACCAACCATGCTGATGCATCCCCGATCCACCACCAAATATCACAGTTGGTGTGAAATATTTGTGTCTTATAGGCATCTCCAGGTCAGAGGTCAGAGGTACTATGCAATACAAGACTATCAGCCAGAATGAAAGGAAAGGTGTACAAGACAGTGGTGAGACCAGTGATGCTGTATGGCTGGGAAACCGTTACAATGATGAAAAAACAGGAGGCAGAGCTAGAGGTTGCAGAGATGGAGATGCTAAGGTTCTCTTTGGGAGTGACCAGGTTGGATAGGATCAAGAATGAGTCCATCAGAGTAACAGCATGTGTCAGATATTTTGGAGAGAAGGTCAGAGATGCCCGACTGAGATGGTTCGGTCATGTACAAAGGAGGGATAGTGAATATATTGGTAGACAGATGCTGGAATTGGTGGTGCAAGGCAGGAGGTCTCGAGGAAGGCCAAAGAGAAGATTTATGGATGTAGTGAGAGAGGATATGAAGGTAGTTGGTGTGAGAGAGGAGGATACAGAGAAAAGGGTTAGATGAAGAAGGTCTATTCGCTGTGGCAACCCCTGAAGGGAAAAGCCGAAAGAAGAAGAAGAAGAAGAAAAGAAATCTCTTTATTCGTCACATTCAGTTATAGCACATCAGCGAAATTTGACCCCTGCCTTTATTAACCCATCATGGTTGAAACATGAGCACAAGGTAGCTACTTAGGGGTTCAGTGTCTTGGTCAGCAACATGGAGGAGCACGGAAATCAAGCAAGGAATATTTCCAAGGTTGACTGCTCTAACCCCCTAATTTCCTAGACAAGAAGGATTTGGTTCAGGTAATCACCTCAATACCTCATTATGTAGAAACAACTGCGCTTGTGTAGGAATTCAAAAGACACTGGAATGGAATATCTGTCATATACTGTATGTAGAGATGCTGATTTCTTACCAAATTGCAGTGATTTCTTAATTTTTTCCAGACCTGTACGCCCACCAAGTTTCCCTCCTAACAAATTCAACTCAACACCAGGTAGTGACCAGTTGTCTGCTCTGCTCTTTACCCAAGTGTCAGTTCTGTCTGATCTTTGCACAAGGTGATCCGTTACCGTGTATACTTATGAATGACTTTGAGCTTGTGCAGGGGTTGGTAACCCGCAGCATCTGAGGCAGACGTGGCTCTGTCATCCCTCTGCTACAGCTTCCCGTGGCTTTGGAAAAGAAATGATTTAATGATTAATTACCGTATTTTCACGACAATAAGACGCACATAGAGACGCACGTAGAGAACACCATGTGAACGTTAAAGGGGGAAGTGTGGGCGTTAATTGTATATAAAAGAACAGGTATGTGCGTAATGCAGAACTTCGTTGTTTTAACAACCCTGAAAACATTGCTGACAAACACATCCAGCCCAGCCACGTCATCAACATGGACGAGGTGCCTATCACTTTCGACAACCCAGTGAGTCACGCTGTGGAGAAAAAGGGGACCAGCACGGTAGCGATACGCATAGCGGGGTACAAAAAGTCTTCTTGGAGACCACAGTTTCACTAAGAGTGGAATGTAGCACTGGGCAAGTTACGCCACAATTTGGGAATTGATTGTAGATGCTTGAGCCAACGTGTTTGCTGGCACTATTGTTCGAGCTTTCGCAAAAGCCGGCATAATTTCCAAGGAGCCCCACGGCACCGAAAGTGACTCTTGAAAGTGAACCTGGCATGTTTGATGGAGATTTAGCGCAGCTGTTCAAATCAGATACAGAGGATGAGGACTTCGATGGGTTTGATTGATGACAATTACTGGTAAAAAAAATGTGAATACCAAACTCAGTTTTTCTTCAGCTCTATTTTTAAATACGCAAACTTGTATGCTTGTATGTGTTTGTTGTTGTAAGGCGGACGCAGTAGAGGACGCCATGAGAACGTTAAAGGGGGAAGTGTGGGCATGGAATGTACATAAAACGCGTGCCTCATGTGTGTGTTAAATACAGTAATGCCACACATAACTGAGACTGTGCCTTATGGTCGTGAAAATACGGTAATTTATTTTAGTTTTGTTTTTTAATTTGAAGATAATGATGATCCTGTAACATTAAAATATAATGTGTATAATTTCTTGTCACTCAAAATATGCGCCACGAATGGGCAACACCCACCAGATAAACCACTCATTGAGCTTTTACAAAGAGCGCTGATGTGCACAGAGGGTAGGAGGAGAAATGACATTAAGCAGACTAAATAAACACTTTGGCAGTTTAATTTGCAAATATATGTTATTTTTTTCACATGCAGCAGCTGATTGCATTATACACACAATATAATCACAGGACATCATAGTTTGCTGCAGGGGGATCATTTAAGTTTGGGCTTTTATTTAATAAATACAAGGATGACTCAAGTAGACACAGACTCTTTTATCTCAACGTAATTTTCAACCCCAAAGTCTTTTTCTTTTTCAATTTCAAAATGTTATTGTTACCTGCAGAAATTGTATCTCATTTTCTTTGTCCCGGTTCATTGATTTGAAAAGTGCAACACACGATTGTTATTGTTTATATGTAGCAGAAAGGGCAAAAGAAGATATACGCAGTGTTATCTTAATTTTAGATGTCAAAAGGGTTTCTTGGCTCTTGGTGTTTTCTTTTCTTTGGGAAACCGGTCCGAATGGCTTTTTGAGCATCGAAGGTTGCGTTAGGAAGGGCATCCAGCGTAAATTTTGGCTCTTCCCTTCAGGGGTCGCCAAAGCGGATCGACCTTCTCCATCTAACCCTATTCTCTGTATCCTCGCACTACCTTCGTATCCTCTCTCACTACCTCCATAGACTTACAAGTCTGAAACTGGAAATTGAAGGTGTAATTCTCAATGTTTTTAGTGGCTATGAGTTATAAGAAGGTGAAGTTCTGGAGTGAGTTAGATGAAGTGATGCAGAATATCCCCAGAGATGATAGTGGTTATTGGTGCAGACTTCAGTGGACATATTGGTGGAGGTAACAGAGGTAAGGTAATGAAGAAGTGATGGGCAGGTTTGGTATCCAGAATAGGAACACAGACGGACAGATGGTGGTAGATTTTCAAAAAGGATGGAAATGGCTTTACTGAATTCTGTTTTCCATAAAAGACAGGAACATGGGGTAACTTATAAGAACAGGTATCTGCTACTCCTACTACTCCTGTACCACGAAAAATTAAAAATTTAAATGACAACTTATAAAGACAACAGAGAAAGACTGAGCAAAAATCCCCCCAAAAGGAAAATCATATTCGGCAGATTACAAGCTGCAAGTAGTGAAATATGCAGGCGAAAACACTGATCGAGCAGCAGAGAGAAAGTTTGGAGTGAGTGAAGAACTAGTGAGGAACTACTGAAAAGCTGAAGATACTTTAACTGCAATGAAGAAACCAAAAAGCTAATCGTGGGCTAAAAGCTAGATGGCCAGAGCTAGAGGAATGAGTTCACAAATAAATTTAACTAAACAATGTACTGCCAGAAGAGGCTTGTCAATGGTGCAGTTACGTTTCCATGCCCAGGTAGTTGCCAAGGTGATGAATATAAATGACTTTACGGGTTGACCTTCTTGACATTACCGCTTCATGCAACACAACCAGCTCTATCAAAGCACGGAAAAGGATGTCCCAAAAACAGCCATGCAGAAGAGGAAGCAGTGCGCCTCCTGAGGAAGAGGAAGCAGTGCGACCTCCAGAGTTGAGGGAGTTTGTACTGCAGTGACACCAAGGATGAAAAATTAAACAAATTTAGTGATTTGGAGTGAGATTGAGAGTTTGGTAAACTTATCATGCCATGTTGTTTATGCTGTAGTCATCTAGTAGCAATAGCTGTTAATATGTTACATTAACATACCAGACACCTATTCAGCCTGTTGTTCTGTATTCTATTGTTAATTCTATTGTAACAACCCTGCGTTACTGTTCAGAGGAATGTTCAGAGTTCTGTGATTTCCTACTGGCTGTGAATGTGTTTCGGGATGAGAGCGAGTGAGGCGGTGGGGCATGAGGAGAGAGAGCGCTGAGACGGAGAAGATTAAATGGAGCTGCTGTTGCTTAATTGTTGTAATTGTTATAATAAAGATAAGGTTGGGCACATCCGGTTGGACACACTGTAACTTGCCTTTCAAGGCGATTGGTTTGCTCTTGGTCTCTGATTTTATCAAATAAATTTCCCAAAATAAATTTGGCTGGTGCGACTTATCGTCTGGAAGATGGAGTACTTTGTCATCTTTCTAGAACTCCTTTGTTGAATTAGACCCAACTCTAGGAAACTTGACCATCTTGGCAGTTCCTGCAGGGTAAAATTAGGGTTTGAGTATTCAAAGGGTTCAGCCAAAAAATTCATTTCTCTGTATAATGTAGTTCCTGCTTCTCAGTCCACAGTGTAGCCGGATAGTTTTACAGATTGTTAATACAAGATAAATGGATAAATCAGTGAGGGGAAAAAATGAATAATAAGCACAACAATGACAGTATTCAATGTGCAAATTTAGAAAGTGCCATATGAAATGTAAAGTTAGATATGGCACTGCATGTGCCTGTTGAAAAAGTGCAGATGTAAGATGAAATGTAAACAGTCATGTACAGTTTTGAGTGTGCAAATGACAAAGTTCAACTTGGATATAAACAGTTACGTAAAGCACTGGTTGGGCTGAATGAATAGAGTGAGAGACGTAATTACTCAGGTGCATCTGATTGTCCTGAGGTAGTACATGGTTGTTAAATCCCATCAGTTATTCAGGAGACTAATGGAAGTTTGGTAGAATGAATTCTTCAGTCATGTGGTTGTACATTTCACACTTTTGTACTTCTGGTCGGAATTGTTTAAACAGTCCTTGTTGAGGTTACGTGTGGTCCTCGATGATGGTGGCAGCTTTCCTGTGGACTCTGTTGATGGGTGCGCTGCAGAGAAGCTGATGGGGTTCTGGTGATCTCCTCTGCTGTTTTCAGCACTCGCTGCAGGAATTTGCAGTCCAAAGCTGTGGTACTGCTTTACCATACAGTGCTGCAGCTTGTCAAAATGCTCTCAACAATGCAGGTGTAGAATTTGCCAAGTATCTGAGGCAGCATGCCCAACTTCCTCTGAGACCACTCCACACCTCCCTCATGTTATTTTCTTGGAGTTTGCTCTCCAACCTCCTCTTGTATGATTTCTTACCCACCGCAATATTTTCCCTCAGTTATTTGCACCCGCTTCAATTCCTCTTTGTCACCTTTCTTGCATGCCACCTTTTTCCTGTTCAGTGTCACCATTCTTTGTCACCCATCGTTTATTCTTAGGAAAGCAACGTATGTTTTTTGTGGGGATTTCACTATCTGTACAGAAGTTGTAGTCAGTTATGCAATCTGCAAGTCCATCTATGTCCTCCCCATGTGTATTGTAAAAAATGTTCCAGTCAGTCTTCTCGAAGCAGTCCTGTAGGGCTTCCTCAGCCTCCTGCGACCACCCTTGTACCAATTTGGTGGTCACAGATTGCCGCTGGACTGCAGGAATATAGAGAGGCTTCAGGTGCACCAGGCTGTGTTCTGACCTGCCCAGGGGGGAGAACTATGGAGCTTTATACTTTCTTAAGGTTAGCATACAGCAGATCCAGGGTTTTATCCTCTGTGGTCTTACAGTCTACAAACTGTTTAAAAGTTGGAAGGGATGTTTTAAGTGTGACATGGTTGAAGTCCCCATTGACGCTACAAAGGCATTGGGGTGCAAAATCTGTAGTCATGTGCTGATGACGTTAGCAGCTCGCAATGCGTTCTTAAAGTAAACAGTGACTCCACCTCTGTTTTTTCTTGTTGCTTTCTCTGCAACTACGGTCCCCTTGCACCAACTGAAACCCAGTTAGACTTACTGTCAAATTCATGATGTTGTTATACAGCCGTGTCTCCATGAAACACATGATCGAGTTCTCAAGGAACACCCCCTCACCCCTTGTGAGTGCCGTTAACTCGTCCATCTTATTCGCCAGTGGTTTTACATTTCCCATAATGATGGAGGGGAGATATGATCGGTATCTCCTCTTCCTTAGCCATTGTCCCTTCTCAGCTCTACAGCCCTGATATTTCCTCTTCCACTCTTTGAGGATTTCGTGTCATTTGCCCTGTTGTAAACAATGGAGCCCAGGCACGCCTCGGGTCAGGACCAGGATCCGGAACAGTAAAAGTGCTCCAAATGCAAGAAAAACAAGAAAAAACGCAGGACACCATATTGTTCTACTATTAATAGCTGTAGTTACTACTTTAAGGAGAAGTTCAAAAGCAAAAAGCAATGACAATCGAGAAAATGAAAGACTGTACAGAAGCGCTCTGGCAGGCTGCTGCCCGTTACGTTACGGTTATCTCCTTGGTCTTGTCTGTAGTGAGGGTGAGGTTGTTGTGCTCCTACCATGCCACTAGACCTCTACCAATAATACTTGATTGTAAACAGATTCTCAACCACTGTTCAGGTACTCAAACTTTTGATAGTGTACATTATAGACACCTAAGAAAGATTGCACATCAGATACCAACTCCGGAAGCTCTGACAACCTAAAATAGGTAAATAAACCTTGAAACACGCAGGACCAGACAATAATTAGCCAGACAATTTAATTCATGCACTTATTAGACATTTGCACATTTTATTAATAGTGATGTCCCTACTTTCCCCTTCTAGTATTCATATTTTAGTGTTTTTTTGAGTGTTTTATGCATAGGTAAATTTGTTATTTTGAAGCACATTGATTCAAAACAAAAACATATATTTGACTTTGTCATGAATTGTTTTATTTACAGATAATGACTGGCCTAAGCCAGGGGTCTTCAACCATCAGATGATGTAGTTTTGCCTCCTCTCCCACAAAATAACATCCACATGGAGATGCCCAAACCCTTAAAATGAAGAGAGCATAACATACATAGTTGCAATATATTTACAAAACAACCATAATGTATTGCATATTACTAGAAAGGAAAAATAGTTGAAATCTCATTGCACTCATTGCTACCTTTTCTATTATAGAAAAACACTCACATAAATGCTTTGCAGAAAATATGCATTTGAATATGCATAGATAATATGCATTTAATTTGTATGTATGAAGCATTAATAGTGGACAGGACTCAGCAGTGCCTGGGGGACAGCTGGGGTTTCAGGGTCTTGCAAAACACACCTTGACAGCTTTGGCTTGGAGAGCTTGGGAAATAAGTTTCCAGTTACCATATGACTGGCAAAACACAGGCATGTCTATGCCTCCTTTGAATTAATCACTGATTAGTCCCCAGACTCTCCTTCCTCATTGGGACTGTGGACATCTTCAAAGTAGGCCCTCCTCCAGTACACAACAGCTCAAGTTGTGGTCAGCAGCTCCCCATCGTCATCATACAGTGTTGACAATGCACTGCTCGTCTCTCTGGACAAGCAGTGCATTGCAATGCTCTGGAGCCGCTGGATGGAGGACAAGAATGTCTTTGCAGCCATTGGGAAGTTGTTTTCCATGGCCTTGCCAAACTCCTCCCAAGCCTGAGTCTGTGCCTCAGCGATGGCCAAAGCAGGATTCTGCTTGGCTTGCTGATACCTGTCAGCTGCCACCAGAGCCCACCAAGCTAATAAAGCCCAATAGGACTTCTTCAGCATGACTTCAGCAATTGAAAAACAGAGCATGGTCAGCTCAGTGTCCACTGTCTCCCCGGGGATGTGGTTGAAGTTCTGTCAGAGGTTGGAATTGAAGCTCTTTCTGACAGGGGACTCTGCCAAAGATTGGCCAAACATTCTGACAGGGGACTTTACCAAACATTCCCAACACCCCCTCAAAATTTGTTCATGCCAGCAGAACAAGAGAGTACTAGGTAGAAGTGCTCTCACTCACTCCAAGGACTCCCACCCATAAAGGGTGGGTACTCTTCATAGAGTTATTACTGCTATTTGATGTGTAGGCGAAAACAATGTTAAGAACCAGGCCTCAGCCCAAAGGCAGAGGGAGGCTACCCTCTCATTTACTGGGTGTCATCCCAAGGTACAGGTAATGATCCAGGAGGCCGTAAGTGTGTCAGAGCAAAAAAACTGGAGTGAAATAGAGTCCGGTCCCTCCCAAGGAGAGTTCTGAAACCCAAGCGGTTCATCAGGGTGAGTCCCAACTGTATCTAGCTGTAACCTCTCTGCCTCTCACACCCGTTCTGGCTCCTTCCCCACCAGAGGCGGTGTTCCATATCCTTTAAATCAGCTCTCAATCCAACCATAGACCACTGCCCAGCTCATACTGCAGAGGGGATCCCTGATGAACCGTGACCTGGCAAGCTAATTCCATATTTTTTTCATCACGGGGCTTCTGACCCAGTGACACACCTATGGGCAAGGGAAAACTAGGTCCATACTACTTCTCTGTCGTCAGGAGTCTCCTTGAACATGCTTTGTCTGGCCCCTTACCTCAGCCCTGTTTTCTTTGAGGGACCTTCCAGGGGTCCCTGACCATTGAGTTCCTAGGATCATTGGGACACGCAAACCCCTCCACCATACTAAGGTAGCAGCTCCGTGGAATTCTTTTTGTCTTGAATAATGCATAGTGGCACTTCTCATGTTACTCTCACTGACCTGAGATACATTGAATCAAATAACTCACTCCTGTGTTCTTCTGTTTTTTCATCATTGTTGTTTTACTAATCCTTTGTACAATGTTGGGTGTTAACTCATACAGACTTGTCATTGAATCCTAATTTTTGAAAAAACAACATTAACTACTTTTCTGCTTCTTACAGAGACATCTCAGACAGAGAGGCCTGCAGCAACAAATGTCACTCAGTCATCATCATCTGGCTCAGGGAGTTTGAATTCCTCCTTAGGGACACCAGGCTCATCAGGCTCTACGCTATCAGTTTCTCCAGTCATACAGTCTCCTGCTCCGCCACTTCTTCATGACCCCACACTTCTTCGCCAGCTTCTTCCAGCACTTCAGACTGCCCTGCAGCTCAATAATGCAAATGCAGACATGGCAAAAATCAATGAAGGTAAGACAAAGACCATATATCACACTTGTGTCTTTTCTTTTTTAACTTGCAGCAGTAATTATTTCTTAAGATGCAGTGTAAACTCTTCATATATCTTTTTTTCAGCCTCTTATCCCACTGCTCAGTCCATGTTTTGACATGAGATAACATCATGTCTGCTGCTGTTCATCATAGCTATTTCACATCCCTATTGCAACTTCCTGGTAGTAGTGCGGATTGATTATTGTCGGTAAATTTTCTTTTTGGGTACCTTTTGTCTCTGGAAATCAGCCAGTGTAACTTAAAGTGACAGCATTGTAGTAACCTCAATCAGTTCCATATTTGCTGACAAAAGGGCTGACAAAATCACAGAAGTATGAAATGCTCTTACCTAAATTGCATATAAGTATACTGGCTTGGACCTGTGTTTGGCTTATTATTTTTTGGTTGACAAAATCTTACAATAGCCCAACCATCTTTGTTTCAAATGTGCTTCTAATTCAAGATAACTATTGACATCTATATGGAAATTTAACTTATTTAAATTTTTCATTTTTTCACAATGAGCCATAATTTCAATGAAATGAAGATGTATAATATTCATTATAAATTTCTGCCAGTAGACAAATAATTTCAACACTTGAGACATACAAATCATTTTCATTTTGTTTTTTCCAATTTACTATAGATGTCACTTTTTAATCAAACTTCATCCTCATTTAAAGATCAGATAGATCAGACTTCACAGCCTAGCAAGCCACGTAAGAGTTTTTGTTTTTGCAAAGTTCAATTGAAACTACATATCACAGTGAAATCACCGTTCATCTCTGCTCTAGACTTGTCTATTTTTAACACAGGTCATGGGGGGTTGGATTATCATACTGTTGTGTGAAAAAATTGATTTACTTGCTATACATAGTTGGTTCAGTTGATTTTCTTTTTGTAGTTGTGTTGTCATTGTGTTTGTTCTTTTAGTTTGTTAATGGTCTCCTATTTTCTCTCATTGAACCGTCTTGTCTTCTATCACGGTCTAGCGTCAACTGTTTAAAAACTTTAAAGACTTTACACTTCAGCATATTGTGTTTGTGACAGAAATTTGACAGAAAGTTAGTCTAGAGCCATAACTGTTTTTTGAATGCATGTTTATCATTTTTCACTCATTCCATATTGTGCCCAAGCCATTGAATTCAGATGAAATTCTTCTATAAAAAGGTTAATGGTATCTTTACTTTTTTGTAGTTCTCACTGCTGCTGTCACACAAGCTTCATTACAGTCAATGCTCCATAAAATTCTCACTGCTGGACCATCAGCCTTCAATGTCACCACCATACTCTCTCAAGCTGCACAACTGTCCAACAACGGTAAGTGGACATCATGCAAAAGGGTTCCTGTAGCAACTACTTTAATGCACGAAATGTCACAACAGTATGATTGTCAGGGATTACAATAGATGAAAAACTGTATACTATCACTGGGGTTTCATGTATGTTTTACTCTTTAATGAGCTGTCTTGTACATTGTCCTGATGACAACAGTGTCATCACGACACAGAAAATCCATTGTTACTACATTTTAACACTTTAATTACATTTATTGACAAAGTGGCCAAATGATTACAATATCTAACAACACAGCTTATTTTTTATCAGCTAAAAATGTAAGATGCCTTTTTGTGCTTGTCAAATGTCTTCTCACACTTCAGGAGGATTTAAAATTCTTTTGAGATTTTTGTATTTCATTAATTCCAACAAGAACTGCTGACGCAGTATTTATTAAATAAATGAATATGCTGATTGGAAAAAATGTTTACTTATTTAAAAGAGATTACTCAGAGGGTGGCACGACTTCATAATTTGTCTTCAGTAGTTAATTGTCACCGGCACTCCCAGAGACCTTTCTAAGTTTCCTTGAGCAAGTTTTGAGCCTCTAATTGCCCCTAAGGCTTGGATCTTTACTGTGTGAATATGTATTAATCTATTAGTAAAGGTAGAACCACATGTCAGAAAAATAATCATCTTCATCCCATTTACTCTTGGTCAGCCTGATTCTACCCCCTAGCTTCTTTGAAAAAAATCATCTTAAATCTATACTTATACCATTTTTTTTCTGTTTTGAGCAGCTCAACAGTCAAACCATTCGCCACTGTCATTAACATCAGACGCCTCATCGCCCAGGTCTTATGTTTCTCCACGGATCAGCACACCGCAGACCAATGCAGTTCCCCTCAAGCCTCTCCTCAGCACGCAGCCTATCATTTCACAGCCAAAGGTAAGAGAGGAGTTGTGTTCAATACAGTAAGGTACACCAACTTTGTGGTATTCAGCATGTTTTTTGTCTTTTTGCAATTTGTTGTAACAGTAATGTAGTTATCGGCTTTAACAGCACTAGCTAAAAATACATGTAGGCAATTTTGTTACAGGAATAAAATAGTTAATTGCAAGTGCCGTTGCAATTAACTTTTGCAGCATCAGATAAATATATTTAAAATGTAATGTTCTGATATTGCTTTTTTTTACAGAAAATGCATCACATTTGTTATGTATCACATAACATCAGGGGTTATCACAGCAGATCAACTTCCTCCATCTAACCCTAATCTCTGCAGCCTCCTCTATCACACCAAGTAACTTTGTTCCTCTTTCACTACATCAATTAATCTCCTCTTAGGTATTCCTCTAGACTGCCTGCTTGGCACTTCGAACCTCAGCATCCTTCTCAGTCCAGGGTCTCCGTTGTCATATTTTGAGCTCATAATGTGCCACACATTTTCAACAAGTAAACAGTGCACATTTTCAGGAGTCAGGTCTGGACTGCAGACAAGCCAGTCTAGTACCCGCACTCTTTTACTATAAAGCCATACTGTTGTAATGCATGCAGAATGTGGCTTGGTGTTGTCTTGCTGACATAAGTAGGAACGTCCCCTAAATTCCTTGCAATTGCATGTTGAGAAATGTTCCGTAAATTGTTGGACTATGTCCTCATGCAGTTGTTCACAAAGAAGTAAATCTCGCCCCATCCTTGCTTGTGATCAATGGAGACTTTTGTGGATGACCCTTTTATACCCAATTACGACACCTATTCACCTGTGGAATATTCCAAACGGTTTTTTTGACCATTCCTCAACTTCCCCGGTCTTTTGTTGCCTCTTTCCCAACTTTTTTGGAATGTGTCGCTGGTATCAAATTAAAAATGAGTGAATATTTGCAAATCAACTCAATTTTATCAATTTGAACATTAAATTGTCTTTGGAGTGTAACTGAATATTGGTTGACAGTAATTTGTAAATCATTGTATTCTGTTTTTATTTACATATTACGCAACATCCCAACTTCATTGGATTTCTGGTTTGTATTATTGCTGGTCTCACCACCAAATTGCACACCTTTTATTTCATTCTGGCTAATACTTACGGTAAATCACATATCCTGTTCCGACCTGCTGAAGCTAATTGTTGCCTGAGTCTTTTCTACCACATAGTCTTGGTTTTGGTTGCCATTTTAAGAATTTCAGGTCATTTGGCTGAGCAGCCTGTGATTTTCAGCATTACTTTGTTTCCCTTCGCCAATCAACTTTTTAACCTATGGTGAACAGTGTCCATAGTGACACATTTTCTTGCTTTTACTTTTCAGAGAGAAATACACTATTACCAGCATGTGTAACAGTAGGTGCCTTGAACCATAAATAAGGGTTACCTGTTTGAAAAGTATTTTCACCGAATGAATTACCTCACTACTTGAACTTTACATTGCCATTATTTTGAATACGCCCCTTTTAATTAATAATTCGATCACACAGAATCGTCTTCATGCAAATCATGACTCTTCAGTCTGGGGTTTCTAGTACTGGACTACACCTTGTAAATTATTTGCATCAGAGTTTTTCAAATACAATGGATTTGCTGTGGTTTATCAGTGCCAAGCAGAAAACATGGAAAAAGTGAAAATCAGAACAAGGGTAATGCTATGATCCATGTAATTTCTAGTAAAAACACTGACCAATCTGGTTTGTGATGTTGGACTGACATTATTTCAAACATAGCTAAAGTAATTGTCTTAGCATTTGTTTTAAATTGAACTGTTGGGTTATTGTTGTACCTCTCTGTAATATTTAGGTGAATAATCAAGCTGTGAAGCAGGCATCTCATCTCCAGCCCATAACCTCACAGCCTCTTTGCAGTGAAAAGCAGCCCAATCTTGATGCCACTACTGCCTCCCCTCGAGCCCTCCACCGGCAAGGGTATGTCCACGTTACCCCACCAATGTCAGCCAAAATATTAAGTGAATTTGCTATCCTTAAGTAGTTTATTCTGCTGCTGTTTACAGTAAACAAGACTTGTATTCAAATATAAGGTAATTATGTGTTGCAAAACTTCAAAATGATAAGAGCATTGCCTTCAATTGTTACATAAACTGTAGCATCAAAGCTCATTACCACAGAGGTCCAGTATGGCAAAAAAGTCTATAAATGTTAAAAATATGCAATTCTTATCTGTAAAAATCTCTGTGGATGTGGCTCAGCATATTGTCAATATCTGTATATTCTCAAATCAGTTGAAAATTCTGAGAATAACTGAAGTGTAGAACCTCTATGCACTTTTTAAGAGTTCACAGACTCTCTTACTACAAAATAACTTCTATGTACTGTCAGATAGATAAACTTTATTGATCCCCATCGGGGAAATTCCTTTGTCACAGCAGTGTAACAGTTGTGATGTCAGAGAAAAAAATAAATGAAAAATATGAATATCAATATCAATATAAAGGCAGAAGACAGAATATAGCAAGACAACGATGACAACAAACAACGACAACAACAATGAGGGTTGTTGTTATTGTTACCATCGAATGTGATTTTTTGTCACTATCTGCAGGTCATTGGTGGACACAAAGTGATATTCGACTTCACTGAATTTATTTATGTTTATTTCCCATAATTTCCCCACAATTTCTGCTGATGTTGGTAAAATGTAATTGCATCAGAACACAAATTCACAGATTGTCTGTTTGAGCTAAGTGCTGTTCATTTCACTGTCATATTTAAGATGATGTTAGCATCTAACTGTTACTATAAATATTTACAAAGGACTGCACGGGTGTATTTGATGTAAAACTAAATAGATTTCATTGATGAGTTTTTGGTGTTAAAATGCACTATCGATATACCAGTTTGACCCAATGATTTGTATTACATTGTGTCTACACAAGCACATTATCTTGATTTTCATAGTGTTTTGACTTATTTGCAGGCAAGTAGAATAACTTTCCCAGGCCATTAAACTTTAATTTGAATCCAAAAACGCTTTTTCCCTCTCTTGCTTATATTTTTTACATAATTGTCTTGGCCTACCAGTTTTATTTGTCTCTAAAGTAAGGTCTCTTGTCAATTTAAGTGTTATATAAACTATATATATATATATATATATATCAATGAAACTATTGCTAATCTATTCTCTCATTTATGTTGACCCAATAGATGGTGATGATATTGTTTTGTAACTCAAATTAAAAAGATGGGAATGTGTGAAAACAACCATTGAAAAACAAATTAAATGAATTAACTATTAGAGGCCCAACAGGTTTTTCTGTTTTGGTTACTGTTGTTCTTCATGATTGATCACCTTGATTACTTAAGTCATTTACTGGATCAACATTCAACTTATCCTGCTCTCTCTTCCTGTGTTGTTTGCAGCAGTCGGAGGACTCCCTCCCCAGGTCCCAACCACATCTCCTCTGGCAGTAGCAGCAATGCCCAGCAAACAGCACCTGCTCCTCCTAATTCCTCAGCAGCCCGATTGTCCTGCTCCTTCACCCCAACTCTTGCTGCTTACTTCAACGAGACTCTGATTAAACATGTGCAGGGTTGGCCGGCTGAACATGCAGAGAAACAGGTCTGTGCTGCCTCTGGTTAAGGATGGTGACAGATCATTGAAAAAATCTTACTTAATTAGCACTGTGAAAGAACAAAATCATCTGTTAATTAGAATTTCCATTACAGGCATCCAGACTACGTGAAGAAGCTCATGCAATGGGGAGTATCTGCATGTCTGAGAACTGTACAGAGCTCAAAAACTTGCGTTCTTTGGTGAGAGTCTGTGAAATACAGGCAACATTGCGTGAGCAGAGGTGAGAATGCGTTCACTTTCAGGTAGTAAACATGTGTTCACACAACATACAAACTAACATTATGAAAATGTATTTATCTTATTTCTTCTTCACTACAGGATACTGTTTCTAAGACAGCAGATCAAAGAACTTGAAAAGTTGAAAAATCAGAATTCCTTCATGGTCTGAGGATTTGTGGTCAAAATTCCCACTGGTATTCAGTAGAAGAATTTTGGGAGGGGGAAACCAAGTGCACATATATAGAGGCTTGAGGGAGAGTTGTTCACTTTCTCCTGAGTCTAGTCTCAACAGACACAGGAGCTGCAGTTGCTTTGGTTCATTTGGACAGGGATGATTGTCAAAAGTGGTTTTTGGAGGAGGGGAACAAGGGGAATTCACAAGGCTTTTGTTTTGTAAAAAACACTGTAGGGGGGAAATGTAGATTGCTTGTAGATATTATCTGTTGTAAATATGTTTTGTAGATTTGAAGACCTAGAAAGCCATGTCTATCAAAGCTTCTTGACATCCAAACTAATTAGTTCCTAGGCTGCTACATTTCTTAGCTAGCCTTTCCTTAAAATTGATTCAGCTGCAGATTTAAAGTTTCATTTGCTTCATCATAGATCATTGAAAAATTGAGCATGTATGTACATCATCCACATGTTGAAAGAGAAAAAAGCTAATTTTATTTAAATAGAAGCCAAGCTAGCTTTAGAGTATCCCTATTGTTTTCTCTCCAATGTTGTTGAATTCCTTCTGGTTTGAGTTGTAAGGTGCAAGCATACCTTTCAGATAGGTCTATTAATGACTCCTAATGGTTCAGTGGTCTATTTTCAGTTTCTAGAGACCTCTGCATTTCCCAGTGTGAAAAATGTGCCTGGGAATGATATGTAGGGAGTGATTTAAAGAAACCAAATTGACTGTTCCCTCCACCCCTCTCTGCCATAGCCCTGCCAAACAAACACTTCAAGTCTTTCTTGTAATTTGTCTATTTTTTTTTTTTTTATGTTCCAAAAGGTTATTCCTCTTTTCCCCCACTTAAAAGTTATCATTGAGCTGTATTTTTCAAGCTGAGGAGTTTCATTCCATTTTATACAGTTTCTAACTTTGCTGTTCAGATACAGATTGGAATGGGTTTTATTTATAGGAATTGTAGTGAAACGCAGTAAATGATATCCACACTGTTGAATTTGCACTTCTAATCAAAATGGTTTTGCCAAGAAGCAACTGGCTGGTTAAGCAGGGATGTGTGAAGAACTGCTCTCCATTCAAGGCAGGATTTTGAAGTCACAAGTCAAAATGTGAAATGCAAGTATTCTAATAAACATGTTAATAATTCAAGTGAGCCTTGTTTTTATTGGAGCGTCACTTATTGTTCATGTGCTAGTGCCTCGTCTCATTTGCTTAAACATTTTGTGAAGTCCTTGATACCTCCACAGGTATATCATTAGGACCAACCATCTTTCCACTCAATGCCCTCCTCACCTCACCTTTGCTAATTGCTTCTACTTTGTGATCCACAACTGGCACCTCTTCTAGCCTTTGCTGGCTGTCCTGTCGCTCAATTATCAGCTCGTCAAAGTATCCTTTCCATTTTCCATTTTCCATTTTCTCATGACTCCTCTAGCACCTGTCAATACATTTTGCTCTCTATTACCCAAACCTGCTCCATGCTCTTCCCATCTCTAGCTATTTTTGCCAACTTGTATCCCTCCTTACTGTCCAGCCCAGTATAAAGGTCATTATATGCCTTTTGTCTGTCTTTTGCCACCTCTACCTTGCACGGCATCAATTATGGCTAGGGCCAATGGCAGGTAAATGCCTTAGAGGGGTTGAAATAGCCCCTCCCGATTTGGAGCAGAAAACAGCTTCTGTGTTGTGAATGTAAATTTGAAGAGGATAAGTTCTGGAATGAATTTGATAAAGTGATGGAGACTATCCCCAGAAATGAGAGTGATAAATGTGCAGACTTCAATGGACATGTTGGTGAAGGCAATAGAGGGGATGAAGTGATGGGCAGATTTGGTATACAGGATAGGAATGCAGAGGGACAGATGGTGGTAGATTTTGCTAAAAGAATGGAAATGGCTGTAGTGAACACCTTTTTCCAGAAAAAACAGGAACATAGGGTAACTTATCAGAGCAGAGGTAGGGGCACGCAGGCATACTACATCTTGTATAGACGAGGTAATGGTACTGAGAGGAATTAAGACAACAAACAGGGAGTACAGGGAGATACAACATAAGGTAAAGATAGAGGTAGCAAAGGCAAAACAAAGGGCGTATAATGACCTTAGTGCTCAGTTGGACAGTAAGGAGAGAGAGAATGATCTATACAGGTTGGCAAAACAGAGAGATAATGATGGAAAGGATGTACAGCAGGTCCGGGTGATACCACTGAGGAGCTCCACTGAACACCACAGGAGGTCTTTCCTACCTGAGGCTACCTGAGGATATCAGACTTTTTAATTCTTCTCCCTTCAGTCGCAGAGAATCTCAAAATCTTAAACCTTAAAAAAAAAATCTCACCCATTTACTGTAAACTGTAAAAATGTGTCTGTATATATATTCATAACAGTGCAATATTTCATTTCATAACAGCTGCATGTGCAATATTTCTTTCATACTCTTGTGCACTCCTAATCTTTCACTCGGTACTTAAGACCTTAAGACATTTTATAGTCTTCACTTGTTACTTAAGACACTTTATAGTTTATTTGTATTTCTTATTCCACCCCCCCCCCTTTTTTTTTACTGTTTATACAATTTTCTACTATTATTTATTATTGTTATTTTTTCCTTGTAACTCTGGCAAAACAATTTCCTTTGGGATAAATAAAGTTGTTCTTATTCTTATTCTTAAGGATAGTGAGGGAACTGTATTGACAGATGCTAGAAGAGTGATGGGACGATGGAAGGAGTACTTTGAAGAGCTGATGAATGTGGAAATTAAAAGAGAGGCAAGGGTATAAGAGGTGACTATTGTAGACCACAAAATAGCAGACATTTGTTAAAGGTCATGTACAAAGGAGTGATAGTGAATATATTTGTAGATGGATGCTGGAATTGGTGCTGCCAGGTAAGAGGTCTCGAGGAAGACCAAAGAGAAGATTTATGGATGTAGTGAGAGAGGATATGAAGTTAGTTGATGTGAGAAAGGAGGATACAGAGAATATGGTTAAATGGAGAAAGTTGGTTCCCTGTGGTGACCCCTGAAGGGAAAAGCTGAAAGTAGAAGGAGAAGAATAAGAAAAAGAGGAAGACGTGTAGCAGCCTTTTTTCTTAAAAAGAGAACACGTAACCATTAATTTCAAAATTACAAGTGCGCTATAAGTGGTTATGACAATGAATAAATGATTAATCTGAAATATTACCGATACACCAGAATCTTTCTTTATTTTCAGGCAATGAAAGTAAATATAAAGACAGCAGAACAATATATATCTGACAGACAATCACTGAATTACTTGATAATTAATTGCAATCATTTGGTTCATCCAGCTAAATCAACATAAAAAATAATCTTTATATGAATTGCAAACATCATTTTGTGAGTTCTCATAAAAGTGAATTGAAAGAAATGGTCAGCATCCTAATTTACAAACAACCCTGATCATTTAACACACATTATCACAAATACAAAGTTACACCAAGGCTAATACATTCAGTTTTCTACCTCAAAATGTTTCAGATGACCTCACTTTGAGGCTTTGAAGACAGGGCTTGCAATGGAATATGTATAATCAAGCTCCCAAGGCCTCATCTCTTTGTCCACACAATTTTTTTGCGTGTCAGTAGTGGGTAAAGCCAGATTATGCAGAGTGGAAAAAGTACACTTCTCCCTTGCTGCCTCAATCCTTAAGTGGTTTACATCATAGAAAAGAGAGGAAGCCCGGAACATACTGCAGGATGTCTGTCTGTTCTGTCTCATATTCTTAGATGAACATGAACTTTGCTCTCTCATTGTTGACAAGCAACAAACAGCAGGATGTTTTTTTAATGCAAACCCCATGTCAGAATCAACCCACAAGTGCCTTGTGTGTGGAAGCAGACACATGAAGGGTATAAACACACTTAAAAAAAGCCACTTACATGAACCAAACGATGAAAACGTATTCAAGCTAATCTGCTCAGGAGGAAAATACACTAAACTATATTTTCAAATATGGGAAAATAAGAATTACATTTATATCTCCTTTATGACAGCACATTAAAATGCATTGATAAGTTAGACCAATGTCTATAATGGAATGATAAGTGAACTATATTGGGATGGTAAGTTCATACAAGATGCTTGTGAAGAATTTATTATTATTGTCATTATTATTATAATTATATTTGTCATGATATTTTCAAATAGTATCACATGCCATTTAGAGATACATTTTCTACTGAAAGAAGATAATTATGTAAGTTGTATGTTGCGTTATAAAGGAAAATCCAAAACTTTTTTCAAAAATGATGAATGCTGAATCATTATAGAAATCTAGGGCTTTAAACATTTAATATTACAGAAATGGGAAGTAATTTTATGAAGCAACATTTGTGTATGGAATTTTGTTCAATACAATTAGACTGCTACGGTCCTTACTCAATCAAATGTTTCTGTAGTGTACTACTGTATATATACATTTCAGAACACATTCATCATGACGCTGAATAAGTTTTGTGGCAGTGGCATGCGGCCTTAAACGATATGTGAAGTAAGATGGCATTTACCAAATGGAGAAGGTGACTGATAGTTATGATTATGCGTACTTGGCACTGGACCTACAGTAAGTATGTTGTGTTTGTTTTCTTGTTTATGTGTGTGGAGTTGTGCCTGAATTGTACCCTTATAAAATGTTATTTATAGCCAACTTAAGATAACTTAAGATAAATAAACAAATCAAATACTTGTCATTCAAAGTAGCAGGGTGGCAGCAGGAGTTCTGTAAGGGTTGGACCCATGAGAGAAATGGTTGTGGAAAATTGAATGGAAATAAATGACTACAAATTCAAGGATAGCTCCAAACGCAGGAATCAAGCTGGAATATTACACACAGGGAGAAACCCAAATTCAAAATAATTGACACCAAAACAAAAGCCCACAGTTTTTTTTCACTTGGGCGGACTAGGCTGTATATCTCTTAAGGAATTTAGGAATATGATTTCAGTGTCACAAACACTCACACATGTATCAGAATGGTGAAAACAAGTTAACATTTACAGACACTGTAGATTCAGTGTGACGACAGGTCAATTTTTCTGAATTCCAAAAAGTATTGCATTTTTGTCTAATTTATTTTGTCAAATATGTCATACACGGACAGCCTATTTCTTTCAACCTATAACTAACTGTAAAGCTCAATAGTATTTTGTATAGTATATAGTTTGTTATAATTTTTTGTAAAAATAAATCCTTAATTTGGAAACGTAAAACCAACTTCTCATCAATTGCATCGTGCGACACAGTCTTTCTTGAGCGTTTAATTTGAAGGGAAGAAAAACGGATACTAATTGTTACTAATTCCGCTTCTTGCAACTGACCAATCAGCTCACAGAGGTGGAGCTCTGTTCGTCAACAGTTTTTACTTGGTTTAAATCTTTCTTTCATAAAGAGGGAAGTAATACTGTGTCGATGTATTGAGCCAGCTTCCCTTTTTAAACTATGAAGGTGCTGCTCTTCAGCCATTCACAGCTTCGGAAAAGATGATGGGCCCTCCGATGAAAGTCATACTTTTTCTCCCATATAACTGGACTATATTTACACTTTTCCCGACGTCTTGAGGACAACAAGCTTTGACCTGTACTTTGTCTATCAGATAAGGCCGCTATTGGAAACCGCATCAGCTTTGTCTCTTTAAGCGAGGGGAACGATGGGAACTTCTGCTTTCCGTCTGAAGGATTTTTTCTGGTGACGCTGACCGGACTACTTTAGCCTCCTGTAGTCCCGTTCTTTTCTCGGCGGTTGCTGCCTCTGCTACAGGATATAAAGTGATATTTTAGTATGGGGCCAATGGGTCACAATTCCAATTTTATTTCCATTTGGCTACAAGTGGAGTTTTTTGCCATGGCTGTCATTTTTACCAAAGGTATAAATTTCGCTCCTTGGACACGATTTGCTGTCTGCTGCCTCTAATTACACTCTTCCCGATTTGGAAGCGATAAGCACAGCACAACATAAACATCAGTCCTTTATGTAGCATTCAACATTGTTCTGGAAGTATTTGATATTTTATATTTCTTTACCCAGGGTTACAACTTATGCAACCATGTATCCGCCCCTTACTGTGTGTGTGCGTGTGTTGTCTTCATATAAAAATAGGATTGAACCTGCTACTGGTACAAAATGGAACATGACCAAAATGGTCAGCCAGCCCCCTCCCGTTTAAGCCACGCTGATCTTATGATGCATTTAAACTCAGTACCTTAACTATAGAGAAAATAGTTAATGTAATGTAGTTTATCGAACACTTTAATTAAAGGCCATGGGTGACTTAAAGACTGGGCTAGCGTAGTGTTAGGGAGTCATAATGATAAGATTGTTGGCAGTTTGAAGTAGGACCTCCTCTCCCTCCCTGGTATTAAGGCAGCCCTGGCCACAAATGAAGCTTTGTGTGCAAATGAGTCTAAGAAGACTTTCACCGCTCACAGACCATCTCGCAATTTCCATTTGGTGTTCAAACCAGTAATTTCAAGTTACTAAAAGCTACAAAATTTCCGGCTCAAATAACGAGGGAAATATGAAAGTATTATCCATGATGAATTTGTGTTTCCAGTAGACTCCTCAAGGCATCATATATGTACGGTACACACACACAACACACACACACACACACACACACACACATTTATACATTGTTTGTTCAAAATTAGTATTCTAAATATATTTTTGTACATAATCTTTTTTTTTTCCATTTCCAGCTCAAATTAGGTGTTATTGTGATGCACCATACTGTGTTGCCACTGGATAGATGTGCAAATCAGACCTAAATGCCTGCTTCACCAAAGTCCTGGAACCTTTCATTATAAACTCTCCCCAGACCCATGGGTGCCAATGCCAGCCACATCTGTACCAACAGCCAGATGAGCGCTTATATTCTCAGGGGAGGCTTGGCCAACACACTTGAGTGCTGTCATAATGACATGTGCAACTACAAGGGTCTTCATGACCTTGGCCGCAATAAGGGCTTTGGTAGGTAGAAACTGTCAGGGAGACTGTGTAATTCATTAGTGAAATGCTCTTGAACTGAAATAAATGAAACCCTCTGTTGAGATTGTTATTATTTGTGCCTGGAGCATATTTCATTTACTTCTAAATCTTCTTATTGACTGTCAAGGCAGTTTACTCTGAGCTCTCAGAAATGGACCCTATCCATATGTATGTGGCGAGCCAAATAGAGGCTATTATATTCCCTAACTGCATCTTTGAAGCTGGTAAAAAATAATTTTGTTAACTATATTGGCATTGATTTTGGACAAAGTAGTTTGTTTTGGGATTGTTTTCCTATTGTCACTCCTTGTGACCTTTTAGTTGTACTTATTTTGATGACATAACTTAATTGGAGCTTTAACAAGTTTTTTTTTCTGTGTGCAGATAAAAGCCATAGGCAGCCAGAGATCATCAATGAGTATATGGATACACAGGTTCAGGAGCCTGTCCCGGCTAAAGAGATGTGGTTCTGGGCTGCTATGATTGCTGTGCCCATTGCAGGCGGCTTCATACTTAGTCTACTCATAATGATGACTTTGCAAATGTTGCGCAGTGAGAACAAACGGCTGGAGGACCAGCGGCAGCAGATGTTGTCAAGACTTCATTACAGTTTACATGGCCACCACACCAAGAAGAGACATGTGGCAAAGCCGGACCTGGAGTGCATGGTGCCCATTACAGGCCATGAGAACTGTTATCTGACGTATGATAAGGTGAGGCAAGTTGACCTGGACAATGACACAATCCTTTCTCTGGTCCACTGGGGGATGTACAGTGGCCATGATAAGCAGGAGTTTGTATGACTGTCTGTTTTTTGCAGAAAAAGGACAGACTTCCTCTCATATGTTGCTCTATCTTACTTTATTTATTTATTTATCTACTTTTTAAGATATTCCCACATTTTTAGTAATGTGTACTGTTTTTTTTTGTCAATTGTTATTCCTACCAACGGTGAAAGGATAGGCAATTGTGTTTGTTTTTTAAAACAGATAAGCACCCTACTTGAAAGTAGAAGGAAATTTGATGACCTAAATCTAAACTTGAGACTTAGTTAAACGTCACCGCTTTGGAATTTTCAGGACTTGAACACTTGGTGTTGAAAATCTTATTAGGACACTTGTGAAAAAGTGTCTTGTAAAACATTGATTTTTACACTGGTCACAGGGTATATTCAGGGTATATACAGGGTATATAAATAACTCCTTATACAGGGTATAAGGAGTTATTTGTTTGAAGACTAAAAATCAGTATAGCTGATAATGCATGCATACTTCTCAGTCATGCAAAGACATGTAAACATCTACAGAGAGAGAGACTAAGAAATGGATTATGTAAGCAAAAGAAAAAAAAACTTCCATTAAAATAAGTTAATTTGTTGATTCACCTGTATTTGTTTATTTATTTTGACTTAAACTCTAAGACAATTTGTGAGTATGAAGTTTTTTTTATACCATTTAGTGCTAGCTCTGAGTGGCTGTATATTTTGGCAGAGGTGTATGTAACATGGGGTGGGGTTTTACAGGGGCTCCAAAGCCTCCCTGGAGACCAGATTTTCCTTAACAGATCCCTTTTCAAAAATAAATTAAAAAATACGTTTTTTATTATAATCATTATTTGAGCTTGTTGATGCTGTTTAGATAAATTATATCATTAAATAATTAGGTTATTTTATGGTTTAAAGTTTGTCTTGGGCTAGGTAAGGTTTTGAGTTGACCAAAAGATGGATATAAATATCAAATCCATAAGCTATTTAGGCACTATGAAACATTGAATGGCACCATCACTGATTTTTTTTTAAATAATAATAATAAATGATAATAATATTTCAAGACCATCCTATTCTGTGTAAGACCTTACTATTCTTAGGGAGTGTTTAGGAACTGAGGTCCATTCTTTTTTGTGATGAAAGGCATGCAATTTCATCTCCAATAATTTCAAATTACAATTTGAAATGTTTAATAATTGAAATGAATATGCTTTTTTTTGCAGATCCCTACGGCTTTTTTTAAGTACATTGTTCAGCTGAATTTGCTATTTCAACATTATATGTGATGATGTAGCAATGAGATAAGATAAGACAAGATAAGACAAGACAAGACAAGAGAAGACAAGATAAGATCATACTTGATTGATCCCCGTAGAGGAGATTCTAATAAAATATTAATGCTTACCATGTATCACAATGATTTGTTGCTCTTTCTTTTGACCTCAATTGGATTCAATTATTCTGTTTGATAAAAAGAGAGTATTTGCGATGGCCGGGTTATTAGAGAATCTTAGCCCTTATGCTACAGTGTTTTATGTAAATGTACTTCAGGTTGGGTAGGGTTGTTCCGATGGTCCGGACAGCTGAACCATCCTTTTTAAGGCTAAGAAGTCCTACCTTGTGCGAAAACCAGGACCATCCAGGCACTGACCTTCTGGCACTGTCACTGGTGGCAGCCTGCCACAATTGCTCCCGTATATTCTTTCTCTTTGTCTAGTTTTCTCTCCTTTTCTTTTCTCCGAGCACAAGTACTTGGGTGTACTAATGGACAATAAACTGAAGTAGACTAAAAACACAGATGCTGTATTCAAGAAAGGCCAGTCACCTGTATCATCTCAGGAGACACAAATCTGTCAATGTTTGTAGAGTCATGTTGCTGATGTTCTATCTCTCGGTAGAGCAGCTGGCTGAATGCAGCTGATGCTAACAGACTCAATAAGCTCTTCGGGAAGGCTGGTTCTGTTGTGGAAATTGAATTAGTGTCAGAGAGGAGAAAGCTGAGGAAACTGTTCAGTATCAGGGCTTCTCTGACCTTTTCGACAAATCATCTAGCATATGCTGTTCCTCTGATAGACTCATTCCTGAACCTATTCATCCTGGTCACTTCCAAAGAGAACCTGAGCATCTTCATCTCTGCAACCTCTAGCTCTGCCTCCTGTCTATTACACCTTTCCTTTCATTCTGGCAAGTCTACTGCTGACACTTCCACACCTCCACAGGTATATCATCAGGACCAAATGCCTTTCAACTCTTCATCCTCTTCAATGCCATCCTCACTTCACTGTTACTAATCTCTGCTACTTTGTGTTCTACAATAGTCACCTCTTCTACCCTTGCCTCTCTTTCATTTTCCACATTCATCAGCTCTTCAAAGTACTCTTTCCATCTTCCCATTATTCTTCTAGCATCTGTCAATACATTTCCCTCTCTATCCTTAATCACCTGGAATTTCACTTTCATCCATCCTTGCCATCATTATTTCTCTGTTTCGCCACCCTGTATAAATCATGCTCTCCCTCCTTATTGTCCAACCGAGCATACAAGTCATCGCACGCCCTTTGTTTTGCCTTTGCTACTTCTATCTTTATCTTACGTTGTATCTACCTCTACTCCTGTCTGTTGTCTTAATTCCTCCCAGTACCATTACCTCAATGGTAATCATACAACATCATAACAATCATAAAATCATACAACAATCCTCCCTTTTCAGTCTTATGTTGTATCTCCCTGTACTTCTCTATGTTCTCTTCAGTCCTCTCAGTGTCCCACTTCTTCTTTGCTAACCACTCTCTCTGTATATACTTCTGCACTTACTCATTCCGCCACCAAGTCTGCTTATTTACTTTCCTGCCAGATGACACACCAAGTGATCTCCTACCTGTCTCCCTGATAGCACAGGCTGTTGTGCAATGATCTGGAAGCTCTCCCTGAGCACCCAGAGCCTTTCTCAACTCCTCCCTGAAAACCATACAACACTCCTCCCTTTTCAGCTTCCACCACTTTGTCCTCTATTCTGCATTTGTCCTCTTGATCTTCCTTGTCACCAGAGCCATTCTAGACAACAGCATGCTACGCTGTCTGGCTGCACTCTCACCTACAACTACTTTGCAGTCACTTGTCTCTTTCGGGTTACTTTGTCTATACAAGATGTAGTCTACCTGGGTGCTCCTTCCCCTGCTCTTATAAGTTACCCTATGTTCCTTTTTGCAAAATCTACCACCATCTGTCCTTCTGCATTCCTATCCTGTATACCAAATCTGCCCATCACTTCTTCATCCCCTCTAATGCCTGCACCAGCATGTCCATTGAAGTCTGCACCAATTACCACTCCCTGATTCTCTTTCCTCTGCATCATGTTGAGCAACTCTACCTTTTCCTGTCATAGTCCCGATATTCAAAGTCCCTACTCTCAGTCCCAGACTTTTGCCCTCCCTCTTCTCTCTCTGCTTCCGAGCACGCCCTCCTCCTCTCCTTCTTTGACCTACAGTAGCCCAGTTTCCATTGGTTCCTGGGCCTTGACCAATTCGATTTGATCTGGTTATTATGATTGATTTTCATGTTTGGTTTTGGCAAAAGTTTTACGCTGGATGCCCTTTGTGATGCAACCCTCTGCATTGATCCAGGCTTGCGACTGGCTCAAGGAGACACTTGTCCATGCCTGCCCCCAAGCTTGCTCAGGGGAGACACCGGCCAGTGTCACCCCAAGGCTGCATTATTGGACTTTTCTCTCTAAACAATTAAATTGTATGATTGATTGAAGTCAGTCATTGCTAATGTATAAAGTTGATCAGTTGTTCATCTTTAAGATAAGACTTTATTGATGTCACAATGGAAAAATTCACTTGTTGCATAACACAAACCATTACAGTTGTGAGGAAATTAACAAGATAAAAATAAACTTAATATGTGATGGTATGATTGTGTTTGTTTTATTTGAACTATTAGTTTTATAAGACTATTAATGATTCCCCCTTCCATCAAAATGTCAATTTATACATTTTAATAAAGATTTACAGAATATTCTTATTTCTTATTACCAAAAGAATCTGATTTAAGTGGTGCATAAAAAAGATTGAATGAGAAAATGTATTTTGAGCAGTATTAAATTATTGATGTCATTGTTGGTTTGGCCCTTCAACACATTCCAGATTTTTCAAGTGGCCCCCAGTTGAAATTAATTGTCCACCTCAACATCTTCATCTCTGCTACCTTCAGCTCTGCTTTCTGTCTTTTTCTCAGTGCCAATTTCCTTAAACCATACAGTATCACTGGTCTCACACCTACTTGTCCACCTTTCCTTTCATTCACACACACACACACACACGCGCACACACACACACACACGCGCACACACACACACACAAATATATACAGTGTATATATATATATATATATTTAAACTAATCTATTAAAATCTTTTCTACTCTGAAGTTGTCCCGTTGAGAGACGTTGAGCAGCTGTGGCTATACTGATGAATGGAATGCACATGAATTGGTGCCTTCGTGTTGGTGTTATGGATGAAAAGATAGCCTCCCTCCACCTTCAGTTTGAGGGACAGGTTCTGACTGTTGTGTGTGACTATGCACCCAACAGCAGTTCAGACTTTCCATGCCTTTTGGGGTCCCTAGTGGGATGCTAGAGAGCACTCCCTTGTCTTACTGGGGGACTTCAACGCTTACATGGGCAGTGAAAGCGTGACCCAGAAAGGCGTGATAGTCCCGATCTGAACCCAAGCAGTTTTCATTACTGGACGTCTTTGCTTGTCAACTTTGAAGTTATGTCATCAGGCTTGAGGCTGGATGATCTGGACACTCGGGTGAAAAAAGGGGTGGAGGTGTCTACTAATCATCACCTGCAGTTAAGCTGGCTCTGGGGGAGGATGTCGGTCATACCTGAAAGATACATATGTTTTGTGAGGGTCTGTTGTGAACGTTTGACAGAGTCACCTGTCAGAAAGTGTGTCAACTCCCTCCTCAGCTGATGTCGGTACAAACATAAACATTGATGCCTTAGCACATTGTTACAATATCAGGTATGGCCAGCATTGCGTATCACTTCAACCATTGAGCTGCTTTGTGTGCATTTCAGTGTTTATGTGTGCATGGATTTAGATAATTTAAAAGGATTAAAAGGAATCCCTCCTCTTCAAGGGGAAGAAAAGGAATCTGGCAATAAGTTTTGTTTAACTGCTTGGTACTGCATCTGAAACTTGATGGGCTGAAAAGCAAAAACCAAAAGGTTATTTGGGCATTACTGTCATTCATCTTACCCAGCTATTTCAAGGCCCAATGGTCTTTCTGTATTACAAAGTCCCTTCACAAAATGCCTTACTGAAGAGTGTCAAATACTTGCTTCACTGCCAGTTCTACAGCTGAGTACCATGACAGTTTACTGGCGATGTAAACACCAGACGCTGCAACTCTCCCTCCCTTTCGTGTAGGACTGTGACACAGGGCTATCGCATGGAGTCCCTTTCAAATTCATAAAGGCTTTGTCATGCAGCTCCTACACCTGACCTTCACAGACCTTGACTTTCTGGTCAGAAAGAGGTCAGATGTCAAAAAGAGACACTGCTCTAGTAGCAAAACTTAGCACAGAACATGCCTGGGATACATCCCAATTTGTAAACATGAGATGAAGGAGCTACTAAACCATGCACTTGCCAGTATCAGTCACAACCATCCTATGGTTCTACTGGGCTGTCAGTCTATGGGGGTTTGGAGTTGTCCTAATAACCCTTATTCCTTGTGTGTTAGAAAGCAATGTGGTACCCTGATCAGTGTACTTTACTCTGTGTACAAATTTAAGCAAGGGAAAATCTGCAGTGTTGCATGTGGCTTAAGCATAAATGACCAGAATAACCCGTTTGTGCGCATTCTTGGGGCCCAACAATACCCATCCTTATTATGGTGAATGGCACAGCAATTATTTGGCGAGAATGAAATGTTAAGAGATTTACTTTATGTTTGAGAGTTGGCAGGTTTGTTCATATTTTGCAAAGTTGGTATACAGCATAAATGCCCGGCCAATAAAATCCATTTGCTATCCCCTGAAGGGTTTTTACACTACACTCTAAAAGGAAGCACCACAGTTTGTTGTATCCTGAGCTCAAAACCCTTGGCCCTTGGGTAGGGTTGGGTCATTATGGGTCACATGAGAAATTGTTGTGGAGGCTGGGCCTATAGGCTTAACTCAATTCTTCACAAAATAAGTTTTATTTCTTTATAAAAAGAAGTCAATGGAACACACACACATTGATTGATATATTGCATCATTAGGAACGTGAATAAAAAAAAAAATCAAAATAAAAGCCCTCTAGTGCTAGTCCAGATATGAGATAATAGAAAAAGAAATAGAAACAATATTTATTTTCCAAATTTCCAATTAACCTTACATGGGCTGGTCAGCTAATGGGCTGATGTGGTGCATGGGCCATATCATACCCAGGTCTGCCTTAGGGGATCTCAGCAGACCCCAATCTAAGCAGTTGAATACCGAAAACTCTCCTTAGTCTAGAACTGAAGAAGCCTTATGGATGAGAGGCGAAAGTTCATCAAGGGAAGTAATCAAGTCCGTTTGTCAAATAAGATTTTGACAAGGATTTAACATGACCTGGGTGAGTGAGAAAACTCCATTGACAACCTTGCATGCAATGGGGCTGTTGCAATTCAATCTGCTTACTTGAAATCTGCCCCTCATCATTGGACTCACAGCTACAGCTCATCACTTGCAACCAACTCTCTGTTAAGTACCAGTAAGTACCAGTTCCACACTCCCCCCTTCTCCAAATTGTTCTTTAGTATTTGAGAGTGTCCTCAAGTGTCCTCCTGCCTGTCTTCCTGCTACTGACCTTGCCTGTCCCCGATTCTCCTATCATCAGTTTCCCTACCTTCTTTGTACAGTGTGATCACAAACTGCTCTCCCTCCATCGGAGCCTCAGTAAAAGTCTTTGAACTGTTTCTGTTTGTGCGAATTAGTCATTCAAGTCCAGTTGCTAGGACAAGAAGATTTGGACAAGAATTCACCATGACCTCACATGGTGAAGTTTGACTCTGGTGGGTCTCATCATCTAGGACAACGAGACCCACTACAGGAAGGAGGTCGACTTCTAACCACATGGTGCAGAGACAACAACCTGCTACTGAGCGTCAGCAAGACCATGGAGATTGTTGTTGACTACCAGAGAGGCCACACCAAGTATCCCCCACTGACCATCAATGGTGCTGCTATGGAGAGAGTGAGCAGCACCAAATTCCTAGGGTGAAGATCAGTGAGGACCTTTCCTGGACCACCAACACTGAATTCCTGGTGAAGAGGGCACAGCAGCGCCTCCACTTCCTTCGCAAACTCAAGCAAGCGAAAGCCACCACACCTTCTGCCGGGGCACCATAGAGATGATCCTGACCAGCTATATCACTGTGTGAGGTGGGAGCTGCATAGAGTACAACAGAAAAGCTTTGCAGTGCATTGTGAACACAGCTGGAAGGATCATCGGTGCTCCACTCCCTGAAAGACATATAAACCACCTGCCTCAGCCTTAAAGTTTCCTTGATCGTCAGTGATGCCAGCCACCCAGCATGTTCAGCCTCCTGTCTTCAGGGAGAAGGTACCATAATCTCCGGGCCTGCCCCACCAGAATCACCAACAGCTTCATACACTAGACTATCAGGATGCGGAATTCTCTTCCCATTCCCTCCACTCCGCCCCACCCCAAGATGCTGAACTCTCTTGCTCTTCACCCCCCCCACACACACACACACATACCCGAACTGCTCAACCCCCACTCCCAGGATGCACTTTGGATGGTACTATGGTACTACACTAAACTGACCTTACACAAAAAACCCTGCTGCTTCACACTCATGACATCAAATTTCACTCTGAATCCGTATCCACTTTATACTACATACCTCATAGTTTGTTTACTGTACTAACAAGACTTCTGTGTTTTTACAGGACTGTAGTGGTCAACCTCAACCTGTAGTCTACGTTTCTGGTAGCAGGTCAGCACACCCTGTTGCAATTTCAAGGACGCTCCCCTTGATATCCTGAGCTTGTTCTCTTCGCCAGGCTCTCATGACCCTGGTCCCAGAATCAATCTTGTGGGGTATGCTGTATGCTTCCCCTGCGACACACTTCTCTTTGATCCTCTTCCGTCCCATTTCTTGGCACGGATCACTAATTTGATTGCACTCACTGAAACATGCAAATTGTGGTGGCAGGGAAGGCCATTACCATCTCCATACATTCTTGCTGTGTCGTCCACGACTTTGTTGCTTTGTGGAAATCTGGTGGTAAATCTATTCTCCTTCATGATGATTTTACCATGTTGCTAGACAAGTGGATGTCTGCAAATGGCACGGACAACCTACTGATTTTGTCTCAAAGCGCAATTTGATGCAATGGCCAAGGCAGCAGCCAGACAGACCCCTCTCTGCTCCGCAACCTCTCTCTTGCTCCCAAACTGTCCCACACCTCCCTCTCCACCTCTATGTCTTACTGCAATGCAAACTTTCGCTTCTTCGCAGAAAGGCCCCCTTTGGAAAATGAATGGTGCCTGACTGCAACATGGCCTGTGGATCGACCCCAATAAAAAACCTTGCATCCAGAAGTATGTCTTCCCCCATTTTTCTAGCTTGACTCATGGGTTGGACCTCATGTCACAAGGGGGGTTGTTGGAGGTCTTAATAGAATATTGGTATGGGAAGGGATTTTCTGTCTATGCACAAAAATACTGCAACTAATCCATTATATGTGCCACACATAAAATGGGATTAGTAACTACAAGACAACTAGCTGCACACACAGTGCCATAATTTCCCTTTGACCATCTGATGATGGATTTTGTAGAATCAGCGCCTTCAGACGGAAAGACATATTACCTGCTCATGGTAAATATGTGGTTTAAATGGGTAGATGTAATCCTTGCTCAACTTGCACTCATGCAGGAACTGAAGCTTTACTATCTGAGATCATCCCTAGATGGGGAATTTCAACCACACTAAGCAATAATAATGGTGCCCACTTTGTGAATGCAGGCATTGACAAGGGTGTTAACTTCCTGTGGATTGACATTAGACGACACTGTGCTTACCACCCACAGAGTGGGGATGAAGTTGAGCAAGGAAACTCAAGGGTACTCAAAAAGCAAAGTGTTGCATAGAAACAGGTCTTCAGAGGACAAAAGTACTTTCCCATAGTACAAACATATATAAGAATGAGACAAAGAGCCAGAACCAAATTAAGTCCATTCAAAAAAAAATTCGAAACACCCCTAAGACTGGGAATGGTATACAAGCAAGAGTCCTGCGACAGCTTCATAATGCAATGATGCAATCCTTTAATACTTCAATGTGCTATCTCAGATTTCCTGACAGTTTAAGGATGCACGTCCTGGATTGGTGACAGGATCCCTTCACTTTCTCAAACATTTAGATCATGATTGGCTGGATTATGATGACCCCATGCACATGTGACCAACAATGGATGTCAATTTGCCAACTTCACCACTACATTGCTACGTGAGCTCCGGTATGGCACACTCAGGAGGCGCCCTGTACCTAACACCCCTTCCAAAGGATAATGATGGAGTTGACTCTATACTGTGGTTGCACAATGTCCAAAATTCAAAACATGCAATAGCCGATACATGTTATCCATTCCGAAGAAATTCACGATGGCCTGACAAAAATGCCTTCTCTGCTTGCTGATTAATACTGATAGGTTCCTTTCTTTGATATGGGTGCTTCACATTTTTGTGGCACCACATAGCTTTTTGGCCTTGGGAAGAGTAGAAGTCAGACGAATGCGTGGCGATCCATGCCTTAGTATACTCTTCGCGTGTAAAACAATATATTGTATAGACTGTAACATGACCATTTTCAGGAAGATAAATGACAGCAATGTGTGGTGTGAATCCAGAAATGGTCCACAATGTCACTGACGTTGCCCATCACAAATTCGACACAAAGCAATTGCTCTGAAAATATGGATGCAAATGGCACAGTGGCTCTGTGGGTCAAGGCCGTATTCTAACCTGCCCGATGACTTGATTGCACACCTGTCATCATAGGTGTGTACTCTATGCAGTGCCTAACACTGACAGAATCAGGCGAGAGATAACCTTCCAGGCCCATGACTCCATATGGGGCATGGATGTCGCAAACAACATCAAGTTGTGGACAACTGGCCAAAAGATTCAATTGAAACAGAATATTGACTCATATCACATCACAGTGATTGAGACACGGGATGTCAATGAAGAAATTACGGGACTTTGCTTTTGACCTTGACCAATTAATGTCATTCCAGGGTGAGATATTTGTGATAAGTCAAGTAGTCTACAATCCAGGACTTGAGGGGGGAGTCTGCATTGCAGTCATCTTCTCATCCAGTAGAGCTTGATGGATGGAATTGAAAGCACTGGAAAGGTCAAAAAACATGACTGTGCTTGCCGTCTTGTCAAGGTGGGTATAGGTGCGGTCAAGCAGGTAGATGATGCTGTTATATTGTTAACTCAATAATTATATTCACCTTCGTTCGGGGCACCACCAGCAAAGCTGGAAAATAATAACTAGTGAGTGGAACACAGTCTCAAGAAAAGGGCATTTATCTAAAAATGTAAATATTTATCAGTAATGATATTTTTGATTAATAATGTGTAAGTTCGAGCAGGTTTGAGTTACAGAAATAAGTTTTTTGTTAAAAATCTGTACTTGAGGCACAACAATGGCATCCTCAACTCCAAGTTGGGGCTGATAGGCGAAGTGTAGAGGGTTCAATGGGGTTTGCTCAAGGGCAAAAGCTATTCCAAGACCTGACGTGGGAAGTGAGTGCCACAGGTCCGTCATCTTTGCACCAGGACAAGGCATCTTCGGTACAGGAGTGAGGCATGGTGTCTTCCACATCACAGGAACCCTTTACAGACTCAGGCTCATGTTGAAGACACGCTGAAGAACTCCACAGAGCTGGATTGCACAGGTTTAGAGCACCTTAGGGCTGCCACGACCAGGGCCTGCCGCCTTGCCACAGTGGAGTATCCCCAGCTGTCTCCTAAAACCATTAGCCATGATTATCATTGTGGAGTTAGTGGTGGAGGTGACCTGCAGAGGGAGAGGGGTAGACCTATCGGGAAATGGGAAAGTGCTGTTTATTTGAGGACTGCTGTGCAAATCTTGGTAGGCAGCAAAGGTGTTGTTGGGGGTATCAACAGGGGGTGCAGGGACCGTGGAATCAAATCCATTGAAGAACAAATTGAGTTTTTTGGCCCATTGCCTGTTCCTCTGTTGTCCTCTATAAAGCACTCCTGGTACTCCATCTGACTCCTGGCTAACACTGCTAACTTCTCCATCTTATTATCTAGTGGCCTCACAGAACCCATGGTGATGGAGGGGAGACAGCTTCCTTTTCTCCGCCAGCCGCCGCTGTATCCTCCTTGTTTCTCTCCTCCACTGTTTTTTCTTTCTTCTGCAACCTTAGTGCATTCTTCTCCACGTCTCTGCTGGGATGTGGGCAAAACTGTCCACAATGTTGGCCCTCATATAAACAAAACAGCCATGTGTTTGAAGTGCCCAGCATAGTGAAAAAAGTGTGATGAATGTGGAACAAAAACTCTCCACCTGCAAGTTTGGCGAGGGAACAGCTTAAATGAGTAACTGAACCAAAGATTTAGAAACCAAAAGTTAAGAAGATAGATAAAAAAATGATAAAACAAACAGGAGAGACCACAACAGGCTGCATGCACAGTGACGCATGTGCACCAACATCAATCTGTATGCCAGGTTTGATAGCAAAGTCGGAAAGGCTGATTGATACAGGTTGGCAAAACAGAGAGATGTGAAGCAGGCAGGGCGGATTAAGGATAGAGGGAAATGTACTGACAGGTGCCAGATGTGAAATAGACTGGAATAAGCAATCATTTGTCTCTATTGAGGTTGTGTAAGGACCAAAAATGTAACACAAGACTTTAGGTTAGCAGTCATCAACAGCAATATATCTTTATATAAGATGTACAGAGTAAGTCAGAGGGAGCTGCATTGTGCCATTGTCAATCAAGAAAATGCATAAGAAAGGTTGTAAAGAAGAGAGAAATTTGTGGAATTTCAGATCACCAGCCTAGTAGGTCCAGTGTTGGAAAATGAAAAGCTTAAACTGCAGCCCAAATATAGAAAGTCACCCATTTATATTGCACACACTTGAAGATTATGCTAAGTAAAAGTATACTTTGGAGAAAGAACAACTAATCATGTCCTCTACTAAGAGAAACTAGCTTAAGAGGAAACCAGACAACCTTGAGACAGAGAGGTTGACAGACCTTGGGACTGTCCTCTGCGGCAGACAGACTGTGTCTCCGGAGCAGGAGTCATTTGAGGACAACATCCAGACCGCCTCGAGACCTACTGACCTTAAAGGCCACAACCAGTCAGCCTACCCATCTTAAAAGGAAAAGCTGATCGAGCAGGAATAAGGGAGAAGAAGGTCTGCTTGTGGAGAAGACGGGGCAGTGGTTAGAGAATAAATTTTGATGATTATAACTTACTGATAATGAAAAGCAAAATTAAGAATCTCATAAAATTAGAATATTTCAAAATCAATAAAAAATAATATTTTAAACAGAAAACTCCGGTTTTGAAAAGTATGTTCATTTCAATGCACTCAGCACTTAGTTGGGTCTTCTTTTTTATGAGTTACTGCCTCAATGCAAAATTTCAACAAATAAAGACTGGTCCAACACTCTCAGCATAATGTTTCTATATAATATACTGTATGTATATTGTATGTACTTCACTTTCTGGCATAAGTGATAGAAAAAATATATAACTTTTTTGTGATATTCAAATTTTTCAAGATGTGCCTATACAGAGGATACTTAATACGGGTATTAGGATGCTGAGGTTGGAACTGCCAAGCAAGAGACTTGGAGGGAGATTGAAGAGGATATATATTATATGCATGTAGTGAGAGGATATGAAGTCAGTTTTGCAAATTTGGACCAGTATCTGTTGCGTGTTACGTGTTATGTTGGACTATGCAGCTGTTACATGACACTTCTCAACACGGTAGATACGTTGCCCTCAAATGACTCCTGCTCCAGAGGCACAGTCTGTTTGCTGCATACAGGACAGATAGATTCCTCTCCCTGCCCGGTTTGGGCAACGGGACATCCGTGTCCCTCATGAACAACATGCTGTCACTGCTAGGATCAGACAAAGTTGGGTTCCCTTTTCCTGGACATTTTCCTGTGCCGGCTCCTGCCTGGAGTGTGCGTGGCTTTGGCGGGCTGCTAGTAACAAACAAGATCTCGCAGAGCAGGCTAATCGCGTTCTGCTGCCTACTAGACAGTTCGCCGTATGGAGCGTGGTGTTGGACCCCCCCAGATGGTGCAAGCAGATGTTGATCTGGCTGTGGTGGCTGGAGTGACTCACTGGAGATGATGTGCGTCCAGCCTCTGCTTTTTCCACTAGCAATTTGGCAGCAAGGCGAGGTGCTGTGTCCCTCTGTGGGACAGCCTGTTTCTGGTGGACTCCAGCTTGTAGGGGAGCCTGCTCCTTCCGGTTTGAGTGGATATACAAGCCAAAGGCGGCGGCCCCCAACTGAGCACAGCTAACCTTTTGTTCATTGTGACATTCAGCACAAAATTGATGTCTGTTTTCTATGGGCGCCATTTCAAGTGGGACTTTGTAATCGCCTCCATTACTGTTCCTACTATTGGCATAGATTTTCTGTGTTTTAATGGTCTGTTTGTCATCACAAATCCACATTTAATTGATGCAATTTTTTTTGCCATCTTTCCATGTGATAGGCAGGCTGCTAACACTCTTCAAATTTGTAGCATTAGGTGAGGTGTTTTTTATATGTGGTGGCGGATTGTCCTTTGCTCACAACACCTGCCTTTTAGTCTGCGGTTGCTAAACATGGTGTAGTGCAGTGGTGCCCAACCCCTAGGCCGCGGACTGGCACCGGTCTGTGGATCAATTGGTACCGGGCTGCACAAGAAATAATTAATTGTTTCCGTTGGATTTATTATCCGAGTGTGAACAATCTCTATTTTGAAAAATCTTTTATTTTGAAAAATGAACGGAATCTCTCTGTTACATCTCGGTCACTTGAGCGCCAAAAATGTAACCCACAAGCTCGCAAAATGAGCAAAAAACAGATGTCACTTGGAAAGTTTTGTTTTGAGGGGAAAAGGTGGATTTAAGTTTACTATTATAGTCGCAACATAAACAATCTATGTGTACCCCTCACTACTCCCCCCGGGTGCGCGATAAAATTGTCAATTGTTGACCGGACAGCGGTGATAGAAAGGTTGGGGACCACTGGTGTATAGCATTTCATTTTCAAAGGTAGCATTGCCAGTTTTAGTGCCTCAACATGGTAATAATTGCCACAGCTAAGGAGGAGTTTTCCACCATGGAGTGTCGGGGGATAATGAGGTGGTCAAACAGCCTGAAGGCCTTGTTGATTCACATGGTGCTCAAGGCTGAGGGGTCTGCCTTGCGGTGACTTTCACTGTTCCAACAATGTCTCTGTGAATGACCGTTATCTCATCCTTCACATACAGGACTTCTCCACATGGCTGGAGGGTACCACTTTTTTCTCGAAGGCGGACCTGGTGTGCGGCTAGCGTCTGGTTTCTGTGTGCATAGAGGACATGTCCAAGACTGCGGTGATGACCTCATTTGGGCTTTTTGAATTAATGTGCATGCGTTTTGGCTTGAAGGGGGCAGAGCACTCCTTTCAGAGTCTGATGGACTCCGTGTTGCCTTTATCTGTATCTTTATCCGTGTTTGTTTATCTCACCAACATATTGGTGGCCAGCCCATCAGGCTGAAGAGCACCCTGAGCACCTGACACAGGTTTCCCATCATCTAGACCAGGGGTGTCAAATATACGGCCCGCGGGCCGGAACCGGCCCGCAAAGGGGTTTGATCAGGTCTGCAGGATAATTTGAAAGTGAAAAAATGCATAAAAGACAAGGATTTATTTTTTTTAATTAAATGCAATTCGAAATTTTTCCGCTAGGGGGCGCATTATTTTGGTCAGAGAAGAAGACAATGCGCATCATCAGACGGACCAATCAGCAGATGTTATCAATGCACCACCTGCTGCTTGTCATGATGTTTTTTCTACCCTGTTTTCCACCTCCCCCACCTCCTGTTCTACACCCTCATTAGCCAAAATGTCGTTATCAAAACAGAGAAAAGTAGTTCAAGAGTGTAGAATTTTCAAAGAAAAATGGACTACGTCCTATTATTTACGGAGACGCATGGCGTGTTTGCAACAAGTTTCGATATTTAAGGAATATAATATACGGCGCCACTACGAGACTCATCACAGCGAAAAGTATGACAGCTTGCAAACTGAGCAGAGATAAGATCGATGAATTGCTGGCGGGTCTGAGGAAACAGCGGTTCACTTTCACCCATAGCCGAGAAATCAGCGATGCAGCGGTAAAAGCCAGCTAGCTAATTGCTAGCGAAAGTGTGCAATTTAATGTTAGCCACCAGCTTCACTACTCAAGAGTATGGTGGAATTCTACTGTTCATGCAACTCCATACATTTTCAGTATGTATTGTATGAGTATGCATGTTTCATGGATGAAGTTTACACATTTACAGGACAAGTGAATACTCTCATCCTTACACATTTAATAGTACCCTTTTTAGTTTGTAAGGTGTAGGCAGGGATTCCATTTAGATTTTATATGCACATGTGTAAATGGTTTAAAAATCCCTGTCTTTATAAGTCTCATTTAATGTTAAAGTGCATTACTATCTTTTTCAATACCAATTACTTGTTAAAGTTTTGTGCCTTTGTACAATCAAAGGGATCGCATGATCACATGATTGCAATGCATACATGTGAATGATAAAAGTAAATTGCGCTTTTTGGTCTAAGGAAATATGAGGTGTTTCATGAAATGTTTTGTAAGATTGTTCATTAAATTCCAAGATTTTCCTAATGTCCTTGTACTTCTTTACATCAAAACAGAGGAAAGACATGATATTTTGGTTATTTATTGCTGAGTATGCTTTCATTTTAATGGTCTGGCCCACTTGACATCTACCTAGGCCGTATGTGGCCCGCCATGAGAAATGAGTTTGACACCCCTGATCTAGACAAACAAAAAGTGTCAGTATTGATTGACAGGGATTGACTTCTTGGGTCATCACAGTTCGCTGCAAGGCACAGTCCCATTGCTTTCTAAGGTGCAAGTAGTGGTGAAATTTGCCAACCCAGCCTCTTTCAAGGCATTGCAGGACTGTTTTTGTCATGATGAATTTTTATAATAATTTTTCCTCCCTTGTGCTGCCCAGCTCCTTTGGCTACTTAACGGGGATCTGTGTCTTAAGAAGGCAGACAACCATGGACTCTACCTCTCCCTCCTTGGGAGGGTTTTACACACCTGTCCACAATGCAGGACTGGATCCCCAGGTGGTCAGAGGCTGTCTTGTTTGCCTCCATGACATCCTTAGATATTGCCCAGCATTTCTTTCCTCCCGGGTTGCCTGGTTCGGCACACTGTTGGATATCACCTTGGATAGAGGTCCAAAGGACCTGTCAACACTCTGGTCGGGACTTGCGAGATCAGTGGGTTGAAGGTGCTCTGCACTAATGTATACCACTTACAGTTTAATGGCTTGTGTGAATAGCACAACAAGTCACTCAAGGCAGCACTGCATGCTATACTATCCTTGCAAAAATGGAACCTGTTTGAAATGCCCATGCTCATGAATATTCAGCCTCATTTGCATTCAGAAGTGCCTTCATTGACCATATATGGTAACAGCAATCCCTTAAAGAAGGTGTGAATAGACTTTTTTTCTCTGAAATCATGAGAAAGATGGCAAAGAAGCGCAACTTCCCCAACACAGAGATTGAGGTTCTCGTAAAGGAAATTGAGACAAACCACAAAATAGTGTATGGGTGATTTGATATAGGTGTGACAAAAAAAAAAGAATGAATTCAATAAGTGAGAAGGTGACAGCCACAGTTAATTCTGGTGGATCAGAAGATTGAGCAGTGTCAGAAATAAAAAAAGAAATGGTGTGACATAAAAGTCATTCTCAAAAAGCATATCACGGCTCACAGATCACGTATAGATCACGCCCAGAAAATAAATTTGAACTGTTATAACACTGACCAATCAGTCATCCATCCTCAACTGCTCCTGCTTGGAGGTGCACACCCTTTGAGCTGTTCAGCAGTCGTGTGAACCTCCAGGTCACTGGGCAACAGTGTTTCAGAAACACATTTCGATTGCAGTTTATTTGCACATTGATTGAGTTGAATCATTTCCTGTTCATGTAGCTGAATTCATTGTGTGATGGTACTTTTAATATGATCGGTGAATTCATTGGCTTCAATTATGTTTTGGAATCCAGCAATGGCTTGAAATCCTTGTTTAATATTGTCTTGTAGGTGATGGCTGCATGGGAACTTGATGTAAGTTGGGGCCGGAGCTGCCAGTATAATTCTGCTTACTGTTGGCCATGAACTGTCGCATTTTTCTCCAATTGCTCACTGAAATATTTCTGTGGCCAAAAATCTCAGGGTATAAAGACCTGGAAGTGCACTGGGATGGCTTAGGTGCTTTTTTCTTGCTCCAACATGGGGTGTAAATCTCAACATAAATTAAGCAATACAATTTTGGGGGAGCAGTACCTGCTTAGAAGCCACTTAGAAGCCACTCTATACTTGTGCTGAACAGATCAACACCCACTTTGAAAACAGACTCCCCTTCAGAGTGCATGGTTCTCCAAATACCCCAGTAGTGCAATAAAAGCCATTGCACATGCATTTCAAGTTCTTGTCGGGTTGTCCTGTCAAAGCTGCCTTTTATAATGTGCTACCATTTATTACAATTCTCTAATAAATAAGTCATTCAGAAATCTTGTTCATCAGAGGGAAAAATGGCCTCGTGTGAGGTTTAAGATTGCTGACCACTCTGACACTGAGTGCCTTCTATTTGTAGGTTTCATTGCTCTCCCTCTAGGCATAAGCATGGTAAGAGTTGTATGAATTATGTATGTTCTTACACACATGTAGGATTCATCTCAAGCTGGTGAATCCTATACTTTGTGTGTAAATGTTCCTTTATGCACACTTCTGTGCATACACAGGATTGATAAAGGAGGCCCCAGGTCCCAGTCTCCAGCTGATTAGGACTCATGTGACTGCCCACACTTGTCCCATGTTTTGCTGATTCATTTCACCTGTTTAGCTCCCTTTAAAAGAACCCCTTCGAAAAGGTATGAGTTGTCTGGTCTTGTCCTTTTATTCCTGTGTTGTAGCTGTTCCTATGAGTTTCTGGGTTCTTGTTCATCAATTGTGCGTTGAAAAGGTCCTAATTTTTTGTGTAGGACTTAAAAATTGAGTGTGTGTAAGTACAAATAATCTGTATTTTCAAAAGACCATGGATTGAGCCACCCTGAGCAGCTTTATTGATGTGACTTTCCTAGATAAGGCACACAAAAGTTAGCTTGCCCTTAGCAAAAGCTTGAATCCAATTGAGAAACTTAAGGAGTGAAAGATCAGGGAGATGGCAAAGGAGATCATCGAACCTTAAAGGGTTGGAGCTCATCAAAAAAGTTGAATAGGCAGAAAGCCAGTGGAACAATTCAAAGAGCTGGTCAGCAATTATAGGAAGCCAAGATCCATCCTTGTCACTTCCAAAGAGAACCTCAACATCTTCATCTCTGCATCCTCCAGCTCTGTCTCCTGTCTTTTTGTCATTGTCACTGGTCTCAACCCTGTCTTGTACACCTTTCATTCTGGCTGATCTATAGCTTAGTACCCCTGACACTTTTCTCTTAACTCCCATCCCACCCGTGTGGCATAGCCATTAACACATATAGTATCACACCTTCAATTAGCAGTTTCAGACTCATAAGTCTTTCTCACATTCTTTTCACCCACAGAACACTCCAAACAAACTCCTCCTTCAAGATAATTCCTACTCTATTTCTCTTTCTGTTAGTATCATGATAGTACAACTTAAAACCTGCTCCTAAGCTTCTAGCCTTACTACCTTCCACCTGGTTTTCTGGACACACAGTATATCCACCTTCATTCTTAGTATCATGTCAACCAGCTCTCTACCCTTTCCTGCCTTAGTCCTTCGTCCCGTCTTCAAAGTCTTTACTCTCAGTCCCAGACTCTTACCGCTCCTCTTTTCTCTCTGGTTCTGAACAAGCCTTCCTCCTCCCCTTCTTTGACCCACAGTAGCCCAATTACCACTGGTATCCTGTAGGTTATTGGCACCAGTGATGGTCATTAACTTGGGCCTCAACGGCTTTGAGGCCCGAGTTAATGAGATTCTTAGGTTTGGTTCTCATGTTTGGTTTTGGCACAGGTTTTAGGCTGGATGCCCTTCCTGACGCAACCGTCTGCATTTATCTGGACTTGGGATCGGTTCAGAGACACAATGGTTTGTGCCCCCCTCAGGCTGCATTCTGCAAGGGATTAATAAAGTATTAAAAAAATTGTTCTGGTTCCGTGTGTGAGAGGTCTCTGTGCAGGGGTAATTTCTTGACCTTGTGAGGGTGTTGTGCAATGGTGTAGTAGTGCTAGATGAGTCAGCATTTTTGGCTTTGAAAATTAGTCTCTTTGCTGTCTTTACTGCAGATACAGCTTTGCTGTTGTTTGTAGGGTAGTCTTGTGAGGGTTTCTTGTATTAAAATCCCCACAGTTGGCTGAATCTCTGTAACTCTTTTAACCTGTATTGTGGTGGATTGTCTGAAATTACAATGTCTGGGTCACCTTGCGATCGAAATGGGCTTTCAGTTTAATAATAATAATTTATACTTAATAATCCCTAGTGGGGAAATTCCTTCTCTACCTTCAACCCATCAGGAGTGAACCATGAGCAGTTGGCTTCCGTCTATCTGTGCCAGGGGAGAAGTTAGGCGTTCAGTGTTTTGCTCAACAACACTTCGACACACTAGGAGGACTCAGAAATCGAACCAGGGATGTTGGGTTCCATAAAGGATGAGATCCCACTGAGATTACTTATTGTTGTGGATTTGGTCCCAGGTGAATAATTTATGTCGCTAAAATTTAAAGTATTGTCAACAGTGACAAGATCACCTGTATTGTTGACTGGAAACAGATCTCTGCCTTCATTCACCCATGTGATCTTGGTATATAATTTGGTAGAGTTTTGCTCTGTTGTTTGAGTACTGACCTGCGTTGAGGATGGTCTTTAGGCGAGGCAGTGGTGGTGACCCCCGGGAACTGCGGTGGGCCCCCCTTGTCCTTTCAGTCCAAGGCCGGGTCTCAGCCAAATTTGCATCAGGGGTTAGTTTGCATATGGGTAGTGGAGAGAAACTGAGACAGCGACTCTGTCAGCTTTTTTTCCTAGCAGGACTCTAATTTATTTGTTATAGCGAGCCCCTTTTATACAAAGAGTGAACTATACTTGCATTGAGAAGTACAGAGACGCACATACATAAAGGGTGGTACATATCAGGACAGGAATGCGGAACAGTACCTATCTTCAAGGCTGTGCAAGGAGATAGAGCAGAATAGAGATATTTTATTGATCTCTAAGGAAATTACGGTGAAATTAAGGTGAGATACCTATAGGAATGGAATATGGAACCTATCTTCAAGGCCATGTATGGAGGTATCTATTTCCAAGTCCATTGCAAGGCCTTGGGATGATTAAATGGGAGTGAGAGTATCGATGGGTGTATGTCTTAGAGAGAAGTGGAAAAGTACAGGGAATCTTCAAACAATAGGATGACAACAGAAAAATGTCTAACAACCTGCATGTCACATACATGCACATACTGGCCATCCTTGGTGCAGTTGTGTTGATTCATGATACATATGAGTATGCTTTGTCATCTTTTGATGCAATATGGATTGCATGGAGCCGGTCCACAGAGATGAACCGATGTTGTACCATGTTAACCACCCCCATTCAACTTCAACTGTGACATGATATACACTCAGAAATACAGAAATACTTAATTGATACCTGAGTCTAGGAGGAGGGCTCTGAGGCATGTTGGACTCAATGATTAAGCAACTGCTTCTAGGTTATTACTGGGGCAGCAGTACATAAGTATGCTCAAAATTTTCATGCGGTTGCAGCCCTGGGAGTGCATATACAATCAAAAGATACTGCAGATTCTATCAATACCACAAGCAAGAGTTGAAAGACACCAGACAGCAAAAAGCTACACTTCTAGAAGCACTAAATTGATACCACTGAGAAAAGGTTTAATCAGATAAGTAAAAAGGCAATATTCACCGTCATTATTGTTTTAATAATTATGTTTTCTTGGTTTCTCAGCTAAAGTGAAAACAAATGTAGAAGAGAAACGAGTCATAAATTTATTTTTATCAGTATTACAAGCAAAAATTAGAACTGAGTATATTATAGTTGCAATTGTAATGCAAATAGTCAGGTACAAATGAAAACTATTTGCTAACTCTCCTTCTTCTTCTCCTTTTGGCTTTTCCCTTCAGGGGTCGCCACAGCGCATCAACTCTCTCAATCTAACCCTATTCTCTGTATCCTCCTCTATCACATCAACTACCTTCATATCTTCTCTCTACATCCATCTCTGCATCATGGTGACAAACTCTCTCTTTTACTGTCACAGTCCCATTATTCAAGTCCCAGACGCTGGCTTTCCTCTTCTCCCTCTGCTTCCAAACACACCTTCCTTCTCTCCTCCTTTGACCTACATAAGCCCAGTTTCCATTGGTTGTCTGTGGATCATAGGTACCAATGGCGGTCGTTGGTAACCTGGGCCTCGACCGATCCGGTATGATCTGGTTATTATGGTTGATTTGCATGGTTGGTTTTGGCAAAAGCTTGACACCGGATGCACTTCCTGACGGAGCCCTCTGCATTTATCCGGGCTTGGGACAGGCTCAGGGACACACTGCCCCATTCCCACCCCCGGCTGGCTCATGGAGACACTTGCCAGTGCCGCCCTGAAGTTGCATTTTTATTCACTAACTCTATTCGCTGTATATATTTGCTAACACTTTTGCATTGAGAAATACAATTGAACTCCTGCTATGAGAAAAAATTGCAGGATAGGAGGTGCTAGGATTTATGTAATTATTATTGTTTTTTTATGTCTATTGATAGGCGACAGCATCCTCTGTGACCCTTAGTGCAGGATAAGCGGCAGAAGATGGATGGATGGATGTCTATTGTCATTCATAAAAAAAAGTATGATGGGTGACTTTATTCATGGCAACTAATAATTTCATAATGCTAAGATTAATTTTCAGATCAGGGTGTTGGGCCTTATCTGGAAGTCCCCTTCCCAGACTTGAAAAACTGTGGTAAACATCAGAACACTATAATCTTTAAAGAATGTAAATTTAAAGGGAAAAAAAACATTACTAAAGACCCCTCTTATGACTAATACATGGGAAATAATCTGATTAAAACTGTGAGTTGTTCATGTCTTTTATTCCACATTATTAAAACAAAAATACATAGTGATGATAATAATAACAAAATGTACATACTTCATTTCAAAAGGTTTAGGTGCTATTTATAATTAACCTACAGGTTTAAAGTTGAAAATCACGTTTGTCTGAATAATGTACAGAAAGTTGCTTCAAAATTATATCACAAAGCCTTTCTCTATTCCTCCTTTATATGATCAGACTGCATTTACAAAATGACACAAAGTTGGCTGAAAAACATCCTGCATGTACTTTACGTATATTTACGAAATGAAGTTTACACACTCTAGGAACAGCAATAAAACATACATGCCTTCACTAATCAACTTTAAATCGGCAAAGTGCATAAAATAAACTGTGATTTGGAATATTGACATTGCATGCAGATAACACTATCACAGGTGCAGTCAAAGCTGCAAAAAGGCCAGCCATTAATCTTGTATTGTAGATGGAGCTTAGGAACATGTGTAAGTATTTGAAATTGGACTAAAGATTCAACTCCTACACTCCTTTGGGCCAGGGACACGCTAGAAAGACTGGTGAATTGACCTTACTGCTGAGTATCCGTATCCAGTTGCTTGCCTGCCAACCCACTAGAGCGGAGGAATGTTTCCCCAACGCTGATCATAGATTTAGAGGGGCTGTTTCAACCGCAGATGTACCATTATCTCTCCATGCTAGCTGCAGCGATGTGTGCTGAGGACCAGGGACCGTATCTTACAGGTAACAGTGTCTCAGTTTCGGTTCAGAATCACGTAACGTTTCTTTCAGGGGTTTATTGCTGAATGGAAAACCGTCTTACGCGTACGCTTGTGTACATCAATTCAAGCGGTTCCCCAATGTCCCACTTAGCCAGCGACCTCTGTCCTCTACCGTCCGCCTGTGTCTGCAAACAGTGCTTTTTGATACGGAGGTTATGATATAATACCGTGTCACTTTCTGGATTATACAGTCGTGACAGTGAGAGTGGATGGAGTTGTCTGTTCCTTTTCCCCCTTAAGCGAATGTTGTGTCTTCAACCTTCATTTCCAGAGTCGCTTTTCATAGCTCAAGATTTTAACCTTCAGATGATTGATGGAGCTAGCCCGTTAGCATTAGCGCCTTTCCGTGTCGTTTCTCCCACTCACATTTTCAAAAATATAATTTAGCTGAAATTATGACAGCGAGTGTTCTGTCATAGTCTAAGAGCTGACTGGCCTTTCTTTGGTGATAATTTAATATAATTAGAACTGATATTGAGATTGATGCGTCATCCTCATGTGTTGAATAGTGGTCGATAGTGTTCAGTGAGTTACAAAACTATACTATCTATCTGAAATATCGTAGAGCACCTATGTGTCGAATTAAGCCAAGTACTTATGAATATTTATGTCATGTCTTCCCATGTCAACCTCGACTCCTACGCGTGTGCTCCTCATAGTGACTTGTCTAAATATAGAAATACATGATGGAGTTAGGAGTGGTTGTTTTTGCACCGCACCAAAAACACAACCTGCCGAGAAAATACCTATTAGTTATTTACATAATGCCAACATTAGATTGGTCCATTAACTCTCAGTTCTGGACTCATTCATCTAACGGCGAATGCAAACTACCTTCAGACAAATGGACTGGCAAGTGAAGGATGTGTGGATGTCAGCACGTTTCCACCGTACCTGATTGCTGCAGTGTTTTATAGAAATGCTATTTTGTTGTGATTATTATAAGCATTCGTTTGGATTTTATCTGTTATAGTGATGTATATTTATTCAATGTAATGGTCAACTCTGACTATTAAGTGAAAGTGTTTGCAGAACAAAGACTTTCAGCGTCATGAATTCAAATATGAATGATTAAAAAGCTTGTCTGTCTACTTAAGCTCTTTGTGTTCTAGTGCTTAAAGTGTAATTCATTTCATTTAAGAATGTATGTTTGTAAAGACGAACATCAGAGTTATCTTATCTGATTCAAAATTCAGTGTTTATTGTCATTGGTACTCACTGAAATGTATGCAAATGGAAATGTAAACAGTTCTGGTACGTGAAAGTGCTGATTGACATCTTAAATGTTGAGTGCAGCTTGACTGAGCAAACTCATAATGTGCAGATTGGATCAAAACAGATTAAGTCAAAAGTGAAGTTAAATGAACATTGGAGTACCAGCACTGGTTGTGCTGAATGTAAAGTGGAGAAGTGAACAGTCAGGTGCATCTAATTGTCCTTGAGGTGGAACATGTTCATTGACTTTTTTCAGTTGTTCAGGCATTTAATGGCAGTTGGGTAGTAAAACTTCTTCAGTTGAGACGTCCTACATTTCACACTCGTGGACCTCCAGGCAGAGAATAGCAGTGTTAACAGTCTGTGTTGGGGAGGGCCTTTGTGATAGAGGCAGCTCTCCTGTGGAGGCAGATGCGGTGCAAAGCAGGCAGTTAGGTTCTGGTGATATTCTCTGCTGTCTTTACCACTCTCTGCTGGAGTTTGTGGTCCAAAGCAGTGTTACAACCGCACCATATGGTGATGAAGCAAGTTAAGATGCTCTGGAAGTTGCTGATGGAAGTCTAATATTTCTTTGAGCTCAATAGAAATCAGCATTTAAGAGGGGGGGAAACTTAATTGAATCTATAGTCCTAGATATTCTTGAAGCAAAGTATGTTTTAATAACACAAACTCATCATGGAAAATGTAAATTGTTGAAATTGCTATATATTTCAAGGACAATTATGAAAGGAACAGACAGAGAAAGAGAGTTAGCCTCTGGGCACCAAACTATGTGGAAGGTGTCCTAGAGGGTTGAGTATGAAGGCAAGAGGTAGAGATGTATTTCTGCCAGCAAAAGAGAGATGGTCTGGGCAGCAATTAATTTTTCCTCAGCCACAAAATGAGTTATTCCAGCTCTTATCTAAGTCACAGTCAGCAGTATTTCTGAGACTTGATTTGATACTATAGTTTGCATTATTAAAGCTTTGTAATTATTCTTTGTAAAGCTTAGCTTTCCTGTTTATTACCTTTCTCATATTGAGCAAATAGTGTGAGATTCCACATCTTATTTGGAACGAGTGAAAGCGTGTTAACCATTTTATCAGAATGTTAATGGTCAATGCGTCCTGCCAACAAAAAACTGCATTATTAGGAGGCTAGTTTGTGAGAACCAGAAAAAGAATGACATGAGAACAACCAAGTACATGTGAAGACTAATCACCACTTGCATGAATCAACATTCTTTGCTTTTCATACACTCAATGAGCCAAGGTTATCTGGGTACATGACATCAGTTTTTTCAAAAATTTAAGCCTACTATTCAATGTCAGTTGAGTCCAGCAATAATTACTCACACATTTGGCATGGCCATCTGTGCTCTATTGTGTTGTCTATACCTGTAATGTCCATCCAGACATCCTCTGATGCGTATCCTGCACTCAGGGTCACAGGGGATTCTCGAGCCTGTCCAAGCTGTCAATGAGCAAGAGGTTGGGTACACCCTAGAAATACAACATTCAGGGCAATTTTTCCAATTTTTTTCCAATTAGCCTCCTGCATATTTTTGGAATGTGGGAGGAAACTGGAGAACCCAGAGAATATTCAAACACAAAGAAGGTCCCCTTGTCAGAATTGATCCCGAGTCTTTCGTGTTCTGAGGACGAAGCGCTATCCACTGTGCCACCGTAACTTAATGATAAGCAGAAAATATTATATTGTTATTTTTTTTTGTTTCAACTACAATGTCAACTTACAGTAGTTGTCACACACATCCAGAATTTTTCCAAGGGGATCTCCCAAAGGACCAATAAAGTTCTGTTCTATCCTATCCTAGTATCCTAATATCAGTTTACAGATATAGTCTGTCATTAATTGCTTTAAGGCTTTAAAGTAAAATTGTTAATTGGTCAATAATGTAAGTATGAATTATAGGATGGTCTGAAAAGTAAATTGGAATATTTAAAGTAAATTGTCATGGTCAACTTTCAAATTATGTAATGCAGTGGGCTCAAGATGCTTTTCTTGGACTTGACTGGAAGACAAATATCTATCCCCGTCTATCCACCATCCATTCATCCATCCAAAATTTGTCATGAAGTTAACGCTGTATCTATTCTCCCTGTACTTTCAGGCCTATGTATAATGGGTTGTATAATCAGCAATGACTTGAAATCTTTAATTTAATTTTTTTTGGTTCCCAAACAGAATTGAAGGGAAAACTGCCTGTACGCACTCTGCTGGTATTTTGGAGGGAAAATTATAAATTTCTGTCAGTTGATCATGTACTTAAGGGCTGTTCTTTGAAACACTGTCACCTATTCAACTTTTACTGCTGGTTATATCACACTGTCTCTGCAGCACTATACAATATGTCTGCAAAGGTCTGTCCTGTTTTTATGACCCAGCCCAGGACCCATGCTGGGCCAATGATTCTTCTACTTTCTGGTCTACAATAGTCACCTCTTCTACTCTTGCCTCTCTTTCATTTTCCGCATTCATCAGCTCTTCAAAGTACTCTTTCAATCTTCCCATCACTCTTCTACCATCTGTCAATACATTTTCCTCTCTCCTTAATCACCTGGACCTGCTGTACAACCTTTCCATCTCTAGCTTTCTGTTTCACCAACCCGCAAAGATTGTTCTCTCCCTCTTTATTGTCCAACCGAGCATAAAAGTTATCAGACACCCTTTGTTTTGCCTTTGCTACCTCTATCTCTACCTTACGCTGTATCTCCCTGTACTCCTGCCAGTTCTCTTCAGTTCTCTAAGTATCTCACTTCTTCTTTGCTACCACCAAGTCTCCTTATCTACTTTATCTACAGTCATCTGGAAGCTCTTGCTGACCACCTAGAGCCTCTCTCAACTCCTCTCTGAAAATCATACAACAATCCTCCCTTTTCAGCCTTATGTTGTATCTCCCTGTACTTCTCTATGTTCTCTTTAGTCCTCTCAGTGTCCCACTTCTTCTTTGCCTACCACTTTCTCTGTATATACCCCTGCACTTACTCATTCGGCCACTAAGTCACCTTATTTACTTTCCTTCCAGATGACACACCAAGTGATCTCCTTCCTGTCTCCCTCATAACACTAGCTGTTGTTGTCCAATCATGTGGAAGCTCTCCCTGACCTCCCTGAGCCTTTCTCAACTCCTCCCTGAAAACCATACAACACTCCTCCCTGTTTAGCTTCCACCACTTTTTCCTCTGCTCTGCCTTTGTTCTCCTGATCTTCCTTGTCACCAGAGTCATCTTACAAACCCTCAGCCAATGCTGTCTGGCTACACTCTCACCTATAAGTACTTTGCAGTCACTGATCTATTTCAGGTTACCTCGTCTATACAACCACTACCACTGCTCTTTTTAGTAACCCTATGTTCCTGTCTTTTCTGGAAAAAAGTGGTCGTTACAGCTATTTCCATCCTTTTTGCAAAATCTACTACCATCTTTCCTTCTGCGTTCCTATTCTGTATACCAAACCTGCCCATCACTCCTTTATCCCCTCTATTATCTGCACCAATGAAGTCTGCCCCAATTACCACTCTCTCGTCTCAGGGGATATTCTGCATCACTTCATCTAGCTTATTCCAGAACTTCTCCTCAAACTCACATCCCACCTATGGGGAATATCCACTAACAACATTGAGCATCACTCCTTCAAATTCCAGTTTCAGACTCATAAGTCTATCTGACATTTTTTTCACCTCCAGAACGCTCCTAACAAACTTCTGCTTTAAGATACTGTTTTTGTCGGTACCATGATAGTACAACTTAAAGCCTGCTCCTAAGTTTCTAGCCTTACTACCTTTCTACCTGGTGTCCTGGACACACAGTATATCCACCTTCCTTCTCTGCATCATGTCGACCAACTCTCTACCTTTTCCTGTCATAGTCCTGATATTCAAAGTCCCCACTCATCAATTTCCTTCGGGATAAATAAAGTTGTTCTCATCTCATCTCATCTCATCTCATCTCATCTCATCTCATCTCATCTCATCTCTCAGTCCCAGACTCTTGCTTGTCCTCTTCTCTCTCTGCTTCCGAGCATATCTTCGTCCTCTCCTTCTTTGACCTACAGTAGCCCAGTTTCCATTAGCACCCTGTAGGTCATCGGTACCAATGGCGGTCTTTGTTGCCCATGGGGCTTGACCGATCCGATATGATCTGATTATTAGGTTTGATTTGCATGTTTGATTTTGCATTTATCTGGGCTTGGGAACGGCTCAGAGACACTGGTACGTGCCCCCCTGAGGCAGGCTCAGGGAGACACCCGCCCGTGCTGCCCTGAAGCTGCATTTTGTGTGTGTGTGTGTGTGTGTGTGTGTGTGTGTGTGTGTGTGTGTGTGTGTGTGTGTGTGTGTGTGTGTGTGTGTGTGTGTGTTGGGGGGGGTGAGAAAAAATGCCTAGATACATGAATGATATATTCCCTAGATATATGAATGAAGGAGTTTTGGGAGTGTTTTTGTTGAAGGTTGTTTGTCTACACTGCATGCAGAATGATAAGGCAAGCTGTATTTTTGAGGATTGATTTTGTTATTGTACATCTACAGTGCTCTTGGTCAATCCAAAATGTTAACAACCCCTCAAACCTGAAGATTTAAGTAGTAAAAGTGAAGTATTGGCTTTCTTAGGATTATATCTATATGTATACCATTATTAGGCAACTATAAGTGTGCAGAATTATTATGCAACTAAGTGGATTTTACCATCTCACTTGTTTATTTTCACCTGTTGAAGTTGGAATAATAGACAGACGATCACGCACCAATATTATAGATATTTCAAGAGTGCTGCATCCCTCTGAAAGACTTCTTACAATTTTTGACTTTTCAGAGTCAGTTAAATCTTTTTGGGCCGTTTTTACTAAGAGGAGTCCGCCTAATAATTATGCCCACCTTGATATAGGGTGATGATCTCCTTAGACCTCACTGTCCCTTCTTACACAAATACACCTTCAATCCAATAAGCATTCAAGTTTATACAGCTCGGAGTGGGGAATTATGGATAAAATAATGATATGATCAGAGATATTATCACTTTCCTAATTATTGTCCACACAGTGTATATGTGACCCTGCGATTAACTGGTAACATCTGTATACTGACTAGTATTTTGTCTTCCTCAAGCTTGGGTCCTCTACCAGAGGCCTGGGAGCTCCTATAGAGGACAAGAGATATTCTTCCTGTAGTCAGCTGGACCATTTTCATTTGGCCCAACATCTTCCCCAACCACGATAGTTCTTCAGCTTCTTATGCTCTTTCTTTCTATTTTTGCTTTCACTTGGGATGGTTACACCATCCGCTATGGCTGCCCTCCACCACCATTTTGTCCAGTTGTTTCACAGTCACCAGTTTGTCTGTCTGGAACTTGAAATCCCATGGGATCAAGGCTTGATCTTTCTAGAGCACAAGAAACACAGCTGGATTGCTGGACCTCCAGCTCAATCTCGATGCAGATGTTCCTGTGAATGATGCTGGCCATCTGGTTATGATGCTTCATGAATGCCTTCCCTGTCAGCATCTTATGTGTCGCTGTTATGTGCTGGATTATCGAAGGGGCAACTTTGTACTGCCTGCACCTGGGGCAGGCAGTGGTCTGGTGTGGCAGACGCTGGCCTTGATTAATCATGTGTTAAAGGCTTGCTCTAGTATTCCCATGATCAATGCCTCTGTGCTGTTTTTCAGTTCAGCCTCTGGTACTTTTTCCCGCTATATATCACTTCTTCATATATAAAATGCATTGATACCCTCAGTGCATTTTAAGGGGCTTCTCTGTATTGATTCTCTGTGGGGTTTGTACAATCTGCCCATATCTGTGTGGGCTTCCTCTGGGTTCTTTCATTCTTCCATTGTCCAAAACCATGCAGCAAGTTAATTGGAAGTTTTGAACCCCTTGAGTTCCTCAGCCAATGTGGAATATATTATTTGAATGCATGTCTTTGTTCTTTTGTGTCCTACTCTTGAGCTTTCCCACTTGCACAGCACTTGGATGGAAGGTGTTCTATATAATTATAGAGCTTATTATATTATAGAATCGCAAGCCGGGCTTCTGCCCCTGGTGGAGGGCTGGAGGGATCCTTATCCCCAAGGAGAAGGATTCATCAGAAATCAGCCAGTTTTGCCAGATCAGCCTTCTAAATGTGGAGGGGAAAATCTTCTTCAGCGTGGTCGCTCAAAGACTGGCAGGATTCCTGAAGGAAAAGAACCTGATTGACACATCAATCCAGAAAGCAGGCATCTCCGGCTTCTCCGGGTGTGCGGAGCATGCTAGTGTCATCTGGCATCAGATCCAGGCTGCCAAGAAAGAAGGAACAGATTTTAGAGAGTGAGAAGATGGCTGAAGAATGGAGACAAAGTGTGATGGTGACTATTTTTAAGAATAAAGGGGATGTGCAGAATTGCGGCAACTATAGAGGGATAAAGTTGATGAGCCATACAATGAGGTTATGGGAAAGAGTAGTGGAAACTAGACTGAGAGCAGAAGTCAGCATTTGTGAAAAGCAGTATGGCTTCATGCCTAGGAAGAGTACTACAGATGCAGTATTTGCGTTGAGAATGCTAATAGAAAAGTACAGAGAAGGTCAGAGGGAGTTGCATTGCGTTTTTAGAGACTTAGAAAAAGCATATGACAGGGTGCCAAGAGAGGAGCTCGGGTATTGTATCAGGAAGTCTGGAGTGGCATGGAAGTATGTTAGACTGGTGCAGGACATGTATGCTAGCTGTGAGACACTGGTACGGTGCGCTGTAGGGGTAACAGAGAAGTTCAAGGTGGAGGTGGGACTCCATCAGGGATCAGCTCTGAGACCCTTCTTGTTTGCAATGGAGATGGATAGGCTGACAGATGAGGTTAGACAGGAATCCCCATGGACCATGATGTTTGCGGATGACATTGTGATCTGTAGTGAGAGCAGAAAACAGGTAGAGGAAAATCTAGAGAGGTGGAGGTATGCTCTGGAAAGGAGAGGAATGAAAGTTAGTCGCAGCAAGACAGAATATACGTGTGTGAATGAGAGGAACTCGGGTGGAATGGTGAGGCTACAGGGAGTGGAGATCAAGAAGCTGGAGGATTTCAGGTACTTGGGGTCAACAGTCCAGAGCAACAGAGAGTGTGGAAAAGAGGTGAAGAGCCGGGTCCAAGCAGGTTGGAATGGCTGGAGAAAAGTGTCAGGGGTACTATGTGATAGAAGACTTTCAGCCAGAATAAAAGGAAAGGTGTACAAGAAAGTGGTGAGACCAGCAATGCTGTATGGACTAGAAACTGTTATAATGACCAAAAGACAGGAGACAGAACTAGAGGTTGCAGAGATGAAGATGTTGAGGTTCTCTTTGGGAGTGACCCGGATGGAAAGGATCAGGAATAAGTCTATCAGAGGAACAGCACATGTCAGATGTTTTGGAGAGAAGGTCAGAGAAGCCTGACTGAGATGCTTCGGTCATGTACAGAGGAGGGACAGAGAATATATTGGTAGACAGATGCTGGAATTGGAGCTGCCAGGCAAGAGGTCTCGAGGAAGACCAAAGAGAAAGTTTATGGACGAAGTGAGAGAGGATATGAAGGTAGTTGGTGTGAGAGAGGAGGATACAGAGAATAGGGTTAGATGGAGAAAGTTGATTCGCTGTGGCGACCCCTGGCGGGAAAAGCTGGAAGAAGAAGAAGAAGAAGATCCTCCTCAGTGCCTTCCTCACTTCACTTTTACTAATTTGTGCTACTTTGTGGTCTACAATAGTCACCTCTTCTACCCTTGCCTCTCTTTAATTTTCCCCAATCATCAGCTCTTCAAAGTACTCCTTCCATCTTCCCATCACTGTTCTAGGATCTGTCAATACATTTCCCTCTCTATCCTTAATCACCCAGACCTGTTGTACATCCTTTCCATCTTTATCTCTCTTGTTCTCTGCATCATGTCTACCAACTCGCTACCTTTTCCTGTCATAGTCCCGATATTCAAAGTCCTTACTCTCAGTCTCAGGCTCTATCCTTTCCTCTTCTCTCTCTGCTTCCGAACACGCCCTCCTCCTCTTCTACTTGTTCTTGTTCTTCGACCCACAGTAGCCCCATTTCCACTAGTGCCCTGTAGGTCATCAGTACCAATGGCGGTTGTTGTTAACCTGGTATGATATGGTTATGGTTGACTCACATGTTTGGTTTTGGCAAAAGTTTTACGCCGGATGCCCGTCCTGACGCAACCCACTGCATTTATCCGGGCTTGGGACTGGCACAGGGAGACACTGCTCCGTGCCCCCCCAAGGCAGGCTTGGGGAGACATGGGCCAGTGCAGCCCTTAGGCAGCATTAGGTGCAGTAGTAAGGGTAGCTAAATATTTTTTTGTTTTGTTTTTCTTTTTGTTTGTTCTGAATATACAAAAGTTTCATAAGTGGATATGTTCAGCTGCTGAAATGTTATTTCTATCTATTCCTATCTTTCTAGTGTCACACTCTTCTCTCTTTTTCAGAGACCTCAGGTACAAGCTGATTTGGTGATCCTTCTACTGCACAGAGTGAAAAAGACACAGATAGCCCCCTCTAAGAAAAATAAATAAAATAAGGAAAAAAAGAATACTCACCAGCACAAACAAATGCAATCATGTATAGTGTGGAAGACCTCCTCGTCTCTCATGGATACAAACTACCCAATCGTACCCTCGCCTCAACCCCAAAGCCTGCATCCTCCTCCTCCAGGGCGCCCATGTCCTCACCACCATCCTACAACAAACACCATGATGTCTTTGAAAACAGGCCAGCATCCAGAGAGGTGAAAGGCTATGAAAGAGAGTCCAGGGGTGGTGGCAAGATGAGGCATCCTCACATGTACAGTGGTAGCTGCTCCATCAACAGCTCTGAACCTCAGGGCAAGAGGCAGTCCAGTCAGGAGGGTGAGATCAGGAGCCCATTGAACACCCATTACTTTGGAGGGTCCTTGAACTCAGAAGGCCGGTAAGGTAAAATCTGGACCTTGAGTTAACTCATGTGCTACTGTGTCTTTAACTTATGCGGTTTAATTTTGCATTGCATTTTAAAATGGTATGGATTTAATTCCCATCTCCCTCCTTTTTTTCTTCCCTTATGTGTCCCTTTTTTCTGATACCAGGTTTCCCAAATTCATTCAACCGTTTATCAAGACGACACCCCTCACTGACACTTTATACTTCAGTGTTAGCTAGCTTAAATCTTTATTTTAGTCACAAATTTTCCAAGATATGAGCCTTCACTCAGTCGATTTATTTATTTATTTGTTTTTTGACCAAAGATCTGAGTTATGATAGGGAAGAGCATTTGACACATAAAGTGGCTTTTAAAAACAATCTAATGCAGCACCCACCATTAGGTGTCCACGTTATCAATCTGTCCATAAAGAGATGGAGAAGTGTTTGGTAAGGTACTGTGACAGAGATCATCATCTGTGAGAAGGCGCGGGACATTTAAAGGACTTTTGATAGCAGCAACATTTACGGAGGAGGAATTGAAAAAGTAATTAAAAGCCAGTCACGAATGGTTTGGTTATTTTTAAAAAGTGAGACATTCACTCCATTGCTAAATCAAGTATTGTGATAAAATGTAGCATAGTGTGCAAGTTAAATTTACAATACACTGTACTTGTGTGTCATCAGTAAGTTAAGTCAAGTGATAGAGAACGAAATGTAAAACTCCCCCATTCTCTTTCTCCGCCATCAGCATCTTAGATAAATATTCAAGGTGAATACATACAATATAATTGTATCATTGAAAATAAGCTTCTCTTTGTTGCTGATTTGCTCAAGATCTAGTCTTTGCATGGCTTCTCATGTCCACATAAAAAGATGACTTGTCACATTTATTTCTGTTTGGCTGACTATATTTTCAGAATTTACAACAAAATACTGATCTGATGTTTTGTTCTGCCAAAAACATACCCTTTGTTGCATTACTTTAGATAACTCCCCATGCTCTAGTTCGACCAAGACCTAATAACACCAATGATGGTAGCACATGAAATGGCATGAACACACACCACACACACACACACACACACACACACACACATACACGTACACAAACACTAATGGAAAATGAAAATGCACACTTTGCGCAGTCATATATCTCAGCATACACCACACGCTACTTCCTCTACGGGAGAAAATGGAGTTGGCAGCTGCTTTCTGTTAGTTGTGAGACCTCTTGCGGCTCAATATTGATCCGTATATAAGGCGCACTGGGTTATAAGGCGCACTGTCGGTTTTTGAAAGGATTGAAGGCTTTTAAGTGCGCCTTGTAGAGCGAAAATACGGTACTTTGAAGAGCTGATGAATGTGGAAAATGAAAGGGAGGCAAGGGTAGAAGAGGTGACTATTGTAGACCACGAAGAGTGGAAAGGCAGTTGGTCCTGATGATATACCCGTGGAGGTGTGGAAGTGTCTTGGAGAGGCAGCGGTAGAGTTTCTGACAAGATTGTTCAACAGGATCTTAGAGAGGGAGAAGATGCCAGAAGAATGGAAGCAAAGTTTTTAAGAATAAGGGGGATGTGCAGAATTGCAGCAACTATAGAGGGATAAAGTAGATGAGCCATACAGTGAAGTTGTGGAAAATATTAGAAACTAGACTGAGAGCAGAAGTCAACCTTTGTGAACAGCAGTATCGCTTCATGCCTAGAAAGAGTACTACAGATGCAGTATTGGCTTTGAGAATGCTCATACAGAGAAGGCCGGAGGGAGCTGCATTGTGTTTTTGTAGACCTAGAAAAAGCATATGACAGGATGCCAAGATAGGAACTCTGGAATTGTATGAGGAAATCTAGAGTAGCAGAGAAGTATGTTAGACTGGTGCTGGACATGTATGCTAGCTGTACAACACTGGTGAGGCATGCTGTAGGTGTAACAGAGAAGGTCAAGGTGGAGGTGGGACTTCATTGGGGATCGAACTGAGCCCCTTCTTGTTTGCAGTGGGGATGGATAGGCTGACAGATGAGGTTAGACAGGAGTCTCCATGGACCCTGATGTTTGCAGCTGACATTGTGATCTGTAGTGAGAGCAGAAAACAGGTTGAGGGATATCGAGTGAGGTTGAGGTATGCGCTGGAAAGGAGTGGAATTGAAGATTAATTGCAGCAAGACAGAATATGTATATGTACTGTGCCTATCATATATATTCACCCCCTTGGATGCTCTACCCTTTTAGTGCTTTCATAAATCAATCATGGTCAATAAAATGTGGCTTTTTTTAGTACAAATTTTTTTTGAAAAAAAAACTCTTTAATGTCAAAGTGAAAACAGATTTCTACAAAGTTATGTCAATGAAATAAAAATATACAAAGAAATATAATTGTTTGCATTACTAATCACCCCCATTTTAAGTTAATGGTCTAATTCATTAGAGGTCCATCAAATTCTTGCCAATAGTCTTACATTTAGTGAAATGAAGATCACCTGAGTGGTGTGGGTGTGCTTCAACTGAATGAGCTATAAAACACTTTTGTCTGAATGGTCCAGACTGGTGGATCAGTATTCTTGGTGACAGTTACACTCTAAGCAACTCAGGGAAAGGGTAATTGAGAAGTACAATTCAGGGCATCGATACAAAAATGTTTCCAAACCTTGAACATCCCCTGGAGTTCAGTGAAATACATTATCAAGAAATGGAAGGAATATGGCACTTGTGTGAATTTGCCTAGATCAGGCCACTTTCGTAAACTAAGTGACCGTGCAAGTAGGAGACAAGTGAGTGAAGCAACCAATACCCCTATGACTCAACAAGGAGTTGCAAGCTTCAGCTGCTGAAATGGGAGAGACTGTGCATATAGCAACTGCTGCCCGGGTTCTTCACCGGTCAAAGCTTTATGGGAGAGTGGCAATGAGAAAGCCACTGTTGAAGAAAAGTCTTATTAGATCTCGACTAGAAAAGCCTGTGGAAGACTCCATGGTCAAGTGGAAGAAGATTCTTTGGTCTGATGAGACCAAAATTGAGCTTTTTGGCCATTAGACAAGACGTCATGTTTTGCGGAAACCAAACACCGCACATCCCCAAAAACGCACCATCCCCACTGTTAAGTATGGTGGTGGTAGCATCATGCAGTGCGAATGTTTCTCAGCGGCCGGACCTGGAAGGCTTGTAAAGATAGAGGGCAGAATGAATGCTGCAAAATACACTGAAATCCTGGGGGACAATCTTATTCAGTCAGCAAGAGAACTATGGCTTGGGAGAAGATTTATTTTCCAGCAAGACAATGATCCAAAGCATACTGCAAAAGCTACACAGGAATGGTTAAAAAAAGACCAGGTAAATGTTCTGGAGGGCCGAGTCAAAGCCCAGACCTCAATCCTATAGAGAATTTGTGGCTGGACTTAAAAAGGGCTGTTCATGCCAGATACCCAGGCAACCTGAGAGAGCTTGAGCGGTTTTGCAAGGGAAAATGGAACAAAATTGCTGTGGGCAGATGTACAAGACTTATCGAGACTTATCCACACAGACTTACTGCTGTGATTGCATCCAAAGGTGCATCTACAAAATACTGACTGGAAGGGGGTGATTAATTATGCAAACAATTATATTTCTTTATATATACTGCTCAAAAAAATAAAGGGAACACTTGAACAACACAATGTAACTCCAAGTCAATCACACTTCTGTGAAATCATAGTGTCCACTCAGGAAGCAACACAGATTCATTTTGACTTGTTTTAAGGACATTACATCAAAGTTGGATCAGCCTGGAGTGTGTTTTTACACTTTAATTTTGAGTGTGATTCCTAATCCAGACCTCCATGGGTTAATACATTTGATATCCATTGGTCATTTTTGTGTGATTTTGTTGTCAGCACATTCAACTGTGTAAAGAGCAAAGTATTTCATAAGAATATTTCATTCATTTAGATCTAGGATGTGTTTTTTAAGTGTTCCCTTTATTTTTTTGAGCAGTGTATTTTTATTTCATTGACATAACTTTGTAGAAATCTGTTTTCTCTTTGACATTAAAGAGTTTTTTCCAATACATTTTTGTGTTAAAAAAGCCAAATTTTATTGACCATGATTGATTTATGAGAGCACTCAAAGGGTAAAACATCCAAGGGGGTGAATACTTATGTGGAGTGTGGAAATGGTGAAGAGATGGGTTCAAGCAGGTTGAAATTGGCTGGGGAAAAGTATCAGGGGTACTATGCTGTACTATATGTCTCCATCTTGTGGGAAGGTTTTCTACTGTTTACATAGTAGTCTACTTCAGTGACTTCTTGTTTTTTCCAATTGTCATAGATTATCTATTCATTTATTTGTGTTTGTTTAGACATCTAATGCAAAGAATATGTCAAGTATCATGTAAATATAATACGCCGCTTTTGTTTGCAATTTCTCATGATTTTCTGCTCGGATCTTCAGTTTACCCACAGATCCCCATGTGTTATTTATTACTCTCTCCTTATATCAACATTATGCTTATCAGATGTCTACATTTGTCTTAAATTTATTAATAAGATAAGATTACTGGATGCCTTGTATCCTTAGAAAATTGAAAAGGTACTAAAACTCGAGGAGTACTGATTGTATCACTTGATTATGTTTGTTCCAGGTTATGTGTCGGTACCATTGTTCAACAGCCACCATCCAAGGACATGTACCTCTGGAGAAGAACAGGCCAGGATTTTGCAGTGCTGCTAGACTATGCTGATTTCAAAGCAGCTCGTAGAGGAGGGCAGTATACTAAGTCTGAGGAGCCTCAACGAGCAACAAGCCAAGGGGTGCCTACAAAGGAACATCAAAGGATAGGTCAGGGGAAGCAGTGCTGGGCAACTGAGGCCCAGACCAAGGCTTGCCCTAGAGAGCAGTCAACAGTTGTTAGTCAATGGAGAATGACCAATGAGAGGAAGTGTCAGAGTCTAACTGCAGATAAGCACAGCTTTGGCCACTCGTTACCACAGATTGAGGGTGAACACTGGGTTAAAAAACAGGACCGGTGCTATGCCAGGTCACCGGAGTGCCTGGTTGTCCATCCCAGGACAAAAGCAAAATCTCAGTCCCTGCCAAGAATGCTCCAGCCTGGGAACTTGCAGTGTATGGATAGAGCCTCATCTCGTCAAGAGGTGTACAGGCAGGTCAATGGTACTCCAGTATCACACCATGATCTTTACAGGTCACCTCGATGGCCAGAGAAGGTCAGATCATCCAGCGCCAGTCAACTATCAATGGCACCAAAGCCCTGCTTCACCCGACCCCCAAGGCCGCCCTCCTATGAAATGCACCAGCAAATTTGGGGAAGCTGCGAAGTTTTGTCAGAGAAAGAATCATTTTCTCCCCAGGCCAGGGAGAGACTACCACTTCCCTTGTCAGCGGCAAGTTACACCCAGCCTGAGTATCATGTACAGGAGACTGGACCTCCAGGATACATACCTCCTCCATCATACAAGAAACCCCCCATGATGGTTGTGGGGTGCCAAGGGTATGGTGAAATGCCTCTTGATTATAGGTAAATGGTTTTAATAATATTGGCACAATACTATTATCAGTATTGACACTATTGTAACATATATATTTTATTCAACTCCTTATACTTGTTTGAAACAGGTGGGGGTTATTTTTCTTATTGTATGTAAGAAAAATTCGAGTGATAACAAATTATTTGGTTTATGCGGTCAATTCTATCAATTATGCTTGGTTCCATTTTTAATCAAAATATTCTAAATTGAGAGGGAGCTTGAGTGTAAAGAAGTGGAAATCGTCAGGTAGCATTTACTTTCATGTTAGGCTAAATCTGTTTTGTGATAAAACAAAATTTATACAAGTGCCAAGCAAGGTTGAACTGACTGAATTTTCACGACCATAAGGCGCACCGCACAAAAAGGCGCAGTCTCAGTTATGTGTGCCATTACTGTATTTAACACTCAAATAATGTGCACCTGATTGTAGGGCGCGGGTTTTATATACAATCCACGCTCACACTTCCCCCTTTAACGTTCTCGTGGTGTCCTCTACTACGTCCGCCTTAAAACAACAACACTCACTCAAGTATACAAGCTTGCGTATTTAAAGATAGAGGGGGAGCTAAACTGAGTTTGATGATGATTACCAGTAAAAAAATGTGAATACCAGTCAAATCAAACGAGGTCCTCATCCTTTGTTTCTGATTGGAACAGCTGTGCTAAATCTCCATCAAACATGCCAGGTTCACTTTCTTCACTGTCAGTCACTTTCCGTGCCGTCCGGCCCCCTCGGAAATGATGCCGGCTTTTGCGAAAGCTCGAACAACAGTGCCAGCAGACATATTGGCCCAAGCATCTACAATCAATTCGTAAATTGTGGCGTAACTCGCCCGGCGCTACCCTCCACTCTTAGTGACACTGTGGTCTCCAAGAAGACTTTTCGTACCCCATTATGCGTATCACTACCGCGCTGGTCCCCTTCTTCTCCACAGTGTGACTCACCGGGATGTCGAAAGTGAGTGGCACCTTGTCCATGTTGTTGATGTGGCTGGGCTGAATGTGTTTGTTGCCGATATTTCAGGGTTGTTAAAACAACAATGTTCTGCATAACGCATATACCCGTTCTTTTATATCCAATTAACGCCCACACTTCCCCTATAACGTTCTCATGGTGTTCCCTACTACACACAAAGGCCGCTCTGCACTATAAAGCACGCCGCACATTTTGAAGAAAATCTAAGACTTTTATGTGTGCCTTATAGTCGTGAAAATACGGTAATTGAAATGCTTCAACTCTTGTACAAAAATTGTACAAGACCATAGAAATAATGTGTTATGAGAAGCTAGTGATATAATGTTATCTCAATTTTCAAATCTGGGTATTATTATCTTAATCGTATATGTCTTAATGTTTTCTGTTTTCTTTTACACTGAGGTATAGAGGGGATGTGTACCAACAAATAAAAGTGGCTCTTGATGGATCTCATTGGATCACCAGACCCCGAGAAGGTTCTCAGGCGGAGTGCAAAGGAGAGAGGAGTACGTCAAGCCAGAAGCATCTTTATTCTACATATAATCACCCAGAGTATCCTGGGCGAGGAATCAAATATGTCCCCCTCAATAACCCCTGCATCCGGCATATTTCTTCATCCCTGGGATGCAGTTCTCTTACAGATGCTGACAAAATCTGTCACATCTGCAATGAGCTTCCCATTGTCACCGTGTCAGAACCACCATCTGACAACAGTGCCTTTTTGCCCCCTCCATTAGGGCCTTTTGTTGCTGCCAAACTGGCAAGTGATTCCAATCAGATGGCTTCAAGCAACTTAGACAGTAACGCGTGGCACAGTAATTTGCACAAAGCAATGGACCAAAACTGCAGAGATTATTCCAAAAAGGTACGTCGTCCTCCTTCACCCCCCCTTTCCTATGTTGCCCCATTAACTCGATCAGAAGCTCGCAAAGGAAACAACTCAGATAATCGTTATGTAGAATCCATTACACAAGTGAAAAAAATTGTCCCAGAGACAGGATCAGAGAAAAGGAATGCAAAGAAACGAGTGAGCGAGACCATCTTCTGCCTTGTGTCTGTACCAGTTCAAACACCAAGAAACCTTAACACGGATTCAGTGTCAGATCAGAATAATAATGAGACAATACCATGTCAGACTGTTACCAGCACTGACACTTTTGCTGTAGGTCTCAAAGAAACCCACCAGCCATACAGCAAATTGGTTAATCAGGTCCCCAAACAATCCCACTACTCTCACTTTCACACAGGCAACTCATCCTTCATGAAAAATTTAAAGAGGGCTCCTTTAAGGAAAGAAATCATTGATGCCTGGGCTCTTCAAGTCACTGAAAACAAAAAAATTTGCTATACTGGGTCATGGCCCGGAAACCAATACCGTAACCAGGAAACCCAGACAGGCTCTCCTTTAACAGTGTTAAACAACCTGGAACCTGAGAGCTTACATGGTGGACCAAAGGCTGTTCATTCTGCTTCAGTCACAACCATAGACAGTGGTATGGGGACAGATAACAGCTCCTCTTTCAGTTACCCCTTGGCTGGTCAGAAAAATCTTCATCCCTCAAGCAACAGTGCTTTCTCTCGCCTTAGTATCAGCCCTACACAACTGCAGATATTGCATCCCTTAGAACAAGACCTCAATTCTCCATCGATTGACCAGGAGCAAGGACGAACACACCAATCCTCCCCAAGGAAAAGGCAATTGATTCCTCAAGAGAGTTCAGAGCAAGTGGCGTTTGGTCAGTTTGTTTTAAGACAAGTCGATCACCAACCATGTGACGCTATTGGTTATATAGAATGCGTTAATAAGGGAATGGATGACAGAATTAGCAAGGGCCCTAAATTGGTTCAGTGCATTGATGAATCAGATCGAATTAATAAGAAATTAGGCTTGCATACAACAGGAACTCATTTAACTGCTGGCCCAGAGCCAGGAAGAGCAGAAATCAGTCTTTCACATATACACAGAGAAGAACCAGATATAATTGTAAGGTCAAAATCCTTCACTTCAACTGATCCAGATTCCATGATCATGAGAATAGCTTTCTCCAGGCCACAGCCCAACAAAAAAACATCAACAAGAGAGGAATGTTTAATCCCTTGTCCAGGTTGCAGACACAATCGCCTTTTGGCTTCACTGCCCCCCCAAAGTGAGTCTATCAAAGGTTATAAACAGGACATACCAGTTCCTCAAGAGTCATTGCTGAAGGATGTGGGATTAACTGTCTACACAGAGATACCTGATGGTCCCAGGGAACAAGTGCAGTGGTCCCATCCAGTTCAATTTCCTCTTAGACAAAGGGAATTTGTGCAACTATCACAAGAGAACAGTACAACGGATGTATGTAGTTGTGGTGAATCAAATTTAGAACTTCAAAATGAAATGAAAATGCTAGCTCGAAATGCTATCCCTGGTGAGCTGGGTTTAAGCATTTGCGGAAGTAATAACATTAACAGCCAGTCATATAAAAGTGAATGTCCTTTAGTAGTCAAAAGTCTGACCAAGGACAATACCTTTGCATATAAGGATAGTGATGGTATTTTGAGATATGCCATTTCCTACCCTATGACTAGTAAGAATATATCAACAATAGCAGGTACGCACCTTAAGAACTTTGTCAGTCAAGCACAGGGCAATGCTTTGGATGTGGAGGAACTAAGTAACTTGCAAGAAGTCAAATGTATAGATGAAATACCAGAAAATGAGACAGATGATGTAATTTGGCATAATGCCGTCTTAATAGAGGCTGGGAAGCAGCCTGGAGACATTCGAGATGATGGATACCTCACTGTAGCAGCAAAACAACAAAGTCAATTCAAACAGACACAAAAAGTGAGAGGTGAGTATGTGCAAGTCAAAGTGGCATCCGCAGGAGCAGAGTCAGAAGAGGTGCTAGAGACTGGTATAGGATTTGACCACAAAGTGTATGAGCGGCAAAAGCACAGTGAAAGCCACACTGATAGTCACATCAATGACCATACTGACAGCAAATTAGCTGTTCTGCTTGATCTACCTGAGTTCCCACCAAGTAAGCTTCCCCTGTCCTTGCCAAGTGTTTCCAAGGAGAAGCCACAATTGAGCATATGCAGTGGAGAAAAGATGGGTTGGGGTGGGGTATCCAATCTTGTTGAATCTCTAGAAAAAAAAAAAAACTCTTTAGCTTCCTCATCTGGTACCTCTCTTAACAGTCCATCCACAATTAAAATTGTCCAGCTCACACAGCTGGTCTCGGGTTCACAAATAAGATGTCTCTGCAATAAAGGTTGTGTGTCTCGTGAAGAGGCTGACGAGGAAGATGAAGACAGAGAAAACAGCAAGCTGAAGGAAGGGGCAAAGATAGAGTTGGAGGAGAAACAAGAGGATAAAATGAACTTAAAAAAAAAGGTTGAACAGCAAGAGGAACCTGTGTATAATCCAAATAATCCAGATCATGTATCTCATGGATATATACCAACAGTGGAAAATTGGATCTGCAAGGGAGATAAAAGGCAAGAAAAAGCAGATGAGCTGAGTATTCTGGTTGTGCTGAAAGCAAGGAATGAGGGAAGTAGAGAGGATGATATTGAACTGGACACAGAAGAGCCAGATGGACAGGCTGAATGTTTAGACACTACAGAAAAAAACACTGAGAACATAAAAGATGTGGGGAGAAAAGGTGCCAATAGAGAGAAGTTGCCCTATCCAAAACGAGCCAATCCTCAGAGGCCCCCTCTTACCGATCTTTGCAGTGTTCCCAAGAAAGAACTCTGCCTCTAAGATTTGGTTCACCAAATATGAAGAGTGAGGAAATTATGTCCGTCTCAGGTGAGTGTGAAATCAACAACTGTAGCATTTAATATTAAGTTGCTTCTTTGTTGTTCTATCAGTATCAGATCAAAATGCAACAATTAATTTGATTTTAACTGTATTTTTCTCACTAGTTTGAAATTATGAGATTGATCCTAGTGTCCTGAACTTTTGGCCTGCAAATTTAGAGGTAAATAGCAAATGAATCAGGACTAAATTGTCCTATTATGATATTACATGTTGCAGTGGTCTAACACAGTGTTTCTAAAACAACGGTACTATTATCGTTGTCCCTCTGGTTATATGTGAAGGATAAACTACTGGTAAGTGTTAAATTATTTTACATCAATCCTCATTGGGCAAATAAAGTGTTGAAAATTTCTGTAACAAGGACATATACTGAAGAACAATTTTGAAGCATACTTATCGTGACATGCTGAATTAAAAGCAATTACAATTAGCAGTTGTATATATATTTCTTTATATGCGTGCGTGTGTATGTATGTATGCGTATCGCAGATAGATATACTGTAGCAGATACACATCAAAATAACATCTGAGAACCCTTAAGCTCCCAGACCTGACCTTGAGGGAGACAAAATATTGCCCATATATGTATATTCAATTATTTAGACATGTCATGCATTTTGTTGTGTGTTAGAATAACATGGAATTTGATCAGAAGGAGTTGAACATTAGTTATACTTTTTTTCACCATGGGTGGAATAACAATTATGGCCCCACATGTAATCCAACTGTAATAGAACCTAAGGCTGGAGGCCTAAATCATTTCAGTACTCATCCTATCTTGTCAAAATCTTCTTGTTCTGACAACTGAACTTGAATTTCTTCACTCAAAGAGGTTTCACCCCTTATCCGAGAGGCTTCTTTAGTTCTAATGACCTATGGGGAGTTTCAGAATATAATTGCCAGGTTTTTAGGCAGATCTAGGTTATGGTGGCTTGTTGTGTAAATGGTAGAGTTGATCCGCAGAAACTAGGTGTAAGGGGGATTGTTATGCTAATTGTGGCGTCGTTTCTTGGAACACAAGAGCAATTTAGTGGGATTGTCTGGATTGGAATGTGAAAAAATAAAGCTAAACAAATGGCTGAAACCTGTTGGATCACATGAACTGAGGCTCATGTGGACGTTACCAGGGAGGGTTCTGGTGGTTGGTCTTTTTATTTGGTGGGTGCTGATCGTCCTGGTCCGTGCGTGCAAACCTGATTTGGTATTGATCCTAGTTTGGCATTGTATGTTTGTAAAAGGCAATGTCTGAGGCCCCTTCCTCTGTTCAGAGATGGTTTTTCTGTTTTGTCAAAGATGGTTTCTTTGACTCCTCTCTTGAACCACCTGTCTTCTCTGGCCAGAATATGGAGATTGCTGTCTTCATACGAATTAGTAGGTGGACCGATTAGCCCTGTCCTGAAGTGGTGGCTCTCACACCTAGTTTCTGCAGATCAACTGATCCATCTACATAACAAGCCAGCATAACCTAGACCCACCCACTGAAGAATTGAAGAAGCTTCCTGGATGAGGGGTGAAATGTCTTCAATTGAAGAAATTCAAAACCATTTGCCAAGGCCAGTAGATTTTGACAAGAATTCACCATGACATGGATGACTGAGAACCTGCACAGAAATCTGCAATTGTTTCTATGCCATCATTTTTTCTGTCTTGTTTTCTCACCAGACTCCTATGAGTCAAGTAGAGAGGTCAAGAAGAGAGAGTAGTACCTAGGACTGTATTTTCACCACTGTGGAGATCTTAGCAAGCTTGGTTTTTCATTTTTTGTTTTTTAAACAACAATCTATATCTATTAGAAAGTGGATGCTGGGTGTTAAGAATTTTTACATCCAAAACAATTGACCTTGATTGCAAGATTTCCAAGCCTGTTCAGCCATCATCATCTCTTAATAGTTTTTGTTGTTAACACAAGCAGAACATTGTATTTCATTACTGTTTTTTTTTTGTTTTGTTTTTTTGTCTATTTTCTGGCGACACTGAGGTTTCTTGCTGAAGTTCTATGTTTAATTATGAATGTAAAATTGCTTCTGCTCTTCAACTAAAGAAATGTAACAGTATAAAACCCAAACAAGACAACTGCATTGCATTATGATCATCAACCTACACCAAATGTAAATAAGTGAGACATTTGTCTTCAGAGGGAGAAAAATTTATATTTTTATATAAGTACTTTAAACTACTGTAATACTTATTCTGTAATTGATAATAGTCTGAATCGCCCTTATTGAAATCTCTTGCTTGTAACAATTGTTTTTGTGTGCACTAGGAATGTTCACAGTGTCTGGTTGTACGGAGAAACACTGTGGTATGAATATTTTTTTTCAGGAGCATATTGCCACACGGGGTGTTGAGGGTTTAATCATATATGATTTATTGATAAAATTATGGCTCCAATTCAGCAAGATGATCTTATTCAAATGTTTATATACATTTCTACAGTGTGATGAAAGATTTTTAATGCCGAGATTGGCTTTATGATATTGTGATAAATGACATGAGAAGTTGATATTGTTATGTACAAAGTGTGATTTGTTGTTTTTTTGCACCCTCATCCTTCGCTGTTACAGCATTAGTAATTGTCGTATTTCTGGTTAGAGTTTTGTTCTTCCTTAATCCCTATTTTATGTCTTTTGAAAATCTATATTTTATGCTAACAGGACTGTATATTAACTATGAATTTTGTTCAAATCTTGTGTGGTTTCAGAAGTCATTTTTTCAGGGAATGATAAATGTAGCAAATTTAAGTGTGTGCCATGTACACACTGTTTTGTAGAGAAATTGAGCTATGTGTAACATATCCAGTACCGCAGTTACACTGCAGATCGATCATTTTTAAATTTTGGCAATAATATTAGATTTTAAGCTACAGATACTTCATATTGATGCTGTACTGAACCAACTATTCTTTACAGTATATGGGCATGTTCTTGTGTTTTCATTACTTTCACTTCACTCATGCACAATACATACAGCAGTACAAACATAAATCAATGAATTAATTGATTGATTTGCAAATGAATTTGTCAATTACTTATTGTCCCCAATTGAGTGGCTGATTGGTAAATTGATCAATATGTTGATCAATTAGTTTAAAGCCCGCACTGACCAAATGCTATGCATTAGACATCAACATTTAATGTCTTTAATACTAACAATATAAGGTTGATTTATAACTTCTACTTTTTGTTCAACTTGCTATTTGCCAGACAATCATTACTGTCTGCATAAGCTTTTTCCATTTAATGTTGAAGCTGTTCTACCTGCGAAAGCTGCTCAGAAAGAAGTTTGCGGAAGCCCGATGCTTGATTTGTCCATGGGCTCTATATAAGAACAAATTCAGGTCTGTTCCATGCATAGGTATATGACAATTCGGTACAGTAAATCATGCCTTGATATCTGTCACTGTACCAACGATAGTGCAATTGTCCATGTTGTACAATTATCAAGAACAATTATTGCAAAAGGTTTTGCACATCTGTCTTATGCAAAGTATGGATGGATGACAGTCCTGTGTAGGGTGTCATTCCCTTCAATCTTTACAGAAATTTGTGAACATAACTTTTATGAATCATGGGAATCTTTATGGGTTAACCACTCATGGAGACCACTGAAGAGACACCTGCAATATAATTTTTCTGCCATAATCTTTCTGATGTGTCCTCAGACATCATCAGAATGATAGTAATTTACAGTTGTGTACAGTCTTTGTCTATTATAAAAGTGATATAGATTACTTCCTAATGGAAAGCCTTGAAAAATGCATTGCAGTGATAACTCAGCAGGGTGAGCTGTCTGTGGAAGATATTGGTTATTTCTAGAGGGGCACCGAGGAGGCACCCCTAATGTACACTGAGAACTCAGGGGTTCTCAGTCAAAGAGAGGGAGAGCCCACGCGTTCATTAAACCCCAGTTCTGAAGACATCTATAGGTGGTTGGTACAACTTGGCTGGTAGCTTTGAACTTGGTCAGAAACTCCAAATTTGCATTCAGGATTGATTATTTAAATTCAGATATTTGGAAAGGAAAGCCTGTTATGTTTTGGAGAGAAGGTCAGACAAGCCAGACTGAATTGGTTCGGACCTGTACAGAGGAGGGATAGAGAATATATTGGTAGACGGATGCTGGAATTGGAGCTGCCAGGCAAGAGGTCTCGGGGAAGACCAAAGAGAAGATTTATGGACTTAGTGAGAGAGTATTTGAAGGTAGCTGGTGTGAGAGAGGAGGATACGGAGAATAGGGTTAGATGGAGAGAGTTGATTCACTGTGGCGACCCCTGAAGGGAAGAAGAAGAAGAAGAAGAAGAAGAAGAAGAAGAAGAAGAAGAAGAAGAAGAAGAAGAAGAAGAAGAAGAAGAAGAAGAAGAAGAAGAAGAAGAAGAAGAAGAAGAAGAAGAAGAAGAAGAAGAAGAAGAAGAAGAAGAAGAAGAAGAAGAAGAAGAAGAAGAAGAAGAAGAAGAAGAAGAAGAAGAAGCTACATTCATATTTGATTTTCAGTGAGCTTTCTTAATTTTGCCATCTTTTCTGTCATTAATTAAAGTCTGGACCATATCAAGTGTATAGTACAGTGTATGTTTCAAATAGTTGTCCTCAATGATAGACTTTCAGGGAGGGCTCTATCTGCAAATCCCATTTTCATGACTATGATATGAATTAAAGGACTAGGCATATCAACTCAACTCCCTGCTTCACCATGGACTGGCTTTGAATAACTTGTTCCCACTAAACCAACCCTGTATTGTCTTCTACCATGTCCTAGGTCTCTAGAATGCCAAAAATAGTTGACCATTTACTGTGCATGGTGGGCTATGACGTTAGATCTGCATTTGCGCTCGGACCAAGACTTACCAAAATGGTCCTTTGTATTAATCTAGTTCCTGAACCAGGAAACCAGTTATTTGGTCATTCTTTTAAGTCTTTTGTACTGTAAATTCTTCGTAATATATAGATTATTGGTGCACATCTTGCTTTAATATTTTCTATTTTCATACAAATGTATGTACTGCTTTTCTTGTAACCTTTTCTCCTGTGGTGTTTGCATGAAATGTATAAGAACTTAGAGAGAAGAGATGTATTAACAGTTACTTCCATTTGGTACTATACATTGTTATATTTCATATGAGCTATATTTTGTTTTTAGAAATGTATGCTACATATTTAAATCTGAGTTTTTTTTTAGATTGTTGTGAAAAAACAGATTTTGATGGAATATGTTTGTCAACATTCAAAATGATAACCGCACCAGATTCTAAATGGACGTAAGTCTTAACTGCAAGCCTTTCAAAAAATAAGTCTGTGCATGAAATAGTTAGCCTCTTTTTTTTGTTATTCTACAGATTTTAGTTTCTTTTATGTGGTCAACAAAATCAAAATGTTCAATTAAATAAAATCTTACTCGCAAATGTATGGAGGACTATGAAGTTTTGGAAACATTTGCATAATCAAATGCTATGAACTATAAAATGTAGGGATCAAGAGACTAAATGGGATATTATGTGGTGGGATTGATTATGTTCAGAGTTTGTTTGTTTTTTTTTTTAAACAAAAATATTAAACCAGCCAGTTCCCAACTTCTGAATTGTTATAGCATATGGATTTTTTTGGCATTGTAACTTTTAGGTTTCCAATGGAAGATTATATGTTGGATCAGGCAGGGAAGATCAGAGAGAAATACTCTTGGCAAAATACCAAAATAAAGTAGTCAGAAAAATAAGTTAAGGTTCTATTCAAGCATTCTCATATAATTCTGCAAATTCCATACATGAAAATTAATATTTTTACATATGCTATTGTAGTGTTGGTAAAATATGTGAGCCAAGCTTCCCTGTATACCTTGTGTTTGTAATTGCATTTAACTTAGTTCTAATCTACAACACATGTAAGTGCATATGTTTTGTGCATGCATCACCCTCCTCTTGGAGGGAGCATAATACACACTTTTCCAGTTGAGGACCACAGTTTAAGGTATAGATTCTAATTCCAGTCACTTAAGACTCAGTTGTGATCAGCTACAGTGGGAGTAAGAAATTGTGTGTCTGCCCTCTGGACACCTCATCTGTCTAAACCTTAAACATTAAAAGAAGACTTCTACACAAAAACCTAAAAAAATACCTCTTCTGTAAAGGTGTGCTCTAAAGCAGTGGTCCCCAACCTCTGTGTCGCGGACTGATACTGGTCCGTGGATCAATCGGGTCAGCCAAGAAATAATCAATTATTTCCGTTGGAATTATTATCTGAGCCTGAACAATCTTTTATTTGAAAAATCTTTTATTTTAAAAAATGACCAGATCTCTTGGTTACATCTCAGTCCCTTGAGCGCCAAAAATGTACCCCACAAGCTAGCAAAATGAGTAAAAAACTGACGTCAGACGTAAAGTTTATTTTCAAAGGGGAAAAGGTCTAGTGAAGAGACAGAAGAAGAGCCTACAACTTCCAAGAAAAAGAGACGTTAACAGACAATACCAGGAGTTATACTTGTTCTACTTGGCAATGAAGCCTTCATTATACTCATGTTGTGTTGTTGGCGCAATGTTACGATGAAGCTGCTAATAAAGTTGGATATGAGTACACAGTGGATTAACGTTTATTATTATAGTCGCAATATAAACAATCTACGTGTACACTCCCCTCTCCCTGGTCTTCTTCTTTTGGCTTTTCCCTTCAGGGGTCGCCATACAACTTTCTCATTCTAACCCTATTCTCCGTATCCTCCTCTCTCACACCAACTACCTTCATATCCTCTTTCACGACGTCCATAAATCTTCTCTTTGGTCTTCCTCAAGACCTCTTGCCTGGCAGCTCCAATTCCAGCATCTGTCTACCAATATATTCTCTATCCCTCCTCTGTGCATGTCCGAACCAATTTAGTCTGGCTTCTCTGACCTCTCCAAAACATCTAACATGTGCTGTTCCTCTGATAGACTCATTCCCGATCCTATCGTTCCGGGTCACTCCCAAGGAGAACCTCAACATCTTCATCTCTTTAACCATAAAGAGATGCCTCCTGTCTGTTCTGCCTCCTGTCTTTTGGTCATTGTAACAGATTCTCGGCCATACAGCATTGCTGGTCTCACCACTATCTTGTACACCTTTCCTTTTATTCTGGCCAATAGTCTTCTATCACATAGTACTCCTGACACTTTTCTCCACCCATTCCAACCTGCTGGGACCCGTCTCTTCACCTCTTTTCCACACTCTCTGTTGCTCTGGACTGTTGACCCTAAGTACCTGAAATCCTCCAGCTTCTTGATCTCCACTCCCTGTAGCCTCACCGTTCCACCCGAGTTCCTCTCATTCACACACATATATTCTGTCTTGCTGCGACTAACTTTCAGTCCTCTCCTTTCCAGAGCATACCTCCACCTCTTTAGATTTTCCTCTACCTGTTGTCTGCTCTCCAGATCATGATGTCATCCGCAAACATCATGGTCCATGGGGATTCCTGTCTAACCTCATCTGTCAGCCTGTCCATCACCATTACGAACAAGAGGGGGGTCAGAGCTGATCCCTGATGGACTACCACCTCCACCTTGAATTTCTCTGTTACCCCTACAGCACACCGTACCAATCTCTCACAGCTAGCGTACATGTCCTGCACCAGTTTAACATACTTCTCTGCCACTCCAGACTTCCTCATACAATACCAGACCTCCTCTCTTGGCACCCTGTCATATGCTTTTTCTTGGTCTACAAAAACACAAACCAGCTCCCTCTGGCCTTCTCTGTACTTCTCTATTAGCATTCTCAACGCAAGTACTACATCTGTAGTACTCTTCCGAGCCATGAAGCCATACTGCCGTTCAAAAATGCTGACTTCTGCTCAGTCTAGTTTCAACCACTCTTTCCAATAACTTCATTGCATGGCTCATCAACTTAATCCCTCTATAGTTGCCACAATTCTGCACATTCTCTTTACTTTTCAAAATGGGCACCCTCATACTTTGTCTCCATTCTTCAGGCATCTTCTCACTCTCTAAGATCCTGTTGAATAATCTAGTCAATAATTCTACCACTGCCTCTCTTAGACACTTCCATACCTCCAGAGGTATATCATCAGGACCAACTGCTTTTCCACTTTTCATCCTCTTCAATGCCTTCTTCACTTCACTTCTACTAATTTGTGCTACTTTGTGGTCTACAATAGTCACCTCTTCTACCCTTGCTTCGCTTTCATTTTCCACATTCATCAGCTCTTCAAAGTACTCTTTCCATCTTCCCATCACTCTTCTAGCATCTGTCAATACATTTCCCTCTCTACCCTTAATCACCTGGGCCTGCTGTACATCCTTTCCATCTTTATCTCTCTGTTTAGCCAACCTGTATAGATCATTCTCTCCCTCCTTACTGTCCAACCCGGCATACAGGTCATCTTACACCCTTTGTTTTGCTTTGCTACCTCTATCTTTACTTTACATCGTATCTCCCTGTACTCCTATCTGTTCTCTTCAGTTCTATGAGTATACCACTTCTTTGATAACTGCTTTCTTTGTATATACTCCTGCACTTCCTTATTCCACCACCAAGTCTCCTTATATACTTTCCTTCCAGATGACAAACCAAGTACTCTGCTACCTGTCTCCCTGATAATACTAGCTGTTGTTGCCCAATCATGTGGAACCTCTCCCTAACCACCCAGAGAAAACCATGCAACACTTCTCCCTTTTCAGCTTCCACCACTTTGTCCTCTGCTCTGCCTTTGACCTCTTGGTCTTCCTTGTCACCAGTCATCCTACAAACCACCATCCTATGCTGTCTGGCTACACTCTCATCTACAACTACTTTGCAGTCACTGATCCCTTTCAGGTTTCCTTGTCCATACAAGATTTATTCTACCTGGGTGCGCCTACCACTGCTCTTATAAGTAACCCAATGTTCCTGTCTTTGCTTGAAATAATACTGCTGCTATGAGATGAAAAGAAATAAATGCAGGACAGGAGGTGCTAGGATTTATATAACTATAATTGTTTTTATATGTTTATTGATAGACTCCAGCATCCCCCATGACCATTTGTTCAGGATAAGCGGCAGAAGATGGATGGATGGATGTCTATTGAAATTCATAAAAAAACAAATATTATAGGAGACTTCATTCATGGCAACTAATAATATCATAATGCTAAGATTTATTTTCAGATCAAGGTGTTGGGCCTTATCTGGTAGTCCTCTTCTCAGACTTGAAAAACTGTGGTAAACATAAGAACACTATAATCATTAAAGAATGTAAAGTTTACAGGAAAAAAAAAATTCATTGCTAAAGACCCCCCTTATAAATGATACATGGGAAATAATCTGATTAAAACTGTGAGTTGTTAGTGTCTTAATTATACTTCATTAATTATAGAGATGCTTCATTTCAAAAGGTTTAGGAGCTATTTATAATGTAACCTATTGGTTCAATGTTGAAAATCACATTTGTCTGAATAATGTACGGCAAGTTGCTTCAAAATTATATCACAAATCCTTTCTCTATTCCTCCTTTATATGATCAGACTGCATTTACACAATGACACAATGTTCGACTGAAAAACATCCTGCATGTACTTTACATATATTTACGATATGAAGTTAACACACTCAAGGAACTGCAATAAAACATACATGCATTTATTAATCAATTTTAAATCGGCAAAGCGCATGAAATAAGCTCTGATTTAGAATATTGACATTGCATACATACAACTCTCTCACAGATGCAGTCAAAGCTGCAAAATGGCCAGCCATCAATCTTGCATTGTAGATGGAGCTTAGAAACATGTTTATGTATTTGTAATTGGAGTTAAGATTCAACTCCTATACTCCTTTGGGCCAGGGACACGCTAGAAAGAATTGACCATAATGCTGAGTACTCCGTATCCAGTTGCTTGCCTGCCAACCCACAAGAGCGGAGGAATGTTTCCTCAATGCTGATCATAGATGTAGAGGGGCTGTTTCAACCGCAGCTGTACCATAATCTCTCCATGCTAGCTGCAGCGTTGTGTGCTGAGGACCAGGGACTGTATGTTACAGGTAACAGTGTCTCAGTTTCGGCCCAGAATCACGTAACGTTTCTTTCAGGGGTTTATTGCTTAGTGGAAAACTGTTTCACGCGTAAGTTTTGTTTTTCAGCAATTCAAGCGGTTCCCCAATGTCCCACCTCGCCAGCGACCTCTGTCCTCTACCGTTGGCCTGTGTATGCAGAAAGTGGTTTTTGAGACGGAGGATATGATACAATATCGTGGTTCTTTCTGGATTATAGTGTCGCGACAGTGAGGGTGAATGCAGGTGTCTGTTCCTTTTCCCCCTTAAGCTTATGACGTGTCTTCAACCATCATTTTCAGAGCAGCTTCTCATAGTTCAATATTTTAATCGTCAGACTAATGGCGAGCCACCACAATAGGAGCCTTGACTCGCCTGGATGGGATATTGGTAGGAGAACCTCGTTACTCCTCTGTTCTCTTTACTTTTGGGGAATGTGGATATTTGAACCCCAAAGGCGATAGTACAGTTTTTGCAAACTGTCTACTGAGAGTGGATCTCAGCACGGTCGTAAGAAGAGATAGGTTTGCTTTCACTTGCTAACTCGCATTTACTTGCTAAAGGACTATTTGAGTGGCAAGATTTTACCATAGAACTGTATATGCCCTTTATGTTTGATTTTATGTGGCATATTTGAAATATGTTGACCTGTGAATCTGATTGTTCTTGCAATTGAGGGTGTTCTTTTCCGATTAGGTTAATTAAGATGCTTAATGTAACTCAATGGTTACTATAGTTGAAATAACCTGCTATTAGGAAAATAATACTAATACTGGATTTCTTTATACTAAAATAGGCCTATGTTGATTTAAAAGAAAGATAACTAGTTAAAACAAAATAACTTACTGCTTAAACATTTAAAAGTAGGAACTGAATAAGAACCTATGATGGACAAAGACTGATACTGAATAAGTTTAAATCTATGGAAGAATAAGAAATTCATATTCATTTCTTTACTTTCAGGGAAACAAGGGTTGAAACTGAAACTCATAATTGTATGTCTATGCAAATGATTTTGTTTACATACTGTTGTGTCTGTGGAAAGGTCATGATTCCACGGGTCCCTGGACCAGCGGCACAGTGATCACTGCGGTGATCCTCTGCACCTGGAGGCCACGCCGCACCTGAGGGGAATTAGCTTATCAGCCTGAGAGTTTTTTCTGGTCTCGTTTTGAGTGCTTGAATAAACAAACTTGCAAGTCAACGTACCTGTGTCTATCCTCCTGGGAGCCAAGCGTAACACATCGTTAATTTTTTCCTTTGGTCTTCCTCAAGGCCTCCTAACTGGCAGCTCCAGTTCCAGCATCAGCATCTGTCTACCATATATTCACTATCCCTCCCCTTTACATGACTGAACCAGCTCAGTCTGGCTTCTCTGACTTCTTTCCAAAACAACTAACATGTGCTGTTCCTCTGATAGACTCATTTCTGATCCTATCCATCCTGGTCACCCCCAAAGAGAACCTTAACATCTTCATCTCTGCAACCTCTAGCTTTGCCTCCTGTCTTTTCATCATTGTAACTGTTTCAAGTCCATACAGGATCGCTGGTCTCACCACTGTCTTGTACACCTTTCCTTTCATTCTGGCTTATCTTCTATCGCATAGTAACCTTGACACTTTTCTCCAACCATTCCAACCTGCTTGAGCCCGTCTCTTGACCTCTTTTCCACACTCTCTGACTGTTGACCACAAGTACCTGAAATCCTCTAACTTCTTGATCTCCACTCCCTGTAGCCTTACCGTTACACCTGTGTTCCTCTCACTCAAACACATACACTCTGTCTTGCTGCAACTAACCTTCAGTCCTCTACTTTCCAGCGCATACCTCCACATCTCTAGATTTTCCTCATCATGGTCTTTGCTTTTACTCTTTGGAAGAATTCCAAAGTTATCTACAACTTGTGTCAAAAAGCTTCATCTTGGTGAGTTAAATCTGTTTTGACCAAATGTCTATTTCTTTTATTCCTGCTGCTGGATTTCAGTGAATTCAATAGTGAATCACTTTGTCACGCTTTGTCTCCATTCCTCAGGCATCTTCTCCCTCTTTAAGATCCTGTTGAATAATCTTGTCAGAAACTTTACCAGTGCCTGTCCTAGACACTTACACACCCTCCACAGGTATATCATCAGGACCCACTGCCTTTACACTCTTCATCCTCTTCTATGCCATCCTCACTTCACTTTTACTAATCTGTGCTACTTTGTGGTCTACAATAGTCACCTTTTCTACCCTTGCCTCTCTTTCATTTTCCATATTCATCAGCTCTTCAAAGTACTCTTTACATTGTCCCATCCCTCTTCTACTATCTGTCAATACATTTCCCTTTCTATCCTTAATCAACCGAACCTGTTGTACATCCTTTCCCTCTTTATGTCTCTGTTAAAACCCCATGCCACGATCAAAATTGTATTATGTTTATTATAATAGTATAATTCTCATGTAAAGGCTGCCCAGGCCAGGGGGCCGGGTGGAGAATTTCCCTGCACCATTGATCAAATGCAAACATGTAACAGGGCCCGCAGGTTTTTCGCTCCACCCACTAAGTTTATATTTTTGTGTGACGTGAGGATTCTCACGTCAAGAGAGGGACGTGCAAAATTCCCTCCCTTAATCCAGCATTCCTGTGTTACTAAGTTTACTTGCAAAAACTGTAAAAAATTGTGCGTGGGAACGCATCACGTATTGACAATATTACAACCAATTCTGTTTTTTTCCATTAACATCTGCCATGCGCAATAAATGACGTATCCCAAGGCCCAGTCCAAGACACAGCCTACCACACTTAGCTGCCCACTTACAAAGAAGTGTGAAAAACAACTCCTTATAAGGAAGTGACCTTGACCATTGAGATGGCGGTATAAATCACCCACTCATCTGCACATTCAGCTGGACGCGTCTCAGCGGATGTTGAGAGAGGATGAACGAACCCTTTGAGGTGACATTCATTCGGCCCGAGCTCTTGCTAGAGTTTTTTTCTTAATTTTTAAATAAACCATTCATTGCTTGATTACTTCCTGACCAATGTGACATTTTTCTTGGACATCATCTGAACACACCGGGACAACAAAGTCCGGTCCCGTGGCCACAAAAATTGATAAATTGATGACCCCAACGTGATCCTCCAACAACATGATTTTTCAGCGGTATGAATGAAGGCTCAAAGGTGGTTGGGCACAGGTACCACCGATTCCAAACGGCCGACACAATTAAAAGGTAAGCAGTTTCCTTTTCTAGAAAATGCAATGGGATACTATAAATTACAGGAATTGACGAGTGACCGCAATCTGATACAGAGCAGAGCCTGAAATTGGAAAAGAAATAAAATGGAGTTGGAAAATTACCTGAAAATCAGGTAAAAGACTAAGTGACAAAAAGGAACTGGTCGCATATGAATTGGTTTAGAAATACCAAATTTACCAGAACCCCCCCCCCCCCCCCCCAAAAAAAAAAACAAAAAAAACAAACCCTAAGAGAATTGGAGAATCTAGAAAAGTTGTGACTGAGTCAGACCAGTCGAGATCAAGAGAATCTCTGAGACACAGTGGGGGTTTTGCAACTCCACCAAACAGGTCAAGCGAAAGTGATCCCTCCCTGTCGACCGTTAGTGTTCAAAAAGTCAAAGAAAGACGAAAAAAAAATTACACAGAAAATATCAGAGAGCGAAAAACAATAAAATATTAGAAATACAAACAATAAGGTAACAATATACATACATGGTGAATGTTAAAATTCTGTGTGTGACTGCTGTGCTGAATCAGCAGCGTCAGTGGAAACCTAATGGTGCAAACATAAACTGGCAGCCTTTTGAAGTAGGTGTGAAGGCACAGATTGTTGTGTGAGTGAAAAGACAGGTCGATCATATGATGGCATCGACCGTGTGGGGGGACCACCCTTACCCCCCTCTACCGCCCCCCAGATGATGACTGTAAAAGTTAAAAAATTGAAATAACAAGGCTATTTGCCAAAACCAGATTACACAGGATCACTCAAAAGCATGTTTAAATCACAATTGTCAATCGGGAAGGCAGAAATCCCCTATTGCAAGGCCAAGCAGGAAGAAGAATGCAGCTTGCCTAAGTGGAGACGCAACACTCGGAAATGGGCCAAGAAAGGTGATATCGCCTCTGAGCGAGTCTGCATGTTATTGCACATCACAAATCTCGTAATGAAAATGAAAGGACAAATACAGAAATGCGCCACAGCCCCTACCAGCGTCCCAGTCATATCTTTTGAAAAATCAAAAAAAGAAACTCTGTCGAGACGGCAACTCTACCCCACCCTGCCCTCCTTACTCCAACCCCAACAAATCCCCCGCAACTCCTCCAACCGGCCTCTTCCCCATGTTTCAAATAACTGGAACGGTAAAGGTTACCTGACAGATGACGAAGGTACTGACAGTGATGAGGCAGACAATGAAAGTATTGTAGGAGAGATAGCCACACCGTCCACCGTCTCCCTCAGAACCAGGGAGTGCCTCACAGAAAGGGCCGGAGGAAGTAGGCGCAGGTGCTAGTTTCTGCAATGATGATGTGGACAAACGTATGAGGCAGTGTGAAACCATGATGGAATATTGGACAGATGAGTATGACAGAAACAAAGATCTACTGGCTAGAGCTGAGCAAACACATGAACGGGTGGAAACAGCTTTATGTCACTGCAAGGACCTGCTGGAGCGCGTGAAGTTAGACCAAGACATGAGTGCAGCGCTTAAGTGCGTGAAGAGGTACCAATCAAAGGTAAAATAAGCCTGGGAAAATCACCATGGGTATCGAGACATCTTAGTGGCGCTCTCAAATGAAGCAGGACACCAGATGAACAAAACAACAGCAGCGCAATCAAAAAGCAAGCGGAGGGTTCAATGTAAGTCAAGACGATTAAGTGAAGGAAAGGATAAAAAGCAGGATGTTGTAATCACAGGGCAAATGATAACAAGGTCAAAGGCTAGAGCTGTGAGAACAGGAACAAGTCGTGACAAAAGTAGGTCCCACAGTGTGATGGAGAGCAAAACGGAGTCAGGGTGCACAAATGGTGATGATGATTTGGGTATGGGTTATGCCATACAGAACCGGCTAGAATGTCCAGAGGTGGCTGGACTATATCGACAGGCACACCACGTAGACACAAACAGAGACCTAGTAATACAACTAGCACAGCAATCCTGGAGTCAGAGGAACTGGCAATCAGAAAGGTAATGGCACACACTTGGGGCCTGGATGAAGATTCACAAGGAAACGAACAAGTATACAGACACGCAAAACTGTATAACAAGTGTGTTGTGTCATGCGTCTGAAATTCACAAAGTATTACGGAAAAAATTAAATTTTATTTATGTAATGAGCTCATTTTGAGCTTTTGGCTTTCAGAGGATGGAGCAGAGCCTTGACCTGAATTTTAAAAATAAATCGGGAAAAAAAATCACTGTCAGTAAACAATAAAAAATAAATATTTGCAAAATATCCTCATAAATATCTATTTTACCTAGTTTATGCGACTTCTGCTCCTGAACTTCTGTGTATCTGCAAATTGGGACTTTACCGGCTGGCGGGTACACCGGCTTCCACGAGTGTGACGTTATTTTGAGCGGCGAAAACTAATCAATATAATTTAATTTAATATTTCAAGATCACAATAATCCTCCAACTTAAAACTAAAAGCTAAAAAAAGGAATTAACACAAATATAATACACTTCAATTAGATATTTATAATTTATTTTCACAAGCCACTCGGAGCCACGGTGTAAAGATGAAAGAGCTGCATGCAGCTCCGGAGCTGCGGGTTGCTGACCCCTGCACTAGAAGAATGCACAGTGTGTGGTCAACACAATCCCAAGCCAGGACTAAAAACGAAGAAAGGTCTGTTCCCACCGCCAAACACTCCAGGACACACAATAGTGATCGATTACACCAATATGGGAAGAGAAAAGAGAACACGTGGGTATCGTTATATGTTAGTGATAATAGAAGCCTTTTTGGGTGGGTTGAAGCAATTCTCACCAAGAGGGAAGATGCCAGCTGCATGATAGAGGCCCTGATCCAACATCATGTGCCATATCATGGGCTTCCCAAGGAAATTCGGTCAGATAATGGCACACATTTCAAGAATGAACATTTGAGACCGGTAGAATTGCATTTTGGCATCAGACACAAGTACAGCTCAGTGTACCATCCCCCAAGTCAGGGGTTGGTGGAAAGAGCCAATGAGGTCCTGAAAATGAAATTGGCATAAATAATAGTAGATTCCAAAGACAAAATGACATGCCTTGAGCCACTGCCCATTGCACTGCATAATATGAGAAACGCCCCAGAAAGATAGGTATGGCTACACGCCACATCAATTGCATACCGGAAGAGGGTACGAACATCCAGCGGGGTTGCAGTGGTTGCAGGCTCCAATGGTTGCAGGGCCCCTTCCAGTGTTATCTTAAGCATACTGGGCTGCACTAACAGATTCTGTAGCCTTTCTCTCTTCCCACAGGTCTTAACCAGAGACAGAAAAACCAGACCAAGAAAACGAGGTCCTCGACTGGGTGTACGTGAAGAGATTCAAGAACAGCTGGTGGACGCCCAGGTGGTACGGCCCCCTCAGAGTGTGGCGTCAACATCGCACAGCTGGCAAGTAGAGGGCCATAAGACGTGGTTCCACCTCAACCACTGCGCCAAGGGAGTCCCCCCTCCTCAAGACATCGTGATACTAGGAGAAGACTGGATCTCCAGTGAAAGTAAGGAAGGAGAGGAGCCTAAAGGGACAGCTGGCTTCACCACCCCAGGTGTCTGAAGAAATACACCGTTAGAGGAGTCGGTGAAGCATATATTTTCCTCTGCACTCACCGCGTAACACGATCCTGCCGCATCACACGAAGAGGATTCCCAGCGGAGGATTGAACATTTAGAAAGGTCGTCAAGAACAAAGAGAACACTCGTCCAACTGAGAGTGCACGGTACAAGACCAACGCCTCTGAGCATCTGTGAGGAGCGCCTCATGAAAGCATAAGTTTTGTTGACATTTATGTAAAGCCTAACGTAACCCCTATTATGTTTTGCTAACATTTTCCACAATAAGCTTGACAAAAAAATGGAAAGAAGGTTCATGCCCTGGCACCCCTTCACACAGCTAGGTATATGTGGGTTCCGAGGGACCCTATGTTTTTTTTGTAGTTACAACCATACAGTGGTGGGCCGTCGGGGCCTGCAAGGCCCTCTCTGTTGGCCTGAAAAGATATCTGAATCACAGATGTTAATTAGATTTTGTCCATGAATACGTCTTAAATAATTTAAAATGGTCTGTTCACATCCTTTCATAGCTTTTCTCCTGGTTGTGCTGCTTCCAGACATGCATTTTCATATTAAAGCATTTCAGTCCAGCCTCTGGTACTTTTTCCCGCTATATCACTTCTTCATATATAAAATGCATTTATATCCTCAGTGCATTTTAAGGGGCTTCTCTGTTTTGATTCTCTGTGGGGTTAGTACATTCTGCCTATATTTGTGTGGGCTTCCTCTGGGTTCTTTCGTTCTCCCATTGTCCAAAATCATGCATCAGATTAGTTGGAAGTTTTGAACCCTTTTGAGTTCCTCAGCCTATGTGGAATATATTATTTGAAAGTATGTTTTTGTTCTTTGGTGTCCCACTCTTGAGCTTTCCCACTTGTACAGCACTTGGATGGAAGGTGTTCTATATAATAATATATATTTTAATTAGTATAATCATTATAATTATTATTATTATTATTCATAGTAGTAGTAAAGTACTAGTAGTAGTGGTATCTAAAGATTGGTAGGGTTTAGATTTTATTGTCTGGGTCTTGTTCTTGTCATCTAGCTGACATTTCGTGATCTTCCTCGCCATATGAACGTATTTTGCTTTGGCTGTTCTCTGTGCTGCCGCTTCCAGACATGCATTTTCATATTAAAGCATTTAACCAATCATATTTCAGCCATCATCTGTTGGCAGACAGGGTAAAAGTCAAAGAAATCTGCCTGAGGGGCTGCACAATCGGCTCTGCAAGCCCTTTACGCAAAAAAATAAGTGTTGATGAAGCTGTTCCTTCAACCAATCAGATATTGAGTTGGCGACATCAAAGCCTTCTAGCAGGCTACAGCGACTTCAGCGCATTCACATCCACTGATTGGATAGTCAAAGAGTGGACCAGGGTATTAGCGAGGAAGAGCGTACAGAAATATTGTTTGTTTAATATCTGTTTTGTCAACCCCCAATGGCTGCAGGAGAAGAAGAAACAGATTTAGTTGCTAATATATTGTTAAAGCCATTTTCTAGATGGAGTTTTGAAGAAAAGCTGGACATAGTAAAGAAAGGTTGGGTAACTCCTAAGCTAGCGAACCTGTCACAACCAGGAAAAAGAATTGTGCGACATTTTCAAGCCATGAACTGTGACCGGTACCCCTTGCTCACAGCCTCCGAGGTACACTGCAAACTGTATTGCTGGGAGTGCTTGGAGCTGAAGCGCACAGATAATCTGTACGACAGAATAACCCTTTTTGAGGGAAGAAAGGAGGATGGATTTTGTCTACAAATGATCAGAATTTTTGATGAGTAAAATGCTGCTAGTTTACTAAATAATACTGCAAGTCTATAAGGTTATTATTGGTATTTTTTACGTGTCCCAACTGTTTGATATAAAGGCATTTACTGTGGCTACTGTCCGTTTTTGTGGCTCAAGCTACGGGACCGGACTTTGTTCTCCCAGTGTGTTCAGATTTCATTCAGGGAAAAATGTTACAATGATCAGGAACTGATCAAGCAAGAATGGTTTATTCAAAGTCAGGAAATATACTTACGAGATATCCCAGGCCAGATATATCCAGGGCCGGAATGAATGTCACCCTGAGAGGATCGTTCACCCTCTCTGAAAACCCACTAGGACAAATCCAGGGGATGTGCAGTCGAGGATGTTCTGGCCTCGGTTCTGGCACGGTCATTTTATGACATTTTATACCTAATAAGGACACTCTCTTGGAATTTGGGCACTTGGGGTGCCAGGCTACGCCCAAAAAAAAGCTGCTGGATGCGTGATGGATCAAGAGTGCGTGATTGTTGGAAGAGTACATAGTTGGTAATCCCTTTGTCGTCAAGTGATGCGTTCTCACAGGCAATTTTTAACACTACACAAGTTATCTATCCGCGATGCACCTCTCTTTATACTGCATTTCTGCATAATAAGTTATTTTTTATAGCCATAAAGTAATAATTAGGGGTGGATTGATTCGGAGTACTACTGAAGGCCTATGTGTAAAAGGCAAAGCATGCAACTGTATTTTGACATATATTGTGCAAAATCATGTCCTATTCAACATATTTCAGCACCAGAAACAGGCTTTGAAGAAATCATAAGTTATTAACAATTTGTACCATTATTGCATCAACTCGGTGAGATAAACACTTTTTGAACACATATGAACATGAACATATCATTGAGAACTGGGGCTTGATTTGAGTGATTTTGACATATAGTGTGCAGAATCATGTCCTATTGAACCGATTTCAGCACCAGAAACAAACTTTGAAGAATTCATTAGTTATTTACAATTTGTACCAAAAATGCTTCAACTCGGTGAGATAAACACTTTTAGACCATAAGGCTATATCTATTATACCTGCAGCTGGATTTGAGTGATTTTGACATATATTGCACAGAATCATGTCGTATTCAACATATTTCGGCACCAAACACAAGCTTGAAAAAATTCAAAAGTTATGTACGATTTGTACCATACATGCTTACACTCGGGGAGATAAGCACTCTTTAAGTTATTAACAATTTTTCCATAAATGCTTCAATTCATGGAGAAAAGTACTTTTTGACCACAAGGCTATATCTTTTAAACCTGTGGCTGGATTTGAGTGATTTTGACATACATTGTGCAGAATCATGTCCTGTTCAACAATTTTCAGCATTGGACACAAGCTTGAAACAATTCATACGTTAATTACAGTTTGTACCTCAAATGCTTTAACTCGGGTAGATAAGCATTTTTTTACCACATGGCTATATCTTTTAAACCTGTGGCTTGATTTGAGTGATTTTGATATATATTGTGCATATTCATGTCCTATTCAACATATTTCAGCATCAGACACAAGCTTGAAACTATTAATAAGTTATTTACAGTTTGCACCATAAATGCTTCAATTCGCAGAGATAAGCAATTTTTGACCACGAGGCTACATCTTTTAAACCTGCAACAGGATTTGAGTGATTTTGACATATATTGTGCTAAATCATGTTGCATTCAACATATTTCAGCACCAGACACAAGCTTGAAAGAATTCACAAGTTATTTACAAATTGTACCATAAATGCTTCAGCTAATGCAGCCACAGGGCGGCACTGGCCTTTGTCTCTCTAAGCCTGCCTTAGGGGGGCACGGAGCAGTGTCTCCCTGTGCCGGTCCCAAGCCCAGATAAATGCAGAGGGTTGCGTCAGGAAGGGCATCCGGCGTAAAACTTTTGCCAAAACCAAACATGCGAGTCAACCATAACTATACCATACCGGATTGGTCGCGGACCAAGTTAACAACGACCGCCATTGGTACTGATGACCTACAGGGTACTAATGGAAATTGGGCTACTGTGGGTCGAAGAGCAAGAAGAAGAGGAGGAGTGTGTGTTCGGAAGCAGAGAGAGAGGAGGAAAGGAAAGAGCCTGGGACTGAGAGTAGGGACTCTGAATATTAGGACTATGACAGGAAAAGGTAGAGAGTTGGTCGACATGATGCAGAGGAGGAAGGTGGATATACTGTGTGTCCAGGAGACCAGGTGGAAAGGTAGCAAGGCTAGAAGCTTAGGAGCAGGCTTTAAGTTGTACTATTATGGTACTGACAAGAAGAGAAATGGAATAGGAGTTATCTTGAAGGAGGAGTTTGTTAGGAATGTCCTACAGGTGAAAAGAATGTCAGATAGACTTATGAGTCTGAAACTGGAAATTGAAGGTGTGATGCTCAATGTTGTTAGTGGCTATGCCCTGCAGGTGGGATGTAAATTTTAAGAGAAGGAGAAGTTCTGGAATGAGTTAGATGAAGTGATGCAGAATATTCCCAGAATGACAGAGTGGTAATTGGTGCAGACTTCAATGGACATGTTGGTGAAGGCAATAGAGGGGATGAAGACGTGATGGGCAGATTTGGAATCCAGGATAGGAATGCAGAGGGACAGATGGTGGTAGATTTTGCAAAAAGGATGGAAATGGCTGTAGTGAACACCTATTTCCAGAAAAAACAGGAACATAGGGTAACTTATAAGAGCGGAGGTAGGAGCACGCAGGTAGACTACATCTTGTATAGACGAGGTAGCCTGAAAGAGATCAGTGACTGCAAAGTAGTTGTAGGTGAGAGTGTAGCCAGACAGCATAGGATCGTGGTTTGTAAGATGACTGGTGACAAGGAAGATGAAGAGGACAAAGGCAGAGCAGAGGACAAAGTGGTGGAAGCTGAAAAGGGAGGAGTGTTGCATGGTTTTCAGGGAGGAGTTGAGAAAGGGTCTGGGTTGTCAGGGAGAGCTTCCAGATGATTGGACAACTACAGCTAGTGTTATGAGGGAGACAGGAAGAAGAGTACTTGGTGTGTGATCTGGAAGGAAAGTAGATAAGGAGACTTGGTGGTGGAATGAGGAAGTGCAGATGTGTATACAGAGAAAGCGGTTAGCAAAGCAGAAGTGGGATACTTAGAGGACTGAAGAGAACAGACAGGAGTTCAGGGAGATGCGGCGAAAGGTAAAGATAGAGGTAGCAATGGCAAAACAAAGGGCATACGATGACTTGTATGCTCGGTTGGATAGTAAGGAGGGTGAGAATGATCAATACAGGTTGGCGAAACAGAGAGATAAAGATGGAAAGGATGTACAACAGGTCCGGGTGATTAAGGACAGAGAGGGAAATGTATTGACTGATGCTAGAAGAGTGATGGGAAGATAGAAAGAGTACTTTGAAGAGCTGATGAATGTGGAAAATGAAAGAGAGGCAAGGGTAGAAGAGGGGACTATTGTAATGGTGTCTATTTTTAAGAATAAAGGGGATGTGCAGAATTGTGGCAACTATAGAGGGATAAAGTTGATGAGCCATACAATGAAGTTATGGAAAAGAGTACTGGAAACTAGACTGAGAGCAGAAGTCAGCATTTGTGAACAGCAGTATGGCTTCATGCCTGGGAAGAGTACTACAGATGCAGTATTTGCGTTGAGAATGCTAATAGAGAAGTACAGAGAAGGTCAGAGGGAGTTGCATTGTGTTTTGGTAGACATAGAAAAAGCATATGACAGAGGGCCAAGAGAGGAGCTCGGGTATTGTATCAGGAAGTCTGGAGTGGCATTGAAGTATGTTAGACTGGTGCAGGACATGTATGCTAGCTGTGAGACACTGGTACGGTGTGCTGTAGGGGTAACAGAGAAGTTCAAGGTGGAGGTGGGACTCCATCAGGGATCAGCTCTGTGTACCTTCTTGTTCGCAATGGAGATGGATAGGCTGACAGATGAGGTTAGACAGGAATCCCCATGGACCATGATGTTTGCGGATGACATTGTGATCTGTAGTGAGAGCAGACAACAGGTAAAGGAAAATCTAGAGAGGTGGAGGTATGCTCTGGAAAGGAGAGGAATGAAAGCTAGACGCAGCAAGACAGAATATATGTGTGTGAATGAGAGGAACTCGGGAAAGTTGACTCGCTGTGGCGACCCCTGACGGGAAAAGCCGAAAGAAGAAGACGAAGAAGAAGACCATAAATGCTTCAACTCACGTAGATAAGCACTTTTGACGACATGGCTATATCTTTGAAACCTGCAGCTAGATTTGAGTGATTTTACATATATTGTGCAGAATCACATCCTATTCAACATATTTCGGAACCAGACACAAGCTTGAAAGAATTCATTAGTTATTTACAATTTTTACCATAAATGCTTCAACTCGGGGAGATAAGCACTTTTTGACAACAAGGCTCTATCTTTTAAACCTGCAGCAGGATTTGAGTGATTTTGACATGTATCGTGCAGAATTATGTCCTGCTCAACATATTTCAGCATCAGACACAACCTTGAAAGAATTCATAAGTTATTTACAATCTGTACCATAAATGCTTCAACTCAAGTAGATAAGCACTTTTTGACAAAATGGCTATATCTTTTAAACCTGCAGCTAGATTTGAGTGATCTTACACATATTGTGCAGAATCATGTGCTTTTCAACATATTTCAGCATCAGACACAAGCTTGAAGGAATTTGTGGGTTATCTACAATTTGTATTTACATAACCACTGTTATTTGCAGTGCTTATGTCCTCTATTGTAAGTTGCTTTGGATAAAAGCGTCTGCCAAATGTAAGGTAATGTAATGTAATGTAATGAACCATAAATGGTTCAATTCATGGAGATAATTCCTTTTTGACCATATGGCTATATCTTTTAAACCTGGGGCTGGATTTGGGGGATTTTGACATATATCGTGCAGAATTATGTCCTGTTCAATATATTTCAGCATCAGAAACAACATTGAAAGAATTCATAGGTTATTTACAAACTGTACCATAAATGCTTCAACTTGGGGAGATGAGCACTTTTTGATCACATGGCTATACCTTTTAAACATGAGGCTAGATTTGAGGGATTTTGAAATATGTTGTGCAGAATTATATCCTGATCAACATGTCAGCACCATACTCAAGGTGGAAGAACATATTGTGTTGTTTCAACTAACGAACACGTAACGAGCCGACATGAGCTTTGCTGGCACGAAAGACCGTGGGAAACAGTGGTGGGCCAGGCCCAGAAAACGCGAAACTAGGGGTGCAAACGGAAAGTGGAGCAGACCTCTCAGGCAAACACTCTCCTGGCACACGTAATGGCTGACTGAGAACCAGCTCAGCCGGGGGGGGGGCATCGAGGTCATCCTCAGGAGCTGGGCGTAACCCTAGTAAGACCCACAGCAAACGGTCCACCCAATTGTCGCCCGAGAGCGCAGCCTGCAACGCCGCCTTCAGGGACCGGTGAAACCACTCGCAGAAGCCGTTAGCCTTAGGGTGGTACGCCGTCGTACAGTGCACCGTCGTCCCCAAAGACCCAGCCAACGCATACCAGAGCGACGACACGAACTGCAGACCATTGTCCGAAGTAATATCTGATGGGGTTCCAAACGGGCTACCCGAGAAGACAGAAATGCACGAGACAAGTCCCCAGCAGCCGTGGACGACAACGGGACCACTCCTAGTAGTCCTATCCACCATGGTGAGTAGGTGGGTAAAACCCTGCAAAGGGGGTAGAGGGCCCACTAGGTCAACATGGACATGGTCAAAACGCCTGGCCAGAATCGGGAACGGCGCAAGGGGTGCTCTTACGAGCCGATGAACCTTGGCGCGCTGGCATGCAACACGTGTGGCAGCCGACTCCTTCAAATCCCTATGAATGCCAGGCCAGACAAACTTGGCGCACAGAAGTTTCACTAATGCAAGGACTCCTGAGGGGGTCCATCATCCAGTACGAGACCCGTACTCGATGACCTCAGGGCGAGGACATCCGTGTCACTGGGCTGGTCAGCGGCCATAGCTGCAAAATCAATCCCGACATGCACAGGACAGACGAAAACACGCAACAAGCAATCTGCTACAGGGTTGAACTTTCCAGCCACATGCCTAATGTCCATAGAGAACTGGGAAATAGCTGCAAGGTGTTGCTGCTGGTGAGCAGACCACGGCTCAGCAACTCTCGACATTGCGAAAGTCAACGGCTTGTGATCCACATACACCGTGAAGGAGCGACCCTCCAGAAGAAAACGGAAGTGGCGTGTAGCCAGATGCAGGGCCAACAACTCCCTGTCCAAACCACTATATTTGTGTTTGCTGTCCCTCAGTTTGTGGCTAAAGAAGGCAAGCGGCTGCCAGGTATCTGCCAACCGCTGTTCGACCACAGCCTCCACTGCCGCATCAGACGCATCAGTTGTCAGTGCATGGGCGCTGGATGGGTGAGGAGGGCCACATTTGCCAGGGCGCGCTTAGCCCTGTCAAAAGCCTGAACCCGTCCCAGAGTCCAGTCAACCTTGTCTTTTGCACATCGGGAACGCAAAGTTTCATGCAGAGGCCGAAGGAGGTGAGCAGCACGAGGGAGGAAAGGGTTGTAAAAATTGACCATCCTCCTGAACCCCTGCAGAGCTTTGACTGACGCCGGACGCAGGAAATCAGTCACTGCCTGCACCTTCGATGTCAATGGAACTGCGCCCTGCGGTGAAATGTGGTGCCCTAAGAAATCAATCGACGAAAGACCAAACTAACACTTAGCTGGGTTGATAATTAGGCCATGCTCGGCTACGCGGCGGAAAACCTGAGTTAGGTGCTCCAGGTGCACATTGGCCAACGGGCTGGCTACCAGAATGTCATCAAGGTAAACAAAAATGAACGGGAGATCACGCAGCACCGAGTCCATGAGCCATTGAAAGGTCTGGGCGGCCCCCTTCAACTCGAAGGGCATACGAAGAAATTCGAACAGGCCAAACGGGGTGATCACTGCGGTCTTGGGCACATCCTCCGCGCGTACGGGTACCTGGTGATAACCGCACACCAGGTCGACCTTGGAAAAGATGGTGGCACCCAACAACTGCACGGAGAAATCCTGGATGTGGGGAATGTGGTAACGGTCGCCCATGGTCACGTTGTTCAACCCACGATAGTCGCTAAACGGACGCCAAGACCTGTCAGCCTTGGGCACCATGTGAAATCGGGAGGCCCATGGACTGTTAGACCGCCTCATGATCCTGAAACGCTCCATGGTAGCGAACTCCTCCTGCGCAGTCGCTTGTTTGGCAGCGTCCAGGCGCCTAGCCCGCGCAACAACCGGCGGCTCCGCACCGGGGATAAAATGCTCCACTCTGTGTCTCAATGAACCGATGGAAAATGTGGGCGTCGTCAGCGATGAAAAATCCGCCAACAACCGCTGATAAACATCCCCTGAAACCAAAAATTGTTGTGTGCACGTGGCCCAAACTGCTCTGTCTGGCAGGGATAGGTGGCAAAAGACAATGAGTCAATAAGGCGGCGGTTTGCGATGTCCACTTACAGGCCGTTGGTGCACAGAAAGTCCGTGCAGATAATGGGGGTCGTGATTGCGGCGATCACAAATTCTCACTCAAAATGGCGGCCATCAAGGCAAACTGACAATGACCGGGAACCGAGGGTGAGTATGGAGGACCCTTTCGCAGCACTCAACAGCGGTCCGCTGCCTCTGGATCGCATGTCCTCCCTTGTTGGTGGCATCAGGCTCTTCTGCAATCCAGAGTCAACCAGGAGCCTGAGCCCGGACCTGGAGTCCTTGACGAACAGCAGCTGTGTGCTACCGCCGGCCCCAACAGCTGCTACTGAGCCCCGGCTCTGCCATTTCCCGGCTTCGCGAACAAGCAGGGCGGGACACACCGCCGAACTCTGCAGCCGAATCACTGGTGGAAAAAACAGAAGCCCGTTTTACGTCTCTTCAGCACAGATACTTCTCCTACGACGGTTGCGTCCTCATCTGCACGCGCCGTCTGCGAGGGCTCTGGAGTTGCACTCTGGACAACGAATGTTCTGGACGCAAGAGAGATGCGGTCAGCCTCCTCCGCCAAGCTGCGGTAGTTGCCGGCGGCTAAACATCGGGAGTTCTCTAGGATCGCGCACGCAGGAGCCAGCATTTGACGTAGAAAAATATGTAGAAAGAGGAACCCCCCGTTGTCTGATCCCGGCAGCGACAACATGTTCTCCATGCGATCCACGGCAGACCCGTCTCCCAAGCCGAACATGGAAAGTAGCCTGTCCACCCGCTACGTAGCGGACAGCTCTTACCTCCGGATTAGGAACTCCTTCAACGCGGCATACCTGCCGCGCTGCGGAGCGCAACGGCTACATGGCCCGTTTCGTGGTCTGTTGGTCCAGTGCCACGACAACCAAAAAATACCTGGCATCCTCTGACGGAACTCCCTCCAGTTGGAAAATCGCCTCCACGTGTTGGAACCAAGCAGCCAGGGCGCTCTGCCAAAATTCCGGCAGGCAGACGGCCGTGAGGGTCGGGTCCGGCTGAGATGGATGGAGCGCCGTAGATTAAGTTGAATCGCAAACTTCACCTGATTCAGACATGAGCAGTTCGGGGTCACCAATGAGGTGTTTCAACGATGAAATAATGGCGGAGGCGTAGAGAGGTTCGGTTCTTTTATTTGAAACATCAAGAAAATACAACTGGAACTTGAACATCCGGGATCGACTAAATATCCGGCTTAACCACACGCGCCGACCATTAGTACGGTACAGTAAGAGACCACGCTCCTTTGTGACCGCCACAATATCAGTTATCTACATTTTGTATCATATATGCTTAAACATGGGGAGATAGGCACTTTTGACAACATGGCTATATCTTTTAACCTGCAGCTGGATTGGAATGATTTTGACACATAATGTACAGAATCAGGTCCCATTCAACATATTTCAGCAACAGACACAAGCTTGAAAGAATTCATCAGTTATTTACAAATTGTACAGTAAACCCTTAAACTCGGTGAGATAAGCACTTTTTGACCAGATGGCTATACTTTTTGAACCAGTGGCTCGATTTGAGTGGTTTTGACATATTTTGTGCAGAATCATATCCTATTCAACAAATATCAGCGACCAACAAAAGCTTGAAAGAATGCATAAGTTATATACTATATATATATCATAAACACTTCAATTCGGTGAGATAAGTATTTTTTGATCAGATGGCTATATCTTTTGAACCAGTGGCTGGATGTGAGTGGTTTTGACAGATGTTGTGCAAAATCACATCCTACTCAATGTATTTCAGCAACAGACACAAGCTGGAAAGAATTCATCAGCTATTTAAAATTTGAACAGGAAACGCTTCAACTCGGTGAGAAAATAACTTTTTGACCAGATGGCTATCTTTTGAACCGATGACTGGATTTGAGTGAATCTGACATATTTTGTGCAGAATCATGTCCTATTCAACGCAGTTTCGGTTGAATAACCACTTTGAAGCCAGATTGTTTTGGGTCCAATTGTCCAGTCTGATTTAAAAAGTTGGTGACCTGTTTTGCAGCTGCCCTTTCCAGGATTTTTGAAAGGAATGGAAGGAGTGAGACAAGGCGACAGTTTTCCACCTGTGCTGGATTAAGTGTGTTTTTTTTCAGTAGAGGTGTCACCCTTCCTTGTTTGAGGGCAGAGGGGACAGTTCCGGAAGACAGTGAGGAGTTTATGATGCATGTTATCGCTGGAACCACTGATGGGGCGATATCTTGAAGCAGGTTGCTGGGCACAGGGTCCAGCAGGCAGGTAGTGGGACGACTTTCAGTGATCAGTTTGGAGACATCCGCTTCAGAGAGTGGGGTAAATGTACTGAGTGTTGTAGTAGTGGTAGTGGTTTCTTGTGGTGAGTGCTCGTCGGAGGGAGGGTCTTTGAATTGCTTGCTGATGCTTGCTACCTTTTCGGTCAAGAAGGTGGTGAAGTTGTCTGGGGTAAGATCTGTAGCAGCAGGAGGGGGGGGAGGGTTGAGCAGTGATTTAAAAGTAGAAAACAATTTCCTAGAGTCTGTAGTGTTGCTGATCTTTTCGTTGTAGTAAGCCTTCTTGGTAGTTGTCACAGAGGTGGCAAAGGACGCTAGTAGAGACTGCAGGCTTTCAAGATCTAATGAGTTGCCAGTTTTGTGCCACTTTCTTTCTGCTGCTCTAAGGGTAGAATGCAGAGCGTGGATGGGCTCCGTCAGCCATGGTCGAGGCTGGGTAGAGAGTGCAGGCTTGGTGGATAGAAGGCACATGTTGTCCAGGCAGGAGCTCAGTGTAGAGCTGAGCGACTCTGTCGCAATATCTACATCTAATGAAGACAGTGTGCTGGGGGGTGGCAAGGCAGAAGTGACTGCAGATGCAAAGTCAGTGATAGGCAGTCTGCGGAGATTCCTTCTTTATGTGACCACAGGTGGAGTGCCGGCTGGTGACTGTGGTAGAGTGATTGTGAAATGAATGAGGAAGTGGTCAGAAACATGCAGCGGTGTTATCTTCACATCATTCACCTCACAGTTCTTAGTGAATATCAGGTCAAGTCCATTTCCGTTTTTGTGTGTTGGGGAGCAGCTGGCAAGATGAAGGTCGTATGTAGTCGTGTGAGGTTGCAGTGACCGGAGGTTGGATAGGTTTCTGCGTTGGTAGTTGCGGCAACAAGGCCTGCGCCTCTTGTAGATTACAGGTATTTTCTGGAAACACATCGTGAGCGTAGGTCAGAAGTAAAATAAGTATGTTCCTTATCGGAGAAGTTGCACAAGTAGAGTTGCCCGCCTTTACATTCGTCCGTCTCTACATGAGGAAGTCAAACACGAGCTGACACTGAAACAGCTGACGCTGTTAAAGCTTTATATAGGAAAGGTGGCAAACGCTGAGCCCTGCCCACAGCAATTAGTTGGACAAGGCTATAGGGTGTGGCCTCACTGATTGCCCAGCCAGGTGTGATCACCTGACTGAAACTCAAACTGCACTGACAAACAAAACAACAACAGCTGTACCAACTAAAGTAGAGGATACAGTCAGCCTAACAGTCACACAAGATGCAGAAAATACACAGTAGAACAGTTATAAAGAAGCTAAAACACGTACTAGCCGTAAATCAAATGTGCTCTTGTCAGAGTATAAGCAGTGTCCTAAGTTACAGGATAGAGCCTAGCTATTTAAGTGAAAGTCATGCCCATAGCAATTGGTTACACAAAGGTTGTGGGGTGTGGCCTCACTGATTGCCCAGCCAGGTGTGATCACCTGACTGAAACTCAAACTGCACTGACAAACAAAACAACAACAACAGCTGTACCAACTAAAGTAGAGGATACAGTCAGCCTAACAGTCACACAAGATGCAGAAAATACACAGTAGAACAGTTATAAAGAAGCTAAAACACGCACTAGCTGTAAATCAAATGTGCTCTTGTCTTATCAGGGTATAAGCAGTGTCCACATATTGACATATTTTGTACAGAATCATGTCCTATTCAACATATTTCAGCAACAGACACAAGCTTGAAAGAATTCATCAGCTATTTACAATTTGCACTGTAAACGCTTCAACTCGGTGAGAAAAGAACTTTTTGACCACATGGCTATATCTCTTGAACCAGTGGCTGGATAGATTGATTTTGAAATTTAATGTGCAATATTTTGTCCTATTCAACATATTTCAACACCAGACAAACTCTTCCAAGAATTCATAAGTTATTTACAATATGAACAGTTAACGCTTCAACTCGGTGAGATAATCACTATTTGACCACATGGCTATATTTTTTGACCAAGTGTTTGAGTGATCTTGATCAATATTGTGCAGAATCATGTCCTATTCAACATATTTCAGCACCAGACACACGCATGCAAAAATTCATATGTTATTTAAAATTTGTATAGTTAACGCTTCAACTCGGTGAGATAAGCACTTTTTGAACCACATGGCTATATCTTTTGTACCACTGGCTGAATTTGAATGATTTTGACATGAATTGTGCAGAATCATTTCCTTTTCAACATATTTCAGCACTAGATACAAGCATGAGAGAACTCCTACGTTATTTTCAATATGGAGAGTTAACGCTTCAACTCGATGAGAAGGGAAATTTTTGACCACATGGCTATATCTTAAGAACCAGTAACTGGATCTGAATGATATTTACATATATTGTGCAAAATTGTCCTATTCAATATGGTTAAACACCAGACACAAGTCAAAAAAGACAAAAGACGAAAAATGTATACGTTAGACAAAAAAATGTATATGTTATTTACAGTTTGGACAGTAAACCCTTCAAATCGGTGAGATAGGCACTTTTTGACCACATGCCTACATATTTTGAACCTGCTGTTTGATTTAAGTGATTATGACATATATATTGTGCCGACTCATGTCCTATTCAACATATTTCAGCACCAGACAAAAGCCTGCAAGAATTCATGAGTCATTTATAATATGTACAGTAAACGATTCAACTCGGTGAGATAAGCAATTTTGACCACATGGCTTTATTTTTTGACCAAGTGGCTGTATTTGAGTGATTTTGACCAATATTATGCAGAATAATGTCCTATTCAACATATATCACCAGCAGAAACAAGCATGCAAATATTCATTTGTTATTTACAATTTACAGTAAACGCTTCAACTTGGTGAGATAATAACTTTTTGACCACATGGATTTATCGTTTGAACCAGTGGCTGGATTTCAGTAGTTTTGACATTTTTTTTGCCAAATTGTGTCCTATTCACTATACAGTATGTGAAAATCAATGTATTCCAGCCACAGGTTCAAAAGATACAGCCATGTGGTCAAAACTGTTTATCTCACTGAGTGGAAGTGGTTTTTGATACAGATTGTAAATAACTAATGAATTCATTCAAGCTGGTGTCTGGTGTTGAAATATGTTGAATAGGACATGAATATGCACAACATATGTCAAAATCACTGATATTCAGCCAGCGGTTCAAACATTATATCCATGTGGTCAAAAAGTGCTTTATCTAACCGAGTTGAAGCGTTTTTTGTACAAAGTGGAAAAAAAATTAGTGAATTCTTTCAAGCTCTTGTCTGATGCAGAAATATGTTTAAAACTACATGTTTCTGCAAAATAAATGTGAAAATCAATGCATTCCAGCCACATGTTGAAAAGATATAGCCATGTGGTCAGAAATTGCTTATCTCACCGAGTTAAAGAGTTTTTGGTAATAAGTGTAAATAACAAATGATTTAATTTAAGCTTGTGTCTTAGGCTGAAATATGTTGAAAAGGACATGTTTGTGCACAATATAAGTCAAAATCAATTAAATCAAGCTGAAGATTGAAATGATATAGCCATGTGGTCAAAAAGTGTTTATCTCACCGAGTCGAAGCGTTTTTCGTACAAAGTGTGAATAACTGATAAATTCTTTCAAGTTGGTGTCTGGTGCTGAAATTTTTAATACTACATGATTCTGCACAATATATGTGAAAATCACTGTAATTCAGCTACATGTTCAAACATTATAACCATGTGGTCAAAAAGTGCTTATATTACCGAATGGAGGCGTTTTTGGTAGAACGTGGAAAAAAATATGATTTATTTCGAGCTGGTGTCGGGTGCTGAAATATGTTGTACAGGAGATGATTGTCCACAACATATGTCAAAATCATTCAAATCCAACCACAGGTTCAAAAACTATAGCCATGTGGTCAAAAAGTGCTTATCTCCCCAAGTTGAAGCGGTTTTGGTACAAAGTGGAAAAAAATTTATGAATTCTTTCAAGCTGGTGTCTGGTGCAGAAATATGTTCAAGAGTACATGATTCTGCACCATATATGTCAAATTCTCTGTCTTCCAGCCACAGGTTCAAAAGATATAGCCATGTGGTCAAAAAGTGCTTATATTACCGAGAGGGCGTTTTTGGTACAAAGTGTTAAAAAATAATGAATTCTTTCGAGCTGGTGTCTGGTGCTGAAATATGTTGTATAGGACATGATTCTGCACAATCTATGTCAAAAATCACTGTAATTCAGCCACAGGTTCAAAAGATATAGCCATGTGGTCAAAAACTGTTTATCTCCCACCCGAGCTAAATATAAAAATCGAGAGGGCACACAGATCACTGGGGCTAAAGCCTGCGAGTTCAGCGCCTCTGCACTCCATTATCGTGAGGTTTCTGGATTATACAGTAAAGGAAGCAGTGCTGCGACAAGCATGGGCCCAAAAACGAGTGAAGTTCCAAAAAGGAGTGATTTACTTTGACCAGGATTACTCTCCAGAAATACAGAGGAAGAGAACGCGGGTCCGAGGAGTGATCAAGCAGCCGAAGGAGAAGGAGATCCGGGCAATGTGCCGCTATCCAGTGCAGCTGAGAATCAACTTAGAGTCGGGAGTGAAAACATTTCCTACGCTGGTGGATGTTGTGCCAACATTGAAGAAGCTGGGCATCGAGTTGCAGGTTAGTGAGAGAGAGAGACTGGAATGGGAACTCTCATTTTTTCTGTTTTGTGTTTTAAGAGTTCTTATTTCCTTGACATGTCGGTTAGGTCGGCACAAGTGATTTTTGTTACTACTAGGGCAAGGATAGTTACTTTATGCAAAGGTTAATCTGGGGAGAGTAAAATGAAAATAGGAAATACCAATTTATGTCAGAGGTTGGGATTATCAGTTATAATGTCAAAGGATTAAATAATCCTATAAAAAGAAAGAAAATGCTGACTCAGTTGAAGAAATTTAATTGCTCAATAGCGTTACTACAGGAAACTCACTTAAATGAGGTAGAACATAAGAAATTGAGGAGAGACTGGGTTGCACAGGTATTTTATGCTTTTTGTTCAAACAGCAGAAAGAGGGGAGTAGCAATTTTAATTAGTCATTCAATTAGTTTTGCAATTCAGAGAGAAGTGAAGGATAAAGCGGGGAGATATATACTTATTATGGGAATGGTAGGTGGAGTAGAGCTAACTGTCATGAATATCTATGCCCCCAATGAAGATGACCCCAATTTCTTTAAAGAAGTGGCAACTGTAATGGCAAGAGAAGCCAGAGGCACTATAATTTTAGGAGGAGATTTCAATTGTGTTTTAAATGTAAAATTGGATAAAACTCCTTCTGATTATGGGCCCATTAGCAGGAAATCCAGGGCAGCAAAACATATGTTGGAAGAATTAGGACTTGTGGATGTTTGGAGGGCTAAGAACCCAACCACGAGAGATTTCACCTTTCTGTCCATGATACATGGGTCATATTCAAGAATTGATTTGATTTGCATCTCAAAACAAAGCTTACACAAAGTCAGAGAATGTGTTATTGAACCTGGTATCCTATCTGATCATGGTCCTGTATATATGAAATTAAATTTAGGCTTTGGTTGGCACTTCAAATACTGGAGACTAAATATTTCATTGTTGACAGATCCAAATATAAAGGAAAACATAAAAAAACAATTGATGAATACTTCAAAATTAATGATAATGGATCAGTATCCCCCTCGACTCTTTGGGAGGGGGCAAAGGCGGTGCTGAGAGGGAAATGTATTGAAATTGCGGTTAGATTAAACAGACAGAGAATGGAAAAGGAAAAACAGCTGGAAAGTGACATAAAAAGACTAGTACATGAACACAAAATGACAAGGGACAAAAATGTCTTTAAACAAATACAAGAAAGTAAAACCTCCTTGGATGTACTTCTCACAGAAAAAGCAGAGGGAGCACTTCGATACACAAGCCAAAGGTACTATGAAAAGGGAAATCGGGCAAGCCGGCTACTTGCCTTTCAATTGAGGAAACAACAATCAAGCCGTATTGTCCCTAAGATAAAACACCCCTCCTCTCTGACCGAGGTCTCCCACCCAGAAGAGATAGCTGAGGCATTCCGTACTTACTATAAAAATCTTTATGATACATCAGGAGAAACACAAGGCAAAAGGAAATTAGAAGATATATTCAAAAATCTTAACTTAAGAAAACTCTCTGCATCTGAGGCAGACGAATTAATAGCTCCTATCCGAGAAAACGAGATACAAGACGTTATTAAATCATTAAAGAACAACAAATCCCCTGGCACAGATGGTCTACCAGGTGAATTTTATAAGGCCTTTGGAGAGGAGCTTGTGCCAAAACTTTGCCAGATCTTTAATTATGCCTTACAGGAAAATGACCCACCTCCGAGCTGGTCTGAGGCAGTAATAACGGTTATACACAAAGAGGGGAAAGATCCATTAGATTGTGGTGCCTATAGGCCGATCAGTTTGTTGGGGAATGACGTAAAGATTATTAGTGCCATATTAGGAAACAGAATGCAGAAATACTTAGGTAAATTGATTAATCCAGACCAGACCGGTTTCATACCAGGTCGACAAGGAGCAATCAATATTAGAAGAGCATTAAATGTACAATCATTGGCAAGACATTCAGTTCACCCGTCAATGCTTCTCAGTCGAGATGCTGAGAAGGCGTTCGACAGGGTGGACTGGACATATCTGAAATTTACTATGGAACAAATGGGATTTAATTTGACATTTATAAAATGGATTGAAGCACTGAATAAAGACCCAATATCAAGGGTCAGGGTGAATGGGTACTGCTCCCAATTTTTTCACCTTAAAAAAGGAGTCAGGCAGGGGAACCCAATCTCGCCTATTTTGTTCGCATTGTGTATTGAACCGCTTGCTGAATTGATAAGGACAAACGATCAGATCGAGGGAATAGTAGATGAAGGAGGGGAGATACACAAAATTTCGTTGTTCGTGGATGACGTTCTTTTGTTTATAAGAAACTCTCAGTCATCTATACCAGCCCTTATGCAATGCCTGAGGGACTATGGGGAGATGTCAGGGTACAAGGTGAATGAGGGGAAATCAGAAGCAATGATGATAACAGGATGCTGGCCGACATGCTTGGATGGACAGGTGAAATTCAAGTGGTCAAAAGGGGGCTTTAGATACCCGGGAATCATTCTCACACACGACACAAGTCAGCTATATAAGGCAAATTATGGTAAACTAATTTCTCAGATCAAAAATGACATGGAAAGATGGGAGGTGCTTCCTTTGTCCTTAGTTGGGAGGATAGAAAGTATCAGGATGAATGTCCTACCGAGAATGCTGTCTCTGTTCAATGCTCTGCCTATCACTGTTCCTGTATCTACCTTTACATCACTGGATAAGCTCATTTCCAAATATATATGGCAGAACAAGAGGCCCAGAGTGAGATTGAAAATACTCTGTGCACCCAGAGATAAGGGCGGATTGGCCTTGCCACACTTCCGAAGTTACTACCTGGCAGCACAACTTGGAAAATTGGTCTCATAAGACTAGATATGGGTGCATATAGAGCAAGGTTCAGTTAAAAATGTGTCGCTTTCAACTCTCCCCTTTCTAAATTCAAAAGCAAGACGTGGACTTAAGATACAAAATGAATATGTCAACCATACACTTAAGGTTTGGGAAAAGACAAGACGATTCCTGAATCTACCTCTATCCCTATCAAGGGCAGCAAAAATAACAGCAGCAGGTGACTTTCTGCCAGCAGAGATGGACGGTGGTTTCATTAGATGGGCAGGGGAAGGTTTAATCACAATAAATCAGTTATTTGAAGGAAGAACTCTGAGGGCTTTTTCACAACTTCAGGTAAAATACGACATTGACTCTAAGGATTTATTTCGATATTTTCAAATTCGACATTATTTGATGACACACAAAGAATGAGACAATATTAAAGAAGCTTCAACTAATTTTGAACAATATTGGATTGAGATAGTTGAGAACAAAATTAACATTAAAAATACAATATCAGATATATATGGCAGGATACGTATGGACACTTCAGTAGACACACTGGATGTGAAAGCTAAGTTAGTTAGTTAGTTAGTTAGTCCTCTTGCACGAGATACGTAGAGCCAACCGTGGCTACCAGGTTTCTCCACTGGGGTCTGTCGTTGGCAAGTTGCCGTGCCTGCGCCAGGCTCACACCGCAGGCCCTGAGGTCTTGGGCCACAACATCAAGCCAGCGGGTGCGGGGGGCACCTCTGGGTCTTCTCCATCTGGCTAGCTGGGGATTAAAGGCCAAGATGGAGCTTGTGGGGTGTTCGGCAGGCGAGCGGATGATGTGGCCATACCAACGAACTCACCGCATTGCTGCGAGGCGAGATGCTGGGGGCTGCTGGGTTCGATCCCTTAGGGTCTTGTTGGTGACATGCTGGGTCCAGTTGATGCCTTCTAATGTCCTCAGGGCCCTGGAGTCAAATCCATCAAGCCTGGCTGTCAGCGTGTTGTTCAGCGGCCAGGTTTCGGAGCCATAGAGAAGGACAGAGATGACTGAGGCATTGTAGACCCGGAGCTTTGTCACCCGGGATATGTGCCGGTGTCGCCACAATGGTCTCCACAGGGACTGCATGACTGACGCCGCAAGGGCACGGCGCCGGTCAATCTCAACTTTGAGATCTCCGGTGTTTGTCGCTTCCTTCAAGTACCTTGGCTCAACCCTATCAAAGTGGACAGGGGTGCCGTCGAAGAGGAGTGGTGGTGGATCAGGTCCCTCTCCTATATGCATAAGCTCGGTTTTTGGCCAGCTTATCTTCAGGCCGAGTTTCCTGGACTCCTCATCAAAAACATGGAGGGCTTCACGAAGCTGGTCAGCGGTCTCGCTGAACAGCGTGGTGTCGTCTGCGTACTCGAGATCCCTGAGGGTGTAGCTGCCTATGGGGACCCCAGGGATCCGCTCAGAGACTTTTGTCATCAGATGGTCGATGACACAATTAAAAAGTTCTGGCGCAGCGACGCAGCCCTGCCTCACCCCGCTGTTGATGGGGAACCACTCAGAGTCCCGGCCATTCACACGCACACAGCTTTCGGCTCCTTGGTAGAGCTGCCTAAACAGTGTGGTTATTTTGGCTGGGACTCCGAGGGATGTCAGGATGTTCCAGAGAGAGCCGTGGTCCACCGTGTCGAAGGCTGCTTTCAGGTCGATGAAGGCGATGTAAAGGTGCCGATCCTTCCTGAACTCCCGGGCCTTTTCAATTATGAGCCGGAGGGCAGAGATGTGATCTGTGGTAGACCAATTGGTCATGAAACCGGCTTGCTGTTGGTGGCACCTGCTTTGGGTTGCAGGTAGAGCACAGGTTAGTAGGACGTGGGTGAATAGTTTTCCGGGGATGGAGAGGAGGGTGATTCCTCTGTGGTTGCTGCAGGTCAGCTGATCGCCCTTATGCTTCCAGAAGGGAAGTATAATGCCCCGCCTCCAGTCATCAGGCAGCGACTCAGTAACCCACACATGGTTGATGATTTGTGTGAGCCAAAGGATGATGTTGTTACCTCCGGCCTTCAGCATCTCAGCTGTGATGGAACATAGGCCAGGGGCTTTGCCGTTTTTGAGCTTTGACAAGGCTGCCTTCACTTCGGCTGGGGTGACCGGGGAAATGAGACAGTCCGGGTTATTGTTGGGGTGGGTGGTGGAGGTGGGGGTTTCTGGTAGGGGAGGATGGTTTAGGAGCTCACTGAAGTGCTCCTTCCAGCGACTGAGGCAGTCAGCTTCCGTGGATAGGACGTTTCCGGCCGCATCCTTAACCAGGAAGCAGCGCTTGCGGGGGCCTGCTTTCCCTTGGCGGAGCAGATTGAAAAGCTGCCGCAGGTTGTTGTTTTTGGAGGCTGACTCCATGGCTGTCGCCTGGTTTCTCCAGTATGTTTCCCTGTCTTGACGGATGGAAATGTTCCATTGGCTGTTGAGGCGCCGGTACAGGACCATGTCCAACGCAGTCGAGCAGCTCGTCGGCTGTTGACGATGTCCAGCGTGGCTTGGGAAATCCAGGGCTTCTTGGGGGCTGGTCTTGTTCGCCCGGCGGCTCCCTTCGAAGCCATGGTCACCTCGCTTTTAAAGTGAGGCCAGTCCTGGGACATCCCGCTGGTGAGGGCGCTAAAACGGTTAGCGATGGAGCAGCTGTAGCGCTCCATAATGGCAGGGTCTAAGAGACGGGAGGAGTCCAGCTTGGGGGAGGCATTGGCTGAGGCCCCCGCCTTGAGCTTTAGCCGCAAGTCGGCTATCAGCATGCGATGGTCGGTGTTGCCAAGCTGTGCACCTCTGAAGACACGGCAAACCGTGAACCCGCCAGCCTCCAGCAGCATGTCAGTGTGCTGTGAGGTGGCAGCCCCACCAGCTGAATAGCCATCGCAGGGCCAACTACCCGGCATGGTGAAATAAACCAGTTACGAAATCAACCAAAGCAACCAGAATAAACCGGACAGAAAGCTAAGTGGGAACTGGAATCTAATGCCATGATTGCTGATGGAGAATGGGAGAGTTCTTGGTTGCCCTGGCAAAAATGTTTAAGCAGCCCAACATGGAGGGAGTTCAGCTGGAAGTTAAGAATAAGGTATTTTAAAACTCCCTTGATAATAGCTTCTTATGATAATAACTGTTCTCCCCTATGTTGGAGGGGCTGTGGCGTAACGGGGGACTTCTCCCACATCCATTGGGACTGCCCTAAACTGATGAAATTCTGGGAAGAGGTTAAAAAACAAATGAGTGAGATTTTAAAATTAAACAGACCAATTGATCCACAGCAATTTATGATGGGTACAGCATCTACAAGCGACCTAAGGAAAATAGGTGTTTTCGCTTAGAGTTCTTCTATTAATTGCACATAAAATGATCACAGTAAACTGGCTCAAACCCCACCCACCTACCCTGGACCAGTGGCATCAGAGACTCAAGGATGTAAACTGCATGGAACGCATAACAGCAAACTTACGACTTCAGACAGACCTATATCTTGACAAATGGGCACCCATTAAAAAATATTTGGAGAGTTGAAGATATTATCTCTATTTGACTGAGTCAGATGTTTTTTTGTGTTTTTTTTTTAATTTTTTATTTTTTTTATTTTTTATTTTTATTTTATTTTTCGCTTGCCATTGGGGAAATAAGTGACCTATAAAGAATATTGTATAATGTGTATCTCGTTATGAGGTTTTGTAAGAATGTGTATGCCACGTTAAGGAACCTGTTCTAATAAATGTTCAAAAAAAAACAAAAAAAAAACTGTTTATCTCACTGAGTGGAGTGTTTTTGTTACAGATTGTAAATATTTCTTTCAAGCTGGTGTCTGGTGCTGAAATATGTTGAATAGGACATGATTCTGCACAATATATGTCAAAATCATTGTATTCCAGACACAGGGTCAAACATTATATCCATGTGGTCAAAAAGTGCTTATCTCACCAAGTTGAAGCGGTTTTGGTACAAAGTGGAAAAAAAATGTATGAATTCTTTCAAGCTGGTGTCTGGTGCAGAAATATGTTCAAGAATACATGAATCTACACAATTTATGTCAAAATCAATGCATTCCAGCAACAGGTTCAAAAGATATGCCATGTGGTCAGAAATTGCTTATCTCTCCAAGTTAAAGAGTTTTTGGTACAAAGTGTAAATAACAAATGAATTCCATCATGTTGGTGTCCGGTGCTGAAATATGTTGAAAAGAACAAGATTTTGCACACTATAAGTCAAAATCACTGTAATTCAGCCACAGGTTCAAAAGATATAGCTATGTGGTCAGAAATTGCATATCTCACCAAGTTAGTGTTTTTGGTACAAAGTGGAAAAAATAATGAATAAATTCAAGCTTGTGTATCAGGCTGAAATATGTTAAGGACATGATTCTGCACAATTTATGTCAAAATCAATGTAATCCAGCCACATGTTCAAACATTATTGTTATGTGATTAAAAAGTGCTCATATTACTGAATGGAAGCATTTTTGGTACAAAGTGGAAAAAAAAATAATGAATTCTTTCAAGCTGTTGTCTGGTGCTGAAATATGTTGTATAGGACATGATTATGCACAATATACGTCAAAATCAATGTAATCCAGCCACAGGTTCTGTCACGAAGTGCTGGGGCGGACTCGAGCAGGGAACCACACGTCAGGGCAGAGATGGGTTGAAAGCGCTTTTATTTGGTTGAAATGGTGGAACGGGATGGGTTGCAGACTGGATGGGATGCAGACGGGACGGGTTGCAGACGGGACTGCAGAGGCTGGGCCTCACCAGTACGGGTTACAGACGGGACGAGTTGCAGACTGGACGACTGGACGGGTGTGCAGACGGGATGGATTGCGGGACGAGTTGCAGACTGGACGAGTTGCAGACGGGACGGGATGCAGACGGGACGCAGAGGCCCACCAGGACGGTTGCAGACGGGACAGTACGGGTTGCAGACTGGACAGTACGGGATGCAGACTGGACTGCAGAGGCTGGGCCTCACCAGCACGGGTTACAGACGGGACGAGTTGCAGACTGGACGGGATGCAGACGGGACTGCAGAGGCTGGGCCTCACCAGTACGGGTTACAGACGGGACGAGTTGCAGACTGGACGACTGGACGGGTGTGCAGACGGGATGGATTGCGGGACGAGTTGCAGACTGGACGAGTTGCAGACGGGACGGGATGCAGACGGGACGCAGAGGCCCACCAGGACGGTTGCAGACGGGACAGTACGGGTTGCAGACTGGACAGTACGGGATGCAGACTGGACTGCAGAGGCTGGGCCTCACCAGCACGGGTTACAGACGGGACGAGTTGCAGACTGGACGGGATGCAGACAGTACGGGTTACAGATGGGACAGTACGGGTTGCAGACGGGACTGCAGAGGCTGGGCCTCACCAGTACGGGTTACAGACGGGACAGGACGGGTTGCAGACGGGGCGGGCCCCAGGCAGGGTGGCAGACTGGACAGGTTGCAGGAGGGTACAGAGGTCACACCGGCCGACTGTTCCCTTCCCTCGTCACGACCGGACCCAGAGGTCACACCGGCCGACTGGGTCCGGTCGTGACAAGGGAAGGGAACAGAGGTCACACCGGCCGAGTGGGTCCGGTCGTGACGAGGGAAGGGAACAGAGGTCACACCGGCCGAGTGGGTCCGGTCGTGACGAGGGAAGGGAAGGGAACAGAGGTCACACCTGGGGTCCGGTCCTGGCAAGGAATGGGGTCCGTGTTGTGGCAGGGCTTCACAGTAGTCTGTGAGGACCACAATCCCCTGGTGCCAGGCAGAGCGTGCCGCTGCCCTTTATAGGGATCTTAATTAGCGGCATCTGCTGCAGCTGGCACCAATTACAATGGGGATCAGGTGTAAACCCTGACAGGTTCAAAAGACATAGCCATGTGGTCATAAAGTGCTTATCTCACCGAGTTGATGGGTTTTTGGTACAAAGTCGAAAAAACTAATGAATTCTTTCAAGCTGGTTTCTGGTGCTGAAATATGTTTAATAGTACATGATTCTGCACCATATATGTCAAAATCAATGTAATCCAGCCTTAGGTTTAAGAGAAATAGCCATTTGGTCGAAAAAGTGCTTATCTCACAGAGTTGAAGGGTTTTTGGTACAAAGTGTAAATAAATAATGAATTCTTTTGAGCTGGGGCTGGAATATGTTTAAAAGTACATGTTTTCTGCAGAATATATGTCAAAATCAATATATTCCAGCCACAGGGTCAAAAGATATAGCCATGTGATCAAAAAGTGCTTATTTCTCCAAGTCGAAGCATTATTGGCACAGTGTGTAAACAACCAATGAATTCTTACAAGCTGGTGTCTGGTGCTGAAATATGTTTTATCGTACATGATTCTGCACCATGTGTCAAAATCAATATATTTTAGCCACAGGTTCAAAAGATATAGCCATGTGGCCATAAAGTGCATATCTCACCGAGTTGAATGAATTTTGGTACAGATTGTTTTGGTTTTAAGAAACATCTTGTGATGCAGTTTCTTGGACACATTGTCAGTGATAGTACCTGGGATCCCGGGGGGTTTCGGGTCTTTCAACTTCAGACCACCTCACCCAGGTGACCCGGCCGGGAGTGATCAGTTCCCAACCTGTGTCCAAGAAGCGCTCATCCACTCTTTGTCCCTCTGGATCCAGAGCCAACTGGATGCCTTCTCAGCAGCCTCTGACGCTGAACAGATGGCTCTCCTTTTGCGTGTCCCTGTGATGCCCAGGAGACTGTAGGCCCTGCAGAGAGACTTCCCTGCAAAGCCCCTTCCCCCGACCTCAATGGGCAAGCATTGTGCATGCCACCCCCTGTTGCGGCAGTCTTCCACCAGATCAGCATACTTTTCCTCCTCTCTTCTGCCGGCTTCCTCCATTCTCTCCTCCCAGGGCACAGTCAGCTCTAGCATGATGACCTGCTTCGAGGACTCTGAATGTAGGACGATGTCTGGTCTTAGGCGGGTTTCTACGATGTCCTCAGGGAACCTCAGCTGTTTGCAGAGGTCCACCCTTAGCTGCCAGTCCTTTGCAGTTCCCAGAAGTCCTGTTTGGGTCTTTGGTTGGGGAGGAGGTTGTTCCCCGGCTCTGATGAATGTCACACCCCGCCTCTTCGGCTGGAAGCGCTTGCTGTGGTCAATGGCAGAGTGGATGGACCTGGTCATGGCGCCAACGATAGCGGCCTTCTCCAAGTGCTTTCGGACAGCTGCTAAGGATGTGCTCCAGAGTTCCCCTTCCCTGGCACAATGTGCATGATGGAGTTTCAACCTTGCCCCAAAGAAAGAGGGTTGATGGGCTGGGCAAGACATCATAGACCGACTGGATGAGGAATTTTATATGCAGTGGTTCAGCCTTCCACAACTCCGTCCACGAGATCTTTCTGTCCATGGCTTCCTCCCATCTAGTCCATGCACCTTGCTGCCTTAGCCCGACCCACTGGCTCACACGCTGTTCTTCGACACCAGCCCGCACCTCAAGTTGGACCTGGTCCCGCCTTTCCTTGCCCTTGCGCCTCCTGAGGTGCCTTGTCGGAATAGTTCCCAGGCCTGCCCAACCAGTTGCCATGGACCCTACAAGCTCCTTGTGGAACAACCGAGCTTCTGCCTGGTCCACCGCCTCATGCGCCTTCTACCTTCTGCCTGTCCTCACCACGATGCCGGCTTGAGCAACCTTTGGGTCCTTTGGTTCCCTGTACGGGAGAACCTCCCTTGCCCTGGTGACCTTGAACTCCTCAGTAAGGCTGTTGATTGGTAGGGTCCGCTTGTTTTTATTGCCATACAGGGCAATGCTGCTGCCAAAGCACAGATAGGTTCCCTTTCCCCTCTCGAGCCTCCCTTATCAGCTGTGTCACTACCCCGCTGTGTTCCAGGCATCCTGGTACTCCTGGAGTCCCACCCTTTTGCACAGAAGGGTTGATGTATTGATTCTGGAGAAGATAGTCGGACAGTCGGCGGGAAAGGATACTTAAAAATATCTTTCCCTCGACATTGAGCAGTGAAATGGTTCGGAACTGCTCAAAGGTGGTAGACTTCTCTTCCTTTGGGATCCACACCCCTTCTGCAGATCTCCATTGATAGGCAACCTCCCCCCTCCTCCAGATCACCCTTATGATTTTCCCCAGGCGCTGAAGGAGCTTGGGGCACCTCTTGTAAAGCAGGTTTGGGACTCCATTGGGTCAAGGTGCTGAGTTGTTCCTTGCCTTCTTGACCACAGTCTGAATTTCTTTCCAGGTGGGGGCTTTGGTGTTAAATTCACAAGCTGGTTCAGGTGGCTTGATCAGCTCTCTGCATTCTCCTAGGTCCTCCTCCCTCACTGCATCGCTGTATGTTTCATGAAGGTAGGTATCTACCTCCTCTTTCGTGCAGGTTAGGTGGCCGCTGCACTTCTGACTTAGCAGCTGTTTGGTGAACCCAAAGGGGTTACCTAGGAAGGCTGCGCGCCTTTTAGCTCTTTCCTTGGCCCGCCTTCTATGCCACTCAGCTCTTCTAGGGGTGAGCAGCTTTTTCCTCAGGTCGCCGCAAATTTTCCGCCAGGCCCGGTCTCAGGTCCTCATTTGCAACCAAGAACTGCTTCTTCAAGTCCCTGAGTTCCCAACGCAGTTGTGATATCTTCTCTGCCCTGCGATTCTTAGAGTAGGGGGTTGCAGCAGCATACCTCTCCTCTGTACCAAACCTTTCTGTGGCGAGACTGATGACCATGGTGGCCATAATCTGGAGTTTCCTGTCAGCCCCTCCTTTTACTGTGGCTTCCAAAATACCATCCAGATCGTCATCGAACCTCTGCCACTCACTCTTTTTGCTGGTTGGAGGCCACATGACCCGTTTTTGTTAGTTCAGCCACAGGTTCAAAAGATATAGCCATGTGGTCAAAAACTGTTTGTCTCAATGAGTGGAAGTGGCTTTTGGTACAGATAGTAAATATCTATTGAATTCCATCATGTTAGTGTCTGGTGCTGGAATATGTTGAATAGGAATTGATTCTGCTGTCAAAATCAATGCAATCCAGCCACAAGTTCAAAGATATAGCCATGTGGTCAGAAAGTACTTATTTCACTGAGTCAAAGAGTTTTTGGTACAGAGTGTAAATAACTAATGAATTCTTTCAAGCTGGTGTCTGGTGCTGAAATATGTTTAATAGTACACGATTCTGCACCATAATAGTCAAAATAAATGTAATCCAGCCACAGGTTCAAAAAATATAGCAAAGTGGTCATAAAGTGCTTATCTCACTGAGTTGAATGGTTTTTGGTACAGATTGTAAATTTCTAATGAATCCCATCATGTTGGTGTCTGGTGCTGAAATATGTTGAATAAGACATGATTCTGCACAATATATATGAAATCAATGCATTCTGGCCACAGGTTCAAAAGATATAGCCATGTGGTCAAAAAGTGCTTAAATTACCACATGGAGGCGTTTTAGGTACAAAGTGTTAAAAATTGATGAATTCTTTCGAGCTGATGTCTGGTTATGAATTATGTCATATAGGACATGATTCTGCACAATATATGTCAAAATCAATGTAATCCAGCAGCAGGTTCAAAAGATAAAGCCATTTTGTCATAAAGTAATTATCTCAAAGAGTTTCAGGGTTTTTGGTACAAAGTGTTAAAAATATTGAACACCTTCGAGCTGGTGTCTGATGCTGAAATATGTTGCATAGGACAGGGCTCTGCACAATCTATGTCAAAATTAGTATTATCCAGCCACAGGTTCAAAGGATATAGCCATGTGGTCAAAAAGTGTTTATCTCACTGAGTTGAAGGGTTTTCGTACAAAGTCTAAAAAAGTAAGGAATTCTTTCAAGCGGGTGTCTGGTGCTGAAATATGTTTAATAGTACATGATTCTGATTAATTTATGTCAAAGTCAATGTATTCCAGCCACACCTTCAAAGGATGTAGCCATGTGGTCAAAAAGTACTTAAATAACTGAAAGGAGGCATTTTTGGTGCAAAATGTTAAAAAATGATGAATTCTTTGGAGCTGATGTCTGGTGCTAAAATATGTTGAAAAGGACAAGATTCTGCAAAATATATTTCAAAATCACTGTAATTCAGCCACAGGTTCAAAAGATGTAGCCATGTGGTCATAAAGTGCCTATCTCACCGAGTTGAAGGGTTTTTGGTACAAAGTCAAAAAAACTAACAAGTTCTTTCAAGCTGGCGTCTGGTGCTGAAATATGTTGTATAGGAGATTTAGCACAAAAGATGTCACAATCTCTGTATTCCAGCCACAAGTCAAAAAGATATAGCCATGTGGTCAAGATGTGCTTATCCCACCGAGTTGAAGGGTTTTTGGTACAAAGTGTAAATAAACTAATGACTTCTTTCAAGCTGGTGTCTAGTGCTGAAATATGTTTAATAGTACATGATTCTGCACAATATATGTTAAAATCAATGTAATCCAGCCACAGGTTCAAAAGATATAGCCATGTGGTCAAAAAGTTTTTATCTCTCAGAGTGGAAGTGGTTTTTGTTACAGATTGTAAATAACTAATGAATTCCATCATGTTGGCTTCTGGTGCTGAAATCTGTTGAAAAGGACAAGATTCTGCAAAATATATTTCTAAATGACTGTAATTTAGCCACAGGTTCAAAAGATAGAGCCATGTGGCCATAAAGTGCTTATCTCACTGAGTTGAAGAGTTTTCTGTACAAAATCTAAAAAACTAATGAATTCTTTCAAGCTGGTGTTTGGTGCTGAAATATGTTGGAAAGGAGATGATTTTGAACAAGAGATGTCAAAATCTCTGTATTCCAGCCACATGTTCAAAAGATATAGCCATGTGGTAAAAAAGTGCTGATATTACCGAATGGAGGCGTTTTTGGTACAAAGTGTTAAAAAATGATGAAGTCTTTCGAGCTGATGTCTGGTGCTGAAATTGTTGTATAGTACATGATTCTGCACAATCTATGTCAAAACCAATGTAATTCAGCCACAGGTTCAAAAAGTATGGCCATGTGATCATAAAATGCTTATCTCACCGAGTTGACGGGTTTTTCGTACAAAGTCTAAAAAACTAATTAATTCTTTCAAGGTGGTGTTTGGTTTCGAAATATGTTGTATAGGAGATGATTTTGCAAAACAGATGTCAAAATCATTCAAATCCAGCCACAGGTTTAATGACTATAGCCAAGTGGTCAAGATGTGCTTATCTCACCGAGTTGAAGAATTTTTGGTACAAAGTGTAAATAACACATAAATTCCATCGTGTTTGTTTCTGGTGCTGAAATATGTTGAATAGGACAAGATCCTGCAAAATATATTTTTAAATCACTGTAATTCAGCCTCAAGTTCAAAAGACATAGCCATGTGGTCAAAAACTGTTTGTCTCACTGAGTGGAGGTGGTTTTTGGTACAGATTGTAACTATCTAATGAATTCATTCAAGCCTATGTCTCAGGCTGAAATAAGTTAAAAAGGACTTGATTCTTCACATTATATGTCAACATCTATGTATTTCAGCCAAAGGTTGATAAGATATAGCAATGTGGTCATAAAGTGCTTATCTCACTGAGTGGAAGTGTTTTTGATACAGATTGTAAATATCTAATGAATTCTTTCAAGCTGGTGTCTGGTGGTGAAATATGTTGTATAGGAGGTGATTTTGCACAACATATATCAAAATCGTTCAAATCCAGCCAAAGGTTTAAAAACTACAAGCATGTGGTCAAAAACTGTTTGTCTCACTCAGTGGAAGTGGTTTTTGGTACAGATTGTAACTATCTAATGAATTCATTCAAGCTTGTGTTTCAGGCTGAAATAAATTCAATAGGACATGATTCTTCACAATATATGTCACAATCTCTGTATTCCAGCCACAGATTCAAAAGATATAGCCATGTGGTCTTAAAGTGCTTATCTCACCGAGTTGAAAAGTTTTTTTGTACAAAGTGTAAAGAACTAATGAATTATTTCAAGCTGGTGTTTGGTGCTGAAATATGTTGTATAGGAGATGATTTTGAACAAGAGATGTCAAGATCATTCAAATCCAGCGACAGGTTTAATGAATATAGTCATGTGGTCAAGATGTGCTTATCTCACAAAGTTGAAGAATATTTGGTACAAAGTGTAAATAACAAATGAAATCCATCATGTTGGTTTCTGGTGCTGAAATATGTTGAATAGGAAACGATTATGCAAAATATATTTCTAAATCACTGTCATTCAGCTTCAAGTTCAAAAGACATAGCCATGTGGTCAAAAACTGTTTGTCTCACCGAGTGGAGGTCGTTTTTGGTACAGATTGTAAATATCTAATGAATTCATTCAAGCTTGTGTCTCAGGCTGAAATAAGTTAAATGGGACATGATTCTTCACAATATATGTCAAAATCTCTGTATTCCAGCCACAAGTTCGAAACATATAGCCAAGTGGTCATAAAGTGCTTATCTCACCAAGTTGATGGGTTTTTTCGTACAAAGTCGAAAAAACTAATGAATTCTTTCTAGCTGGTGTCTGGTGCTGAAATATGTTGAATAGGAGATGATTCTGCATAATCTATGTCAAAATCAATTTAATCCAGCCACAGGTTCAAAGGATAAATCAATGTAATCCAGCCACAGGATCAAAACATATAGCCATGTGGTCAAGATGTGCTTATCTCACCGAGTTGAATGAGTTTGGTACAAAGTTGAAAAAACAAAAAATTCTGTCAAGCTGGCTTCTGGTGCTGAAATATGTTGTATAGGAGATGATTTTGCACAACAGACGTCAAAACCTTTATATTCCAGACGAAGGTTCAAAAGATATAGCCATGTGGTCATAAAGTGCTTATCTCACTGAGTGGAAGTGTTTTTGGTTCAGATTGTAAATATCTAACTAATTCTTTCAAGCTGTTGTCTGGTGCAGAGATATGTTGAATAGGAGATGATTATGCCCAATATATGTCAAAATCATTGTAATCCAGTGACAGGTTCAAAGGATATAGCCATGTGGTCATAAAGTGCTTATCTCACCAAGTTGAAAGGTTGGTGACTCGCCGAGTTGAAGAATTTTTGGTACAAAGTGTAAATAACAAATGAATTCCATCATGTTGGTGTCTGGTGCTGAAATATGTTGAAAAGCACAAGATTCTGCACAATACATGCCAAATTCACTGTAATTTAGCCACAGGTTCAAAAGCTAACGTCATTTTGTCAAAAACTATTTATGTCACTGACTGGAAGTGGTCTTTGGTACAAAGTGTTAAAAAATGATGAATTCATTCTAGCTGATGTCTTGTGCCGACATATGTTGTATAGGACATGATAATCTACAATATATGTCAAATTCACTGTAATTTAGCCACAGGTTCAAAAGATATAGCCATGTGGTCACAAAGTGCTTATCTCAGCGAGTTGAAGAGTTTTTGGTCTTCTGTTTCTTTCGGCTTTTCCCGTCAGGGGTCGCCACAGCGAGTCAATTTCTCCATCTAACCCTATTCTCTGTATCCTCCTCTTTCACTCCAACTACCTTCATATCCTCTCTCACTACGTCCATAAACCTTCTCTTTGTCTTCCTCGAGACCTCTTGCCTGGCAGCTCCAATTCTTGCATCCGTCAACCAATATATTCCCTATCCTTCCTCTGTACATGACCGAACCATCTCAGTCTGGCTTCTCTGACTTTCTCTCCAAAACATCAAACATGTGCTGTTCCTCTGATAGACTCATTCCTGATCCTATCCATCCCGGTCACTCCCAAAGAGAGCCTCAACATCTTCATCTCTGCAACCTCTAGTTCTGCCTCCTGTCTTTTGTTCATTGTAACAGTTTCTAGTCCATACATCATCGCTGGTCTCACCACTGTCTTGTACACCTTTCCTTTTACTCTGGCTGAAAGTCTGCTATCACATAATTCCCCTGACACTTTTCTCCACCCATTCCAACCTGCTTGGACCCGTCTCTTCACCTCTTTTCCACACTCTCCGTTGTTCTGGACTGTTGACCCTAAGTACCTGAAATCCTTCAGCTTCTTGATCTCCACTGCCTGTAGCCTCACCGCTCCACCCGAGTTCCTCTCATTCACACACATATATTCTGTTTTGCTGCGACTAACTTTCATTTCTCTCCTTTCCAGAGCATACCTCCACCTCTCTAGATTTTCCTCTACCTGTTGTCTGCTCTTACAACAGATCACAATGCCATCCGCAAACATCATGGTCCATGGGGATTCCTGTCTAACCTCATCTGTCAGCCTATCCATCACCATTGCGAACAAGAAGGGGCTCAGAGCTGATCCCTGATGGAGTCCCACCTCCACCTTGAACTTCTCTGTTACCCCTACAGCACACCGTACCAGTGTCTCACAGCTAGCATACATGTCCTGCATCAGTCTAACATGCTTCTCTGCCACTCCAGACTTCCACATAAAATACCAGAGCTCCCCTCTTGGCACCCTGTCATATGCTTTTTCTTGGTCTACAAAAACACAAACCAGCTCCCTCTGGGCTTCTCTGTACTTCTCTATTAGCATTCTCGAGGCAAATACTGCATCTGTAGTACTCTTCCTAGGCATGAAGCCATACTGCTGTTCACAAATACTGACTTCTGCTCTCAGTCTAGTTTCCAGTACTCTTTCCCGTAGCTTCATTGTATGGCTCATCAACTTTATCCCTCTATAATTGCCACAATTCTGCACATCCCCTTTATTCTTAAAAATAGGCACCATCACACGTTGTCTCCATTCTTCAGGCATCTCCTCACTCTCTAAGATCGCGTTGAATAATCCGGTCAGAAAATCTACCGCTGTCTCTCCAAGACACTTCCACACCTCCACAGGTATATCATCAGGACCAACTGCTTTTCCACTCTTCATCCTCTTCAATGCCTTCCTTACTTCACTTTTACTCATTTGTGCTACTCTGTGGTCTACAATAGTCCCCTCTTCTACCCTTGCCTCATTCATTTTCCACATTCATCAGCTCTTCAAAGTACTCTTTCCATCTTCCCATCACTCTTCTAGCATCTGTCAATACATTTCCTTCTCTGTCCTTAATCACCTGGACCTGTTGTACATCCTTCCATCTTTATCTCTCTGTTTCGCCAACTTGTATAGATCATTCTCACCCTCCTTACTATCTTACCGAGCATACAAGTCATCATACGCCCTTTGTTCTGCCTTTGCTACTACCTCTATCTTTACCTTTCGCCGCATCTCCCTGAACTCCTGTCTGTTCTCTTCAGTCCTCTCAGTGTTCCACTTCATCTTCGCTATCCGCTTTCTCTGTATATACTCCTGCACTTCCTCATTCCACCACCAAGTCTCCTTATCTACTTTCCTTCCAGATGACAAACCAAGTACTCTTCTACCTGTCTCCCTGATAACCCTAGCTGCTGTTGTCCAATCATCTGGAAGCTCACCCTGACCACCCAGGCCCTTTCTCAACTCCTCCCTGAAAACCATGCAACACTCCTCCTTTTTCAGCTTCCACCACTTTGTCCTCTGCTCTGCCTTTGTCCTCTTCATCCACCTTGTCACCAGAGTCATCCTACATCCTACATCCACCTTGTCACCAGAGTCATCCTACATCCTACAAACATCCTACATCCTATGCTGTCTGGCTACACTCCCACCTACAACTACTTTGCAGTCACTGATCTCTTTCGGGTTACCTCGTCTATACAAGATGAACATCAAGTCCCAATGAGCGTTGAAAAAATTAAAACATTCTCCAAGGCTTCAGGATTGTCATTAAACTTAAAGAAATGCGAACTTCTTGCGCCGCATGACTTGCCACTAAAGGAAATCAGCAATGTTCCTATCAAATCAGAAATAAAATACTTGAGCATTTTCCTATCTAAGGACCAAAAGTTAAAGCAATCCAGGAACATTGAATCTAAACTGAATCAAAGTAAAGCTAAATTGAATATATGGCTCCGAAGAGATTTATCAATATTAGGCCGGATATATTTGACCAAAAGGGAATGTTTATCCAGATGTATATACCCAGTGTATTTCAATGCTGCTTCAAATCAACTCATAAAATCTATTAACCAAATAAATTTCAACTTTATCTGGAGGAACAGACCACACCATCTAAAAAAAATCACATATGGTGAAAGAAACAAGTGACGGAGGGCTGAAAGTGATAGAGTTGGACTGCCTGAATGGGACATTGAAGGTGAACTGGTTGAAATCCTGGATCAAACATCATCATTCTTTCTGGTATTGTACTCCAAACTACTTCTTCAACAAAGTCGGCGGCCTAAGTCTTCTGCTTATCTCTGACTTGGATATCAACAAGATTCCTGTCCAATTTTCAGAGTTCCATAAACAAATATTATTATACTGGAAAATGATATACGTACACAATTTTCTCACCACATAGTACAATAATTTGGAACAATAGATATGTACTGCATGGCAACAAATCTCTGTTTTACAAGGAATGCTTTGAGAAAGGTATATGGTCAATAATTGACTTGATGGATGACAATGGCAGTCGTCTAGACTATGAACAGTTCTGTACTACACACAGATTTAAGCCTCCCATATTAGAGTTGATAAAGTTACGAAACGCACTGCCTCGACAATTTGTATGCCTGACCAAAAATTTAATGACGCACCAAACCGTACAACCACAGTTCTTCATCTTCCTTGTCCTTGTCACCAGAGTCATCCTACAAACCACCATCCTATGCTGTCTGGCTACACTCTCACCAACAACTACTTTGCAGTCACTGATCTCTTTCAGGTTACCTCGTCTATACAAGATGTAGTCTACCTGCGTGCTCCTACCTCCGCTCTTATAAGTTACCCTATATTCCTGTCTTTTCTGGAAAAAGGTATTCACTACAGTCATTTCCATCCTTTTTGCAAAATGTACCACCATCTGTCCCTCTGCATTCCTAATCTGGATACCAAATCTACCCATCACTTCTTCATTCCCTCTATTGCCTTCACCAACATGTCCATTGAAGTCTGCACCAATGACCAATCTCTCTTTTCTGGGAATATTCTGCATCACCTCATCTAACTCACTCCAGAACTTCTTCTCTTCAGATTCACATCCCACCTGCGGGGCATAGCCACTAACAACATTGAGCATCACACCTTCAATTTCCAATTTCAGACTCATAAGTCTATCTGACATTCTTTTCACCTCTAGGACGTTCCTAACAAACTCCTCCTTCAAGATAACTCCTACTCCATTTTTCTTCTTGTCAGTACCATAATAGTACAACTTAAAGCCTGCTCCTAAGCTTCTAGCCTTACTACCTTTCCACTTTGTCTCTTGGACACACAGTATATCCACCCTCCTTCTCTGCATCATGTCGACCAACTCTCCATCTTTTCCTGTCATAGTCCCAATATTCAAAGTCCCTACTCTCATTCCCAGGCTCTTTCCTTTTGTCCTCTCTCTCTGCTTCCGAACACGCACTCCTCCTCTTCTTCTAGTTCTTGTTCTTCGACCCACAGTTGCCCAATTTCCATTGGTACCCTGTAGGCCATCAGTACCAATGGCAGTCGTTGTTAACCCGGTCCACGACCGATCCGGTATGGTATAGTTTTGGTTGACTCACATGTTTGGTTTTGGCAAAAGTTTTACGCTGGATGCCCTTCCTGACGCAACCCTCTGCATTTATCCGTGCTTGGGACCGGCACAAGGAGACATTGCTCCGAGCCCCCTCAAGGCAGGCTTGGAGAGACAAAGGCCAGTGCCACCCTGAGGCTGCATCTGAAGGGTTTTTGGTACAAAGTGTAAATAGCAAATGAATTTCATCATGTTGGTGTCTGGTGGTGAAATATGTTGAAAAGGATATGATTATGCACAATATATGTCAAAATCAATGTAATCCAGCCATAGGTTCAAAAGATATAGCCATGTGGTCATAAAGTGCATATCTTACTGAGTTAAAGGGTTTTTGGTACACAGTGTAAATAACTAATGACTTCTTTCTAGCTAATTTCTTTTGCTGGTATATGTTGTATAGGACATGAGTCTACACAATTCATGTCAAAATCGAGGTAATCCAGCCACAGGTTCAAAGGATATAGCCATATGGTCAAAAAGTGCTCATCTCACCGAGTGGAAACATTTTTGGAACAAAGTTTGAATAACTAATGAATCCTTTTTATCAGGTGTCTGGGGCTTAAATATGTTGTAAAGGACATGATTCTGCACAACATATGTCAAAACCATTTTAATCAAGCTGAAGTTTCAAATGATATAGCCATATGGTCAAAAAGTGCTTATCTCACCGAGTTGAAATATTTTTGGTACACAGTGAAAAATTACTAATGAATCCTTTTTAGCTGGTGTCTGGTGCTGCAATATGTTGTAAAAGGACATGAATATGCACATTATATGTAAAAATAACTGTAATCCAGCCACAACTTATGAAGATATAGCCATATGGTCAAAAAGTACTTATCTCACCGAATGGAAACATTTTTGGTAGAGAGTGTATATAACTAATGAATTCTTTTTAACTAATGTCTGGTGCTGCAATATGTTGTATAGGACATGATTCTGCAAATAATACGTCAAAACTACTGTAATCCAGCTGAAGTTTCAAAAGATATGGCCATGTGGTCAAAAATTGCTTATCTCACCGAGTTGAAACATTTTTGGAACAAAGTGTAAATAACTAATGAATCCTTTTTAGCTGGTGTCTGGTGCTGTAATATGTTGTATAGGACATGTTTCTGACCAACATATGTCAAAATCACTGTAATCCAGCCACAAGTTATAAAGATATAGCCATATGGTCAAAAAGTGCTTATTTCACCGAGTTGAAAGATTTTTGGTACACAGTGTAAATAACTAATGAATCCTATTTAGCTGGCGTCTGGGGCTGAAATATGTTGTTTAGGAAATGATTCTGCACAATATATGTCAAATTCATCACATCCCATCACAAGGTTCAAAAGATATAGCCATTCGTTCAAAAAGTGCTTGTCTAACCGAGTTGAAGCGTTTTTTATTCAGAGTGGAAATAACTAATGAATTTCATCAAGCTGATTTCTGCTGTTAAAATATGTTGTTGAAGATATGAATCTGCACAATATATGTCAAATTCAGTGTAATCCAGCCACAGGTTAAAAAGATACAGCCATTCGGTCAAAAAGTGCTTATCTCATCGAGTTGAAGCGTTTTTGATTGGGAGTGGAAATAACACATGAATTTCATCAAGCTGGTTTCTGTGTTGAAATATGTTGTTGAGGACATGATTCTGCACAATATATGTCAAATTCAGTGTAATCCAACAACAAGGTCAAAAGATATAACCACTAAGTCAATAAGTGCTTATCTCATCGAGTTGAAGCATTTTTGATTCGGAGTGGAAATAACTAATGAATTTCATCAAGCTGGTTTCTGCTGTAGGAATATGTTGTTTAGGACATGATTCTGCACAATATATGTCAAATTTAGTGTAATCCCATCACATGTTCAAAAGATATAACCACTAAGTTCAAAAAGTGCTTACCTCACCGAGTTGAAACGTTTTTGATTAGGAGTGGAAATAACGAATGTATTTCATCAAGCTGGTTTCTGCTGTTGAAATATGTTGTTGAGGACATGATTCTGCACAATATATGTCAAATTCAGTGTAATCCCATCACAAGTTCAAAAGATATAGCCATTCGTTCAAAAAGTGCTTATCTCACTGAGTTGAAGCGTTTTTGATTAGGAGTGGAAATAACTAATGAATTTCATCGAGCTGGTTTCTGCTGTTGAAATATGTTTTTTAGGACATGATTCTGCACAATATATGTCAAATTCAGTGTAATCCAATCACATGTTCAAAAGATATAGCCATAAGGTCAAAAAGTGCTTACCTCACCGAGTTTAAACATTTTTGATTAGGAGTGGAAATAACTAATGAATTTCATCAAGCTGGTTTCTGCTGTTGAAATATGTTTTTTAGGACATGATTCTGCACAATATATGTCAAATTCAGTGAAATCCCATCACATGTTCAAAAGATATAGCCATTCGTTCAAAAAGTGCTTATCTCACTGAGTTGAAGCGTTTTAAATTAGGAGTGGAAATAACTAATGAATTTGATCAAGCAGGTTTTCTGCTGTAGGAATATGTTGTTGTTTAGGACATGATTCTGCACAATATATGTCAAATTTAGTGTTTCACAGCTACAAGTTAAAAAGATATAGCCATAAGGTCAAAAAGTGCTTATCTCACCGAGTTGAAGCGTTTTTGATTAGGAGTGGAAATAACTAATGAATTTGATCAAGATGGTTACTGCTGTTGGAATATGTTGCTGAGGACATGATTCTGCACAATATATGTCAAATTTAGTGTAATCCCATCACAAGTTCAAAAGATATAGCCATTCGTTCAAAAAGTGCTTATCTCACCGAGTTGAAGCGTATTTGATTAGGAGTGGAAATAACTAATGAATTTCATCAAGCTGGTTTCTGCTGTTGAAATATGTTGTTTAGGATATAATTCTGCACAACATTTGTCAAATTTAGTGTAATCCAACTACATGTTCAAAAGATATAACCACTCAGTCAATAAGTGCTTATCTCACTGAGTTGAAGCATTTTTGATTAGGAGTGGAAATAACTAATGAATTTCATCAAGCTGGTTTCTGCTGTTGAAATATGTTGCTGAAGACATGATTCTGCAGAATATATGTCAAATTTAGTGTAATCCAACTACAAGTTCAAAAGACATATCCACTCAGTCAATAAGTGCTTATCTCACTGAGTTGAAGCATTTTTGATTAGGAGTGGAAATAAGTAATGAATTTCATCGAGCTGGTTTCTGCTGTTGAAATATGTTTTTTAGGACATGTTTCTGCACAATATATGTCAAATTCAGTGTAATCCCATCACAAGTACAAAAGATATAGCCATTCGTTCAAAAAGTGATTATCTCACCGAGTTGAAGCGTTTTTGATTCGGAGTGGAAATAACTAATGTATTTCATCAAGCTGGTTTCTGCTGTTGAAATATGTTGCTGAGGACATGATTCTGCACAATATATGTCAAATTTAGTGTAATCCAACCACAAGTTCAAAAGACATATCCACTGAGTCAACAAGTGCTTATCTCATCGATTTGAAGCGTTTCTGATTAGGAGTGGAAATAACTCATGAATTTCCTCAAGCTGGTTTCTGCTGTAGGAATATGTTGTTTAGGACATGATTCTGCACAATATATGTCAAATTTAGTGTAATCCCATAACAAGTTCAAAAGATATAGCCATTCGTTCGAAAAGTGCTTATCTCACCGAGTTGAAGCATTTTTGATTAGGAGTGGAAATAACTAATGAATTTCATCAAGCTGGTTTCTGCTGTTGAAATATGTTGCTGATGACATGATTTTGGACAATATATGTCAAATTTAGTGTAATCCAGCCACTAGTTAAAAAGATATAGCCATTCGTTCAAAAAATGCTTATCTGACCGAGTTGAAGCGTTTTTGATTTGGAATGGAAATAACTAATGAATTTCATCAAGCTGGTTTCTGCTGTTGAAATATGTTGCTGAGGACATGATTCCGACAATATATGTCAAATTCAGTGTAATCCAACTACAAGTTAAAAGATATAGCCATTCATTAAAAAAGTGCTTATCTCACCGATTTGAAGCGTTTCTGACTAGGAGTGGAAATAACTAATGAATTTGATCAAGATGGTCCCTGCTGTTGGAATATGTTGTTTAGGACATGATTCTGCACAATATATGTCAAATTCAGTGTAATCCCATCACAAGTTCAAAAGACATAGCCATTCGTTCGAAAAGTGCTTATCTCACTGAGTTGAAGCGTTTTTGATTAGGAGTGGAAATAACTAATGAATTTCATCAAGCTGGGCACTGCTGTTGAAATATGTTGTTAAGGACATTATTCTTCACAACATATGTCAAATTTAGTGTAATCCAACTACAAGTTCAGAAGACATATCTACTGAGACAACAAGTGCTTATCTCACCGATTTGAAGCGTTTCTGATTAGGAGTGGAAATAACTCATGAATTTGATCAAGCTGGTTTCTGCTGTTGAAATATGTTGCTGAGGACATGATTTTGCACAATATATGTCAAATTTAGTGTAATCCAGCCACAAGTTCAAAAGATATAGCCATTTGTACAAAAAGTGCTTATGTCACTGAATTGAAGCGTGTTTGATTAGGAGTGGAAACAACTAATGAGTTTCATCTAGCTGGTTTCTGCTATTGATATATGGTGTTGAGAACATGATTCTGAACAATATATGTTAAATTTAGTGTAATCCCATTACAAGTTCAAAAGATATAGCTATTCGTTCAAAAAGTTATTATCTCACCCAGTTGAAGCGTTTTTTATTCAGAGTGGAAATAACTAATGAATTGATCAAGCTGGTTTCTGCTGTAGGAATATGTTGTTTAGGACATGATTCTGCAAAATGTATGTCAAATTCAGTGTAATCCCATCACAAGTTCAAAAGATATAGCCATTCGTTCAAAAAGTGGTTATCTCACTGAGTTGAAGCGTTTTTGATTAGGAGTGGAAATAACTAATGAATTTCCTCAAGCTGGTTTCTGCTGTTAAAATATGTTGTTTAGGACACTATTCTGCACAACATATGTCAAATTTAGTGTAATCCAACTACATGTTCAAAAGATATATCCACTCAGTCAATAATTGCTTATCTCACCGATTTGAAGCGTTTCTGATTAGGAGTGGAAATAACTCATGAATTTGATCAAGCTGGTGTCTGTTGTTGGAATATGTTGTTTAGGACATGATTCTGCCCAATATATGTCAAATTCAGTGTAATCCCATCACCACTTCAAAACACATATCCACTCAGTCAATAAGTGCTTATCTCACCGAGTTGAAGCGTTTTTGATTAGGAGTGGAAATAACTAATGAATTTCATCAAGCTGGTTTCTGCTGTTGAAATATGTTGTTTAGGATATGATTCTGCACAATATATGTCAAATTCAGTGTAGTCCCATCCTAAGTTCAAAGATATAGCCATTCGTTCGAAAAGTGCTTATCTCACTGAGTTTAAGCGTTTTTGATTAGGAGTTGAAATAACTAATGAATTTCATCAAGCTGGGTTCTGCTGTTGAAATATGTTGTTTAGGACATTATTCTTCACAACATATGTCAAATTTAGTGTAATCCAACCACATGTTCAAAAGATATAACCACTCAGTCAATAAGTGCTTATCTCACCGAGTTGAAGCGTCTTTGTTTAGGAGTGGAAATAACTAATGAATTTTATCAAGCTGGTTTCTGCTGTTGAAATATGTTGCTGAGGACATGATTCTGCACAATATATGTCAAATTTAGTGTAATCCAACTACAAGTTCAAAAGATATATAAGCTCAGTCAATAAGTGCTTATATCACCAAGTTGAAGCGTTTTTGATTCGGAGTGGAAATAACTAATGAATTTCCTCAAGCTGGTTTCTGCTGTAGGAATATGTTGTTTAGGACATGATTCTGCACAATATATGTCAAATTTAGTGTAATCCCATCACAAGTTCAAAAGATATAGCCATTCGTTCGAAAAGTGCTTATCTCACTGAGTTGAAGCTTTTTTGTTTAGGAGTGGAAATAACTAATGAATTTCCCCAAGCTGGTTTCTGCTATTGATATATGGTGTTGAGGACATGATTCTGCAAAATATATGTCACATTTAGTGTAATCCCATCACATGTTCAAAACACATATCCACTCAGTCAATAAGTGCTTTTCTCACCAAGTTGAAGCGTTTTTGATTCGGAGTGGAAATAACTAATGAATTTCATCAAGCTGGTTTCTGCTGTTGAAATATGTTGTTTAGGACATTATTCTGCACAACATATGTCAAATTTAGTGTAATCCAACTACATGTTCAAAAGATATAACCACTCAGTCAATAAGTGCTTATCTGACCGAGTTGAAGCGTCTTTGTTTAGGAGTGGAAATAACTAATGAATTTCATCAAGCTGGTTTCTGCTGTTGAAATATGTTGTTTAGGACATTATTCTTCACAACATATGTCAAATTTAGTGTAATCCAACTACATGTTCAAAAGATATAACCACTCAGTCAATAAGTGCTTATCTCACCGAGTTGAAGCGTCTTTGTTTAGGAGTGGAAATAACTAATGAATTTCATCAAGCTGGTTTCTGCTGTTGAAATATGTTGCTGAGGACATGATTTTTGCACAATATATGTCAAATTTAGTGTAATCCAGCCACAAGTTCAAAAGATATAGCCATTTGTATTAAAAGGGCTTATGTCACTGATTGAAGCGTGTTTGATTAGGAGTGGAAACAACTAATGAGTTTCATCGAGCTGGTTTCTGCTATTGATATATGGTGTTGAGAACATGATTCTGAACAATATATGTCAAATTTAGTGTAATCCCATTACAAGTTCAAAAGATATAGCTATTTGTTCAAAAAGTTATTATCTCACCCAGTTGAAGCGTTTTTTATTCAGAGTGGAAATAACTAATGAATTTCATCAAGCTGGTTTCTGCTGTTGGAATCTGTTGTTTAGGACATGATTTAGCACAACATATGTCGAATTCAGTGTAATCCCATCACAAGTTCAAAAGATATAGCCATTCGTTCAAAAAGTGCTTATCACACTGAGTTGAAGCGTTTTTGTTTAGGAGTGGAAATAACTAATGAATTTCCCCAAGCTGGTTTCTGCTATTGATATATGGTGTTGAGGACATGATTCTCTAAAATATATGTCACATTTAGTGTAATCCCATCACATGTTCAAAACACATATCCACTCAGTCAATAAGTGCTTTTCTCACCAAGTTGAAGCGTTTTTGATTCGGAGTGGAAATAACTAATGAATTTCATCAAGCTGGTTTCTGCTGTTGAAATATGTTGTTTAGGACATTATTCTGCACAACAAATGTCAAATTCAGTGTAATCCCATCACAAGTTCAAAAGATATAGCCTTTCGTTCAAAAAGTGCTTATCACACTGAGTTGAAGCGTTTTTGTTTAGGAGTGGAAATAACTAATGAATTTCCCCAAGCTGGTTTCTGCTATTGATATATGGTGTTGAGGACATGATTCTCTAAAATATATGTCACATTTAGTGTAATCCCATCACATGTTCAAAAGATATAGCCTTTCGTTCAAAAAGTGCTTATCACACTGAGTTGAAGCGTTTTTGTTTAGGAGTGGAAATAACTAATGAATTTCATCAAGCTGGTTTCTGTTCTAGGAATATGTTGTTTAGGACATGATTCTGCACAGTATATGTCAAAATCAGTGTAATCCAACTACAAGTTCAAAAGACATATCCACTGAGACAACAAGTGCTTATCTCACCGATTTGAAGCGTTTCTGATTAGGAGTGGAAATAACTCATGAATTTGATCAAGCTGGTTTTTGCTGTTGAAATATGATGCTGAGGACATGATTTTGCACAATATATGTCAAATTTAGTGTAATCCAGCTACAAGTTCAAAAGATATAGCCATTTGTACAAAAAGTGCTTATGTCACTGAGTTGAAGCGTGTTTGATTAGGAGTGGAAACAACTAATGAGTTTCATCGAGCTGGTTTCTGCTATTGATATATGGTGTTGAGGACATGATTCTGAACAATATATGTCAAATTTAGTGTAATCCAACTACAAGTTCAAAAGATATATCAGCTCAGTCAATAAGTGCTTATATCACCAAGTTGAAGCGTTTTTGATTCGGAGTGGAAATAACTAATGAATTTCCTCAAGCTGGTTTCTGCTGTAGGAATATGTTGTTTAGGACATGATTCTGCACAATATATGTCAAATTTAGTGTAATCCCATCACAAGTTCAAAAGATATAGCCATTCGTTCGAAAAGTGCTTATCTCACTGAGTTGAAGCGTTTTTGTTTAGGAGTGGAAATAACTAATGAATTTCCCCAAGCTGGTTTCTGCTATTGATATATGGTGTTGAGGACATGATTCTCTAAAATATATGTCACATTTAGTGTAATCCCATCACATGTTCAAAACACATATCCACTCAGTCAATAAGTGCTTTTCTCACCAAGTTGAAGCGTTTTTGATTCGGAGTGGAAATAACTAATGAATTTCATCAAGCTGGTTTCTGCTGTTGAAATATGTTGTTTAGGACATTATTCTGCACAACAAATGTCAAATTTAGTGTAATCCAACTACATGTTCAAAAGATATATCCACTCAGTCAATAAGTGCTTTTCTTACCGAGTTGAAGCGTTTTTGATTAGGAGTGGAAATAACAAATGAATTTCATCAAGCTGGTTTCTGCTGTTGAAATATATTGTTGAGGACATTATTCTGCACAATATATGTCAAATTCAGTGTAATCCCATCACAAGTTCAAAAGATATAGCCATTCGTTCGAAAAGTGCTTATCTCACCGAGTTGAAGCATTTTTGATTAGGAGTGGAAATAACTAATGAATTTCATCAAGCTGGTTTCTGCTGTTGAAATATGTTGCTGATGACATGATTTTGGACAATAAATGTCAAATTTAGTGTAATCCAGCCACTAGTTAAAAAGATATAGCCATTCGTTCAAAAAATGCTTATCTGACCGAGTTGAAGCGTTTTTGGTTCGGAATGGAAATAACTAATGAATTTCATCAAGCTGGTTTCTGCTGTTGAAATATGTTGCTGAGGACATGATTCTGCACAATATATGTCAAATTCAGTGTAATCCAACTACAAGTTAAAAGATATAGCCATTCATTCAAAAAGTGCTTATCTCACCGATTTGAAGCGTTTCTGACTAGGAGTGGAAATAACTAATGAATTTGATCAAGATGGTTCCTGCTGTTGGAATATGTTGTTTAGGACATGATTCTGAACAATATATGTCAAATTTAGTGTAATCCAACTACAAGTTCAAAAGATATATCAGCTCAGTCAATAAGTGCTTATCTCACTGAGTTGAAGCGTTTTTGATTAGGAGTGGAAATAACTAATGAATTTCATCAAGCTGGGCTCAGCTGTTGAAATATGTTGTTAAGGACATTATTCTTCACAACATATGTCAAATTTAGTGTAATCCAACTACAAGTTCAGAAGACATATCTACTGAGACAACAAGTGCTTATCTAACCGATTTGAAGCGTTTCTGATTAGGAGTGGAAATAACTCATGAATTTGATCAAGCTGGTTTCTGCTGTTGAAATATGTTGCTGAGGACATGATTTTTGCACAATATATGTCAAATTTAGTGTAATCCAGCCAGAAGTTCAAAAGATATAGCCATTTGTACAAAAAGTGCTTATGTCACTGAATTGAAGCGTGTTTGATTAGGAGTGGAAACAACTAATGAGTTTCATCGAGCTGGTTTCTGCTATTGATATATGGTGTTGAGAACATGATTCTGAACAATATATGTCAAATTTAGTGTAATCCCATTACAAGTTCAAAAGATATAGCTATTTGTTCAAAAAGTTATTATCTCACCCAGTTGAAGCGTTTTTTATTCAGAGTGGAAATAACTAATGAATTTCATCAAGCTGGTTTCTGCTGTTGGAATCTGTTGTTTAGGACATGATTCTGCACAACATATGTCAAATTCAGTGTAATCCCATCACAAGTTCAAAAGATATAGCCATTCGTTCAAAAAGTGCTTATCACACTGAGTTGAAGCGTTTTTGTTTAGGAGTGGAAATAACTAATGAATTTCCCCAAGCTGGTTTCTGCTATTGATATATGGTGTTGAGGACATGATTCTCTAAAATATATGTCACATTTAGTGTAATCCCATCACATGTTCAAAACACATATCCACTCAGTCAATAAGTGCTTTTCTCACCAAGTTGAAGCGTTTTTGATTCGGAGTGGAAATAACTAATGAATTTCATCAAGCTGGTTTCTTCTGTTGAAATATGTTGTTTAGGACATTATTCTGCACAACAAATGTCAAATTCAGTGTAATCCCATCACAAGTTCAAAAGATATAGCCTTTCGTTCAAAAAGTGCTTATCACACTGAGTTGAAGCGTTTTTGTTTAGGAGTGGAAATAACTAATGAATTTCCCCAAGCTGGTTTCTGCTATTGATATATGGTGTTGAGGACATGATTCTCTAAAATATATGTCACATTTAGTGTAATCCCATCACATGTTCAAAACACATATCCACTCAGTCAATAAGTGCTTTTCTCACCAAGTTGAAGCGTTTTTGATTCGGAGTGGAAATAACTAATGAATTTCATCAAGCTGGTTTCTGCTGTTGAAATATGTTGTTGAGGACATGATTCTGCACAACATATTTCAAAATTAGTGTAATCCAACTACAAGTTCAAAAGACATATCCACTGAGACAACAAGTGCTTATCTCACCGATTTGAAGCGTTTCTGATTAGGAGTGGAAATAACTCATGAATTTGATCAAGCTGGTTTCTGCTGTTGAAATATGTTGCTGAGGACATGATTTTGCACAATATATGTCAAATTTAGTGTAATCCAGCCACAAGTTCAAAAGATATAGCCATTTGTACAAAAAGTGCTTATGTCACTGAGTTGAAGCGTGTTTGATTAGGAGTGGAAACAACTAATGAGTTTCATCGAGCTGGTTTCTGCTGTTGAAATCTGTTGTTCAGGACATGATTCTGCACAATATATGTCAAATTTAGTGTAATCCCATTACAAGTTCAAAAGATATAGCTATTTGTTCAAAAAGGTATTATCTCACCCAGTTGAAGCGTTTTTTAATCAGAGTGGAAATAACTAATGAATTTCCTCAAGCTGGTTTCTGCTGTTGGAATCTGTTGTTTAGGACATGATTCTACACAACATATGTCAAATTCAGTGTAATCCCATCACAAGTTCAAAAGATATAGCCATTCGTTCAAAAAGTGCTTATCACACTGAGTTGAAGCGTTTTTGTTTAGGAGTGGAAATATCTAATGAATTTCCCCAAGCTGGTTTCTGCTATTGATATATGGTGTTGAGGACATGATTCTCTAAAATATATGTCACATTTAGTGTAATCCCATCACATGTTCAAAACACATATCCACTCAGTCAATAAGTGCTTTTCTCACCAAGTTGAAGCGTTTTTGATTCGGAGTGGAAATAACTAATGAATTTCATCAAGCTGGTTTCTGCTGTTGAAATATGTTGTTTAGGACATTATTCTGCACAACAAATGTCAAATTCAGTGTAATCCCATCACAAGTTCAAAAGATATAGCCTTTCGTTCAAAAAGTGCTTATCACACTGAGTTGAAGCGTTTTTGTTTAGGAGTGGAAATAACTAATGAATTTCCCCAAGCTGGTTTCTGCTATTGATATATGGTGTTGAGGACATGATTCTCTAAAATATATGTCACATTTAGTGTAATCCCATCACATGTTCAAAACACATATCCACTCAGTCAATAAGTGCTTTTCTCACCAAGTTGAAGCGTTTTTGATTCGGAGTGGAAATAACTAATGAATTTCATCAAGCTGGTTTCTGCTGTTGAAATATGTTGTTGAGGACATGATTCTGCACAACATATGTCAAAATTAGTGTAATCCAACTACAAGTTCAAAAGACATATCCACTGAGACAACAAGTGCTTATCTCACCGATTTGAAGCGTTTCTGATTAGGAGTGGAAATAACTCATGAATTTGATCAAGCTGGTTTCTGCTGTTGAAATATGTTGCTGAGGACATGATTTTGCACAATATATGTCAAATTTAGTGTAATCCAGCCACAAGTTCAAAAGATATAGCCATTTGTACAAAAAGTGCTTATGTCACTGAGTTGAAGCGTGTTTGATTAGGAGTGGAAATAACTAATGAGTTTCATCGAGCTGGTTTCTGCTGTTGAAATCTGTTGTTTAGGACATGATTCTGCACAATATGTCAAATTTAGTGTAATCCCATTACAAGTTCAAAAGATAAAACTATTCGTTCAAAAAGTTATTATCTCACCCAGTTGAAGCGTTTTTTATTCAGAGTGGAAATAACTAATGTATTTCAACAAACTGGTTTCTGCTGTTGGAATATGTTGTTTAGGACATGATTCTGCAAAATGTATGTCAAATTCAGTGTAATCCCATCACAAGTTCAAAAGATATAGCCATTCGTTCAAAAAGTGGTTATCTCACTGAGTTGAAGCGTTTTTGATTAGGACTGGAAATAACTAATGAATTTCCTCAAGCTGGTTTCTGCTGTTAAAATATGTTGTTTAGGACACTATTCTGCACAACATATGTCAAATTTAGTGTAATCCAACTACATGTTCAAAAGATATATCCACTCAGTCAATAATTGCTTATCTCACCGATTTGAAGCGTTTCTGATTAGGAGTGGAAATAACTAATGAATTTGATCAAGCTGGTGTCTGTTGTTGGAATATGTTGTTTAGGACATGATTCTGCCCAATATATGTCAAATTCAGTGTAATCCCATCACAAGTTCAAAACACATATCCACTCAGTCAATATGTGCTTATCTCACTGAGTTGAAGCGTTTTTGATTAGGAGTGGAAATAACTAATGAATTTCATCAAGCTGGTTTCTGCTGTTGAAATATGTTGTTTAGGACATGATTCTGCACAATATATGTCAAATTCAGTGTAGTCCCATCACAAGTTCAAAAGATATAGCCATTTTTTTGAAAAGTGCTTATCTCACTGAGTTGAAGCGTTTTTGATTAGGAGTGGAAATAACTAATGAATTTCATCAAGCTGGTTTCTGCTGTTGAAATATGTTGTTTAGGACATTATTCTTCACAACATATGTCAAATTTAGTGTAATCCAACTACATGTTCAAAAGATATAACCACTCAGTCAATAAGTGCTTATCTCACCGAGTTGAAGCGTCTTTGTTTAGGAGTGGAAATAACTAATGAATTTCATCAAGCTGGTTTCTGCTGTTGAAATATGTTGCTGAGGACATGATTCTGCACAATATATGTCAAATTTAGTGTAATCCAACTACAAGTTCAAAAGATATATCAGCTCAGTCAATAAGTGCTTATCTCACCGATTTGAAGCGTTTCTGATTAGGAGTGGAAATAACTAATGAATTTCATCAAGATGGTTACTGCTGTTGGAATATGTTGTTTAGGACATGATTTTGCACAATATGTGTCAAATTCAGTGTAATCCCATCACAAGTTAAAAAGATATAGCCATTCGTTCAAAAAGTGCTTATCTCACCGAGTTGAAGCGTTTTTGATTAGGAGTGGAAACAACTAATGAATTTCATTGAGCTGGTTTCTGCTATTGATATATGGTGTTGAGGACATGATTCTGAACAATATATGTCAAATTTAGTGTAATCCCATCACAAGATCAAAAGATATAGCTATTCGTTCAAAAAGTTATTATCTCACCCAGTTGAAGCGTTTTTTATTCAGAGTGGAAATAACTAATGTATTTCAACAAACTGGTTTCTGCTGTAGGAATATGTTGTTTAGGACATAATTCTGCAAAATGTATGTCAAATTCAGTGTAATCCCATCACAAGTTCAAAAGATATAGCCATTCGTTCAAAAAGTGGTTATCTCACTAAGTTGAAGCGTTTTTGATTAGGCCTGGAAATAACTAATGAATTTCCTCAATCTGGTTTCTGCTGTTAAAATATGTTGTTTAGGACACTATTCTGCACAACATATGTAAAATTTAGTGTAATCCAACGACATGTTCAAAAGATATATCCACTCAGTCAATAATTGCTTATCTCACCGATTTGAAGCGTTTCTGATTAGGAGTGGATATAACTCATGAATTTGATCAAGCTGGTGTCTGTTGTTGGAATATGTTGTTTAGGACATGATTCTGCCCAATATATGTCAAATTCAGTGTAATCCCATCACAAGTTCAAAACACATATCCACTCAGTCAATATGTGCTTATCTCACTGAGTTGAAGCGTTTTTGATTAGTAGTGGAAATAACTAATGAGTTTCATCGAGCTGGTTTCTGCTATTGATATATGGTGTTGAGAACATGATTCTGAACAATATATGTCAAATTTAGTGTAATCCCATTACAAGTTCAAAAGATATAGCTATTCGTTCAAAAAGTTATTATCTCACCCAGTTGAAGCGTTTTTTATTCATAGTGGAAATAACTAATGAATTGATCAAGCTGGTTTCTGCTGTAGGAATATGTTGTTTAGGACATGATTCTGCAAAATGTATGTCAAATTCAGTGTAATCCCATCACAAGTTCAAAAGATATAGCCATTCGTTCAAAAAGTGGTTATCTCACTGAGTTGAAGCGTTTTTGATTAGGAGTGGAAATAACTAATGAATTTCCTCAAGCTGGTTTCTGCTGTTAAAATATGTTGTTTAGGACACTATTCTGCACAACATATGTCAAATTTAGTGTAATCCAACTACATGTTCAAAAGATATATCCACTCAGTCAATAATTGCTTATCTCACCGATTTGAAGCGTTTCTGATTAGGAGTGGAAATAACTCATGAATTTGATCAAGCTGGTGTCTGTTGTTGGAATATGTTGTTTAGGACATGATTCTGCCCAATATATGTCAAATTCAGTGTAATCCCATCACCACTTCAAAACACATATCCACTCAGTCAATAAGTGCTTATCTCACCGAGTTGAAGCGTTTTTGATTAGGAGTGGAAATAACTAATGAATTTCATCAAGCTGGGTTCTGCTGTTGAAATATGTTGTTTAGGACATTATTCTTCACAACATATGTCAAATTTAGTGTAATCCAACCACATGTTCAAAAGATATAACCACTCAGTCAATAAGTGCTTATCTCACCGAGTTGAAGCGTCTTTGTTTAGGAGTGGAAATAACTAATGAATTTCATCAAGCTGGTTTCTGCTGTTGAAATATGTTGCTGAGGACATGATTCTGCACAATATATGTCAAATTTAGTGTAATCCAACTACAAGTTCAAAAGATATATCAGCTCAGTCAATAAGTGCTTATATGACCAAGTTGAAGCGATTTTGATTCGGAGTGGAAATAACTAATGAATTTCCTCAAGCTGGTTTCTGCTGTAGAAATATGTTGTTTAGGACATGATTCTGCACAATATATGTCAAATTTAGTGTAATCCCATCACAAGTTCAAAAGATATAGCCATTCGTTCGAAAAGTGCTTATCTCACTGAGTTGAAGCTTTTTTGTTTAGGAGTGGAAATAACTAATGAATTTCCCCAAGCTGGTTTCTGCTATTGATATATGGTGTTGAGGACATGATTCTGCAAAATATATGTCACATTTAGTGTAATCCCATCACATGTTCAAAACACATATCCACTCAGTCAATAAGTGCTTATCTGACCGAGTTGAAGCGTCTTTGTTTAGGAGTGGAAATAACTAATGAATTTCATCAAGCTGGTTTCTGCTCTTGAAATATGTTGTTTAGGACATTATTCTTCACAACATATGTCAAATTTAGTGTAATCCAACTACATGTTCAAAAGATATAACCACTCAGTCAATAAGTGCTTATCTCACCAAGTTGAAGCGTCTTTGTTTAGGAGTGGAAATAACTAATGAATTTCATCAAGCTGGTTTCTGCTGTTGAAATATGTTGCTGAGGACATGATTCTGCACAATATATGTCAAATTTAGTGTAATCCAACTACAAGTTCAAAAGATATATCAGCTCAGTCAATAAGTGCTTATCTCACCGATTTGAAGCGTTTCTGATTAGGAGTGGAAATAACTAATGAATTTCATCAAGATGGTTACTGCTGTTGGAATATGTTGTTTAGGACATGATTTTGCACAATATGTGTCAAATTCAGTGTAATCCCATCACAAGTTAAAAAGATATAGCCATTCGTTCAAAAAGTGCTTATCTCACCGAGTTGAAGCGTTTTTGATTCGGAGTGGAAACAACTAATGAATTTCATTGAGCTGGTTTCTGCTATTGATATATGGTGTTGAGGACATGATTCTGAACAATATATGTCAAATTTAGTGTAATCCCATTACAAGATCAAAAGATATAGCTATTCGTTCAAAAAGTGATTATCTCACCCAGTTGAAGCGTTTTTTATTCAGCGTGGAAATAACTAATGAATTTCCTCAAGCTGGTTTCTGCTGTTGGAATCTGTTGTTTAGGACATGATTCTGCACAATATATGTCAAATTCAGTGTAATCCCATCACAAGTTCAAAAGATATAGCCATTCGTTCAAAAAGTGGTTATCTCACTGAGTTGAAGCGTTTTTGATTAGGACTGGAAATAACTAATGAATTTCCTCAAGCTGGTTTCTGCTGTTAAAATATGTTGTTTAGGACACTATTCTGCACAACATATGTCAAATTTAGTGTAATCCAACTACATGTTCAAAAGATATATCCACTCAGTCAATAATTGCTTATCTCACCGATTTGAAGCGTTTCTGATTAGGAGTGGAAATAACTAATGAATTTGATCAAGCTGGTGTCTGTTGTTGGAATATGTTGTTTAGGACATGATTCTGCCCAATATATGTCAAATTCAGTGTAATCCCATCACAAGTTCAAAACACATATCCACTCAGTCAATATGTGCTTATCTCACTGAGTTGAAGCGTTTTTGATTAGGAGTGGAAATAACTAATGAATTTCATCAAGCTGGTTTCTGCTGTTGAAATATGTTGTTTAGGACATGATTCTGCACAATATATGTCAAATTCAGTGTAGTCCCATCACAAGTTCAAAAGATATAGCCATTTTTTTGAAAAGTGCTTATCTCACTGAGTTGAAGCGTTTTTGATTAGGAGTGGAAATAACTAATGAATTTCATCAAGCTGGTTTCTGCTGTTGAAATATGTTGTTTAGGACATTATTCTTCACAACATATGTCAAATTTAGTGTAATCCAACTACATGTTCAAAAGATATAACCACTCAGTCAATAAGTGCTTATCTCACCGAGTTGAAGCGTCTTTGTTTAGGAGTGGAAATAACTAATGAATTTCATCAAGCTGGTTTCTGCTGTTGAAATATGTTGCTGAGGACATGATTCTGCACAATATATGTCAAATTTAGTGTAATCCAACTACAAGTTCAAAAGATATATCAGCTCAGTCAATAAGTGCTTATCTCACCGATTTGAAGCGTTTCTGATTAGGAGTGGAAATAACTAATGAATTTCATCAAGATGGTTACTGCTGTTGGAATATGTTGTTTAGGACATGATTTTGCACAATATGTGTCAAATTCAGTGTAATCCCATCACAAGTTAAAAAGATATAGCCATTCGTTCAAAAAGTGCTTATCTCACCGAGTTGAAGCGTTTTTGATTAGGAGTGGAAACAACTAATGAATTTCATTGAGCTGGTTTCTGCTATTGATATATGGTGTTGAGGACATGATTCTGAACAATATATGTCAAATTTAGTGTAATCCCATCACAAGATCAAAAGATATAGCTATTCGTTCAAAAAGTTATTATCTCACCCAGTTGAAGCGTTTTTTATTCAGAGTGGAAATAACTAATGTATTTCAACAAACTGGTTTCTGCTGTAGGAATATGTTGTTTAGGACATAATTCTGCAAAATGTATGTCAAATTCAGTGTAATCCCATCACAAGTTCAAAAGATATAGCCATTCGTTCAAAAAGTGGTTATCTCACTAAGTTGAAGCGTTTTTGATTAGGCCTGGAAATAACTAATGAATTTCCTCAATCTGGTTTCTGCTGTTAAAATATGTTGTTTAGGACACTATTCTGCACAACATATGTAAAATTTAGTGTAATCCAACGACATGTTCAAAAGATATATCCACTCAGTCAATAATTGCTTATCTCACCGATTTGAAGCGTTTCTGATTAGGAGTGGATATAACTCATGAATTTGATCAAGCTGGTGTCTGTTGTTGGAATATGTTGTTTAGGACATGATTCTGCCCAATATATGTCAAATTCAGTGTAATCCCATCACAAGTTCAAAACACATATCCACTCAGTCAATATGTGCTTATCTCACTGAGTTGAAGCGTTTTTGATTAGTAGTGGAAATAACTAATGAGTTTCATCGAGCTGGTTTCTGCTATTGATATATGGTGTTGAGAACATGATTCTGAACAATATATGTCAAATTTAGTGTAATCCCATTACAAGTTCAAAAGATATAGCTATTCGTTCAAAAAGTTATTATCTCACCCAGTTGAAGCGTTTTTTATTCATAGTGGAAATAACTAATGAATTGATCAAGCTGGTTTCTGCTGTAGGAATATGTTGTTTAGGACATGATTCTGCAAAATGTATGTCAAATTCAGTGTAATCCCATCACAAGTTCAAAAGATATAGCCATTCGTTCAAAAAGTGGTTATCTCACTGAGTTGAAGCGTTTTTGATTAGGAGTGGAAATAACTAATGAATTTCCTCAAGCTGGTTTCTGCTGTTAAAATATGTTGTTTAGGACACTATTCTGCACAACATATGTCAAATTTAGTGTAATCCAACTACATGTTCAAAAGATATATCCACTCAGTCAATAATTGCTTATCTCACCGATTTGAAGCGTTTCTGATTAGGAGTGGAAATAACTCATGAATTTGATCAAGCTGGTGTCTGTTGTTGGAATATGTTGTTTAGGACATGATTCTGCCCAATATATGTCAAATTCAGTGTAATCCCATCACCACTTCAAAACACATATCCACTCAGTCAATAAGTGCTTATCTCACCGAGTTGAAGCGTTTTTGATTAGGAGTGGAAATAACTAATGAATTTCATCAAGCTGGGTTCTGCTGTTGAAATATGTTGTTTAGGACATTATTCTTCACAACATATGTCAAATTTAGTGTAATCCAACCACATGTTCAAAAGATATAACCACTCAGTCAATAAGTGCTTATCTCACCGAGTTGAAGCGTCTTTGTTTAGGAGTGGAAATAACTAATGAATTTCATCAAGCTGGTTTCTGCTGTTGAAATATGTTGCTGAGGACATGATTCTGCACAATATATGTCAAATTCAGTGTAATCCCATCACAAGTTCAAAAGATATAGCCATTCGTTCAAAAAGTGCTTATCACACTGAGTTGAAGCGCTTTTGATTAGGAGTGGATATAACGAATGAATTTCTTCAAGCTGGTTTCTGCTGTTAAAATATGTTGTTTAGGACAGTATTCTGCACAACATATGTCAAATTTAGTGTAATCCAACTACATGTTCAAAAGACATATCCACTGAGTCAATAATTGCTTATCTCACCGATTTGAAGCGTTTTTGATTCGGAGTGGAAATAACTAATGAATTTCCTCAAGATGGTTTCTGCTGTAGGAATATGTTTTTTAGGACATGATTCTGCACAATATATGTCAAATTTAGTGTAATCCCATCACAAGTTCAAAAGATATAGCCATTCGTTCGAAAAGTGCTTATCTCACTGAGTTGAAGCTTTTTTGTTTAGGAGTGGAAATAACTAATGAATTTCCCCAAGCTGGTTTCTGCTATTGATATATGGTGTTGAGGACATGATTCTGCAAAATATATGTCACATTTAGTGTAATCCCATCACATGTTCAAAACACATATCCACTCAGTCAATAAGTGCTTATCTGACCGAGTTGAAGCGTCTTTGTTTAGGAGTGGAAATAACTAATGAATTTCATCAAGCTGGTTTCTGCTGTTGAAATATGTTGTTGAGGACATTATTCTTCACAACATATGTCAAATTTAGTGTAATCCAACTACATGTTCAAAAGATATAACCACTCAGTCAATAAGTGCTTATCTCACCGAGTTGAAGCGTCTTTGTTTAGGAGTGGAAATAACTAATGAATTTCATCAAGCTGGTTTCTGCTGTTGAAATATGTTGCTGAGGACATGATTCTGCACAATATATGTCAAATTTAGTGTAATCCAACTACAAGTTCAAAAGATATATCAGCTCAGTCAATAAGTGCTTATATGACCAAGTTGAAGCGATTTTGATTCGGAGTGGAAATAACTAATGAATTTCCTCAAGCTGGTTTCTGCTGTAGGAATATGTTGTTTAGGACATGATTCTGCACAATATATGTCAAATTTAGTGTAATCCCATCACAAGTTCAAAAGATATAGCCATTCGTTCGAAAAGTGCTTATCTCACTGAGTTGAAGCTTTTTTGTTTAGGAGTGGAAATAACTAATGAATTTCCCCAAGCTGGTTTCTGCTATTGATATATGGTGTTGAGGACATGATTCTGCAAAATACATGTCACATTTAGTGTAATCCCATCACATGTTCAAAACACATATCCACTCAGTCAATAAGTGCTTATCTGACCGAGTTGAAGCGTCTTTGTTTAGGAGTGGAAATAACTAATGAATTTCATCAAGCTGGTTTCTGCTGTTGAAATATGTTGTTTAGGACATTATTCTTCACAACATATGTCAAATTTAGTGTAATCCAACTACATGTTCAAAAGATATAACCACTCAGTCAATAAGTGCTTATCTCACCGAGTTGAAGCGTCTTTGTTTAGGAGTGGAAATAACTAATGAATTTCATCAAGCTGGTTTCTGCTGTTGAAATATGTTGCTGAGGACATGATTCTGCACAATATATGTCAAATTTAGTGTAATCCAACTACAAGTTCAAAAGATATATCAGCTCAGTCAATAAGTGCTTATCTCACCGATTTGAAGCGTTTCTGATTAGGAGTGGAAATAACTAATGAATTTCATCAAGATGGTTACTGCTGTTGGAATATGTTGTTTAGGACATGATTTTGCACAATATGTTTCAAATTCAGTGTAATCCCATCACAAGTTAAAAAGATGTAGCCATTCGTTCAAAAAGTGCTTATCTCACCGAGTTGAAGCGTTTTTGATTCGGAGTGGAAACAACTAATGAATTTCATTGAGCTGGTTTCTGCTATTGATATATGGTGTTGAGGACATGATTCTGAACAATATATGTCAAATTTAGTGTAATCCCATTACAAGATCAAAAGATATAGCTATTCGTTCAAAAAGTGATTATCTCACCCAGTTGAAGCGTTTTTTATTCAGCGTGGAAATAACTAATGAATTTCCTCAAGCTGGTTTCTGCTGTTGCAATCTGTTGTTTAGGACATGATTCTGCACAATATATGTCAAATTCAGTGTAATCCCATCACAAGTTCAAAAGATATAGCCATTCGTTCAAAAAGTGCTTATCACACTGAGTTGAAGCGCTTTTGATTAGGAGTGGAAATAACGAATGAATTTCTTCAAGCTGGTTTCTGCTGTTAAAATATGTTGTTTAGGACACTATTCTGCACAACATATGTCAAATTTAGTGTAATCCAACTACATGTTCAAAAGACATATCCACTGAGTCAATAATTGCTTATCTCACCGATTTGAAGCGTTTTTGATTCGGAGTGGAAATAACTAATGAATTTCCTCAAGCTGGTTTCTGCTGTAGGAATATGTTTTTTAGGACATGATTCTGCACAATATATGTCAAATTTAGTGTAATCCCATCACAAGTTCAAAAGATATAGCCATTCGTTCGAAAAGTGCTTATCTCACTGAGTTGAAGCTTTTTTGTTTAGGAGTGGAAATAACTAATGAATTTCCCCAAGCTGGTTTCTGCTATTGATATATGGTGTTGAGGACATGATTCTGCAAAATATATGTCACATTTAGTGTAATCCCATCACATGTTCAAAACACATATCCACTCAGTCAATAAGTGCTTATCTGACCGAGTTGAAGCGTCTTTGTTTAGGAGTGGAAATAACTAATGAATTTCATCAAGCTGGTTTCTGCTGTTGAAATATGTTGTTTAGGACATTATTCTTCACAACATATGTCAAATTTAGTGTAATCCAACTACATGTTCAAAAGATATAACCACTCAGTCAATAAGTGCTTATCTCACCGAGTTGAAGCGTCTTTGTTTAGGAGTGGAAATAACTAATGAATTTCATCAAGCTGGTTTCTGCTGTTGAAATATGTTGCTGAGGACATGATTCTGCACAATATATGTCAAATTTAGTGTAATCCAACTACAAGTTCAAAAGACATATCCACTGAGTCAATAATTGCTTATCTCACCGATTTGAAGCGTTTTTGATTCGGAGTGGAAATAACTAATGAATTTCCTCAAGCTGGTTTCTGCTGTAGGAATATGTTTTTTAGGACATGATTCTGCACAATATATGTCAAATTTAGTGTAATCCCATCACAAGTTCAAAAGATATAGCCATTCGTTCGAAAAGTGCTTATTTCACTGAGTTGAAGCGTTTTTGTTTAGGAGTGGAAATAACTAATGAATTTCATCAAGCTGGTTTCTGTTCTAGGAATATGTTGTTTAGGACATGATTCTGCACAGTATATGTCAAAATTAGTGTAATCCAACTACAAGTTCAAAAGACATATCCACTGAGACAACAAGTGCTTATCTCACCGATTTGAAGCGTTTCTGATTAGGAGTGGAAATAACTCATGAATTTGATCAAGCTGGTTTCTGCTGTTGAAATATGTTGCTGAGGACATGATTTTGCACAATATATGTCAAATTTAGTGTAATCCAGCTACAAGTTCAAAAGATATAGCCATTTGTACAAAAAGTGCTTATGTCACTGAGTTGAAGCGTGTTTGATTAGGAGTGGAAACAACTAATGAGTTTCATCGAGCTGGTTTCTGCTATTGATATATGGTGTTGAGGACATGATTCTGAACAATATATGTCAAATTTAGTGTAATCCAACTACAAGTTCAAAAGATATATCAGCTCAGTCAATAAGTGCTTATATCCCCAAGTTGAAGCGTTTTTGATTCGGAGTGGAAATAACTAATGAATTTCCTCAAGCTGGTTTCTGCTGTAGGAATATGTTGTTTAGGACATGATTCTGCACAATATATGTCAAATTTAGTGTAATCCCATCACAAGTTCAAAAGATATAGCCATTCGTTCGAAAAGTGCTTATCTCACTGAGTTGAAGCGTTTTTGTTTAGGAGTGGAAATAACTAATGAATTTCCCCAAGCTGGTTTCTGCTATTGATATATGGTGTTGAGGACATGATTCTCTAAAATATATGTCACATTTAGTGTAGTCCCATCACATGTTCAAAACACATATCCACTCAGTCAATAAGTGCTTTTCTCACCAAGTTGAAGCGTTTTTGATTCGGAGTGGAAATAACTAATGAATTTCATCAAGCTGGTTTCTGCTGTTGAAATATGTTGTTTAGGACATTATTCTGCACAACAAATGTCAAATTTAGTGTAATCCAACTACATGTTCAAAAGATATATCCACTCAGTCAATAAGTGCTTATCTTACCGAGTTGAAGCGTTTTTGATTAGGAGTGGAAATAACAAATGAATTTCATCAAGCTGGTTTCTGCTGTTGAAATATATTGTTGAGGACATGATTCTGCACAATATATGTCAAATTCAGTGTAATCCCATCACAAGTTCAAAAGATATAGCCATTCGTTCGAAAAGTGCTTATCTCACCGAGTTGAAGCATTTTTGATTAGGAGTGGAAATAACTAATGAATTTCATCAAGCTGGTTTCTGCTGTTGAAATATGTTGCTGATGACATGATTTTGGACAATATATGTCAAATTTAGTGTAATCCAGCCACTAGTTAAAAAGATATAGCCATTCGTTCAAAAAATGCTTATCTGACCGAGTTGAAGCGTTTTTGATTCGGAATGGAAATAACTAATGAATTTCATCAAGCTGGTTTCTGCTGTTGAAATATGTTGCTGAGGACATGATTCTGCACAATATATGTCAAATTCAGTGTAATCCAACTACAAGTTAAAAGATATAGCCATTCATTCAAAAAGTGCTTATCTCACCGATTTGAAGCGTTTCTGACTAGGAGTGGAAATAACTAATGAATTTGATCAAGATGGTTCCTGCTGTTGGAATATGTTGTTTAGGACATGATTCTGCACAATATATGTCAAATTCAGTGTAATCCCATCACAAGTTCAAAAGACATAGCCATTCGTTCGAAAAGTGCTTATGTCACTGAGTTGAAGCGTTTTTGATTAGGAGTGGAAATAACTAATGAATTTCATCAAGCTGGGCTCTGCTGTTGAAATATGTTGTTAAGGACATTATTCTTCACAACATATGTCAAATTTAGTGTAATCCACCCACAAGTTAAAAAGATATAGCCATTTGTACAAAAAGTGCTTATGTCACTGAATTGAAGCTTGTTTGATTCGGAGTGGAAACAACTAATGAGTTTCATCGAGCTGGTTTCTGCTATTGATATATGGTGTTGAGAACATGATTCTGAACAATATATGTCAAATTTAGTGTAATCCCATTACAAGTTCAAAAGATATAGCTATTCGTTCAACAAGTTATTATCTCACCCAGTTGAAGCGTTTTTTATTCAGAGTGGAAATAACTAATGAATTGATCAAGCTGGTTTCTGCTGTAGGAATATGTTGTTTAGGACATGATTCTGCAAAATGTATGTCAAATTCAGTGTAATCCCATCACAAGTTCAAAAGATAAAGCCATTCGTTCAAAAAGTGGTTATCTCACTGAGTTGAAGCGTTTTTGATTAGGAGTGGAAATAACTAATGAATTTCCTCAAGCTGGTTTCTGCTGTTAAAATATGTTGTTTAGGACACTATTCTGCACAACATATGTCAAATTTAGTGTAATCCAACTACATGTTCAAAAGATATATCCACTCAGTCAATAATTGCTTATCTCACCGATTTGAAGCGTTTCTGATTAGGAGTGGAAATAACTCATGAATGTGATCAAGCTGGTGTCTGTTGTTGGAATATGTTGTTTAGGACATGATTCTGCCCAATATATGTCAAATTTAGTGTAATCCCATCACAAGTTCAAAAGATATAGCCATTCGTTCGAAAAGTGCTTATCTCACCGAGTTGAAGCATTTTTGATTAGGAGTGGAAATAACTAATGAATTTCATCAAGCTGGTTTCTGCTGTAGGAATATGTTGTTTAGGACATGATTCTGCACAATATATGTCAAATTTAGTGTAATCCAACTACAAGTTCAAAAGATATATCAGCTCAGTCAATAAGTGCTTATCTCACCGATTTGAAGCGTTTTTGATTCGGAATGGAAATAACTAATGAATTTCATCAAGCTGGTTTCTGCTGTTGAAATATGTTGCTGAGGACATGATTCTGCACAATATATGTCAAATTCAGTGTAATCCAACTACAAGTTAAAAGATATAGCCATTCATTCAAAAAGTGCTTATCTCACCGATTTGAAGCGTTTCTGACTAGGAGTGGAAATAACTAATGAATTTGATCAAGATGGTTCCTGCTGTTGGAATATGTTGTTTAGGACATGATTCTGCACAATATATGTCAAATTCAGTGTAATCCCATCACAAGTTCAAAAGACATAGCCATTCGTTTGAAAAGTGCTTATCTCACTGAGTTGAAGCGTTTTTGATTAGGAGTGGAAATAACTAATGAATTTCATCAAGCTGGGCTCTGCTGTTGAAATATGTTGTTAAGGACATTATTCTTCACAACATATGTCAAATTTAGTGTAATCCAACTACAAGTTCAGAAGACATATCTACTGAGACAACAAGTGCTTATCTCACCGATTTGAAGCGTTTCTGATTAGGAGTGGAAATAACTCATGAATTTGATCAAGCTGGTTTCTGCTGTTGACATATGTTGCTGAGGACATGATTTTGCACAATATATGTCAAATTTAGTGTAATCCAGCCACAAGTTCAAAAGATATAGCCATTTGTACAAAAAGTGCTTATGTCACTGAATTGAAGCGTGTTTGATTAGGAGTGGAAACAACTAATGAGTTTCATCGAGCTGGTTTCTGCTATTGATATATGGTGTTGAGAACATGATTTTGAACAATATATGTCAAATTTAGTGTAATCCCATTACAAGTTCAAAAGATATAGCTATTCGTTCAAAAAGTTATTATCTCACCAAGTTGAAGCGTTTTTTATTCAGAGTGGAAATAACTAATGAATTTCCTCAAGCTGGTTTCTGCTGTTGGAATCTGTTGTTTAGGACATGATTCTGCACAATATATGTCAAATTCAGTGTAATCCCATCACAAGTTCAAAAGATATAGCCATTCGTTCAAAAAGTGCTTATCACACTGAGTTGAAGTGCTTTTGATTAGGAGTGGAAATAACTAATGAATTTCCCCAAGCTGGTTTCTGCTATTGATATATGGTGTTGAGGACATGATTCTCTAAAATATATGTCACATTTAGTGTAATCCCATCACATGTTCAAAACACATATCCACTCAGTCAATAAGTGCTTTTCTCACCAAGTTGAAGCGTTTTTGATTCGGAGTGGAAATAACTAATGAATTTCATCAAGCTGGTTTCTGCTGTTGAAATATGTTGTTTAGGACATTATTCTGCACAACAAATGTCAAATTTAGTGTAATCCAACTACACGTTTAAAAGATATATTCACTCAGTCAATAAGTGCTTATCTTACCGAGTTGAAGCGTTTTTGATTAGGAGTGGAAATAACAAATGAATTTCATCAAGCTGGTTTCTGCTGTTGAAATATATTGTTGAGGACATTATTCTGCACAATATATGTCAAATTTAGTGTAATCCCATCACAAGTTCAAAAGATATAGCCATTCGTTCGAAAAGTGCTTATCTCACCGAGTTGAAGCATTTTTGATTAGGAGTGGAAATAACTAATGAATTTCATCAAGCTGGTTTCTGCTGTAGGAATATGTTGTTTAGGACATGATTCTGCACAATATATGTCAAATTTAGTGTAATCCCATCACAAGTTCAAAAGATATAGCCATTCGTTCGAAAAGTGCTTATCTCACTGAGTTGAAGCTTTTTGGTTTAGGAGTGGAAATAACTAATGAATTTCCCCAAGCTGGTTTCTGCTATTTATATATGGTGTTGAGGACATGATTCTGCAAAATATATGTCACATTTAGTGTAATCCCATCACATGTTCAAAACACATATCCACTCAGTCAATAAGTGCTTTTCTCACCAAGTTGAAGCGTTTTTGATTCGGAGTGGAAATAACTAATGAATTTCATCAAGCTGGTTTCTGCTGTTGAAATATGTTGTTTAGGACATTATTCTGCACAACATATGTCAAATTTAGTGTAATCCAACTACATGTTCAAAAGATATAACCACTCAGTCAATAAGTGCTTATCTGACCGAGTTGAAGCGTCTTTGTTTAGGAGTGGAAATAACTAATGAATTTCATCAAGCTGGTTTCTGCTGTTGAAATATGTTGTTTAGGACAGTATTCTTCACAACATATGTCAAATTTAGTGTAATCCAACTACATGTTCAAAAGATATAACCACTCAGTCAATAAGTGCTTATCTCACCGAGTTGAAGCGTCTTTGTTTAGGAGTGGAAATAACTAATGAATTTCATCAAGCTGGTTTCTGCTGTTGAGTTATGTTGCTGAGGACATGATTCTGCACAATATATGTCAAATTTAGTGTAATCCAACTACAAGTTCAAAAGATATATCAGCTCAGTCAATAAGTGCTTATCTCACCGATTTGAAGCGTTTCTGATTAGGAGTGGAATTAACTAATGAATTTCATCAAGATGGTTACTGCTGTTGGAATATGTTGTTTAGGACATGATTTTGCACAATATGTGTCAAATTCAGTGTAATCCCATCACAAGTTAAAAAGATATAGCCATTCGTTCAAAAAGTGCTTATCTCACCGAGTTGAAGCGTTTTTGATTAGGAGTGGAAACAACTAATGAATTTCATTGAGCTGGTTTCTGCTATTGATATATGGTGTTGAGGACATGATTCTGAACAATATATGTCAAATTTAGTGTAATCCCATTACAAGATCAAAAGATATAGCTATTCGTTCAAAAAGTGATTATCTCACCCAGTTGAAGCGTTTTTTATTCAGAGTGGAAATAACTAATGAATTTCCTCAAGCTGGTTTCTGCTGTTGGAATCTGTTGTTTAGGACATGATTCTGCACAATATATGTCAAATTCAGTGTAATCCCATCACAAGTTCAAAAAAAATATAGCCATTCGTTCAAAAAGTGCTTATCACACTGAGTTGAAGCTTTTTTGTTTAGGAGTGGAAATAACTAATGAATTTCCCCAAGCTGGTTTCTGCTATTGATATATGGTGTTGAGGACATGATTCTGCAAAATATATGTCACATTTAGTGTAATCCCATCATATGTTCAAAACACATATCCACTCAGTCAATAAGTGCTTTTCTCACCAAGTTGAAGCGTTTTTGATTCGGAGTGGAAATAACTAATGAATTTCATCAAGCTGGTTTCTGCTGTTGAAATATGTTGTTTAGGACATTATTCTGCACAACAAATGTCAAATTTAGTGTAATCCAACTACATGTTCAAAAGATATATCCACTCAGTCAATAAGTGCTTATCTTACCGAGTTGAAGCGTTTTTGATTAGGAATGGAAATAACAAATGAATTTCATCAAGCAGGTTTCTGTTGTTGAAATATGTATTTGAGGACATTATTCTGCACAATATATGTCAAATTCAGTGTAATCCCATCACAAGTTCAAAAGATATAGCCATTCGTTCGAAAAGTGCTTATCTCACCGAGTTGAAGCATTTTTGATTAGGAGTGGAAATAACTAATGAATTTCATCAAGCTGGTTTCTGCTGTTGAAATATGTTGCTGATGACATGATTTTGGACAATATATGTCAAATTTAGTGTAATCCAGCCACTAGTTAAAAAGATATAGCCATTCGTTCAAAAAATGCTTATCTGACCGAGTTGAAGCGTTTTTGATTCGGAATGGAAATAACTAATGAATTTCATCAAGCTGGTTTCTGCTGTTGAAATATGTTGCTGAGGACATGATTCTGCACAATATATGTCAAATTCAGTGTAATCCAACTACAAGTTAAAAGATATAGCCATTCATTCAAAAAGTGCTTATCTCACCGATTTGAAGCGTTTCTGACTAGGAGTGGAAATAACTAATGAATTTGATCAAGACGGTTCCTGCTGTTGGAATATGTTGTTTAGGACATGATTCTGCACAATATATGTCAAATTCAGTGTAATCCCATCACAAGTTCCAAAGACATAGCCATTCGTTTGAAAAGTGCTTATCTCACTGAGTTGAAGCGTTTTTGATTAGGAGTGGAAATAACTAATGAATTTCATCAAGCTGGGCTCTGCTGTTGAAATATGTTGTTAAGGACATTATTCTTCACAACATATGTCAAATTTAGTGTAATCCAACTACAAGTTCAGAAGACATATCTACTGAGACAACAAGTGCTTATCTCACCGATTTGAAGCGTTTCTGATTAGGAGTGGAAATAACTCATGAATTTGATCAAGCTGGTTTCTGCTGTTGACATATGTTGCTGAGGACATGATTTTGCACAATATATGTCAAATTTAGTGTAATCCAGGCACAAGTTCAAAAGATATAGCCATTTGTACAAAAAGTGCTTATGTCACTGAATTGAAGCGTGTTTGATTAGGAGTGGAAATAACTAATGAGTTTCATCGAGCTGGTTTCTGCTATTGATATATGGTGTTGAGAACATGATTTTGAACAATATATGTCAAATTTAGTGTAATCCCATTACAAGTTCAAAAGATATAGCTATTCGTTCAAAAAGTTATTATCTCACCCAGTTGAAGCGTTTTTTATTCAGAGTGGAAATAACTAATGAATTTCCTCAAGCTGGTTTCTGCTGTTGGAATCTGTTGTTTAGGACATGATTCTGCACAATATGTCAAATTCAGTGTAATCCCATCACAAGTTCAAAAGATATAGCCATTCGTTCAAAAAGTGCTTATCACACTGAGTTGAAGCGCTTTTGATTAGGAGTGGAAATAACTAATGAATTTCCTCAAGCTGGTTTCTGCTGTTGGAATCTGTTGTTTAGGACATGATTCTGCACAACATATGTCAAATTCAGTGTAATCCCATCACAAGTTCAAAAGATATAGCCATTCGTTCAAAAAGTGCTTATCACACTGAGTTGAAGCGTTTTTGTTTAGGAGTGGAAATAACTAATGAATTTCCCCAAGCTGGTTTCTGCTATTGATATATGGTGTTGAGGACATGATTCTCTAAAATATATGTCACATTTAGTGTAATCCCATCACATGTTCAAAACACATATCCACTCAGTCAATAAGTGCTTTTCTCACCAAGTTGAAGCGTTTTTGATTCGGAGTGGAAATAACTAATGAATTTCATCAAGCTGGTTTCTGCTGTTGAAATATGTTGTTGAGGACATTATTCTGCACAACAAATGTCAAATTTAGAGTAATCCAACTACATGTTCAAAAGATATATCCACTCAGTCAATAAGTGCTTATCTTACCGAGTTGAAGCGTTTTTGATTAGGAGTGGAAATAACAAATGAATTTCATCAAGCTGGTTTCTGTTGTTGAAATATATTGTTGAGGACATTATTCTGCACAATATATGTCAAATTCAGTGTAATCCCATCACAAGTTCAAAAGATATAGCCATTCGTTCGAAAAGTGCTTATCTCACCGAGTTGAAGCATTTTTGATTAGGAGTGGAAATAACTAATGAATTTCATCAAGCTGGTTTCTGCTGTTGAAATATGTTGCTGATGACATGATTTTGCACAATATATGTCAAATTTAGTTTAATCCAGCCACTAGTTAAAAAGATATAGCCATTCGTTCAAAAAATGCTTATCTGACCGAGTTGAAGCGTTTTTGATTCGGAATGGAAATAACTAATGAATTTCATCAAGCTGGTTTCTGCTGTTGAAATATGTTGTTGAGGACATGATTCTGCACAATATATGTCAAAATTGGTGTAATCCAACTACAAGTTCAAAAGACATATCCACTGAGACAACAAGTGCTTATCTCACCGATTTGAAGCGTTTCTGATTAGGAGTGGAAATAACTCATGAATTTGATCAAGCTGGTTTCTGCTGTTGAAATATGTTGCTGAGGACATGATTTTGCACAATATATGTCAAATTTAGTGTAATCCAGCCACAAGTTCAAAAGATATAGCCATTTGTACAAAAAGTGCTTATGTCACTGAGTTGAAGCGTGTTTGATTAGGAGTGGAAACAACTAATGAGTTTCATCGAGCTGGTTTCTGCTATTGATATATGGTGTTGAGGACATGATTCTGAACAATATATGTCAAATTTAGTGTAATCCCATTACAAGTTCAAAAGATATAGCTATTCGTTCAAAAAATTATTATCTCACCCAGTTGAAGCGTTTTTATTCAGAGTGGAAATAACTAATGTATTTCAACAAACTGGTTTCTGCTGTAGGAATATGTTGTTTAGGACATGATTCTGCAAAATGTATGTCAAATTCAGTGTAGTCCCATCCTAAGTTCAAAGATATAGCCATTCGTTCGAAAAGTGCTTATCTCACTGAGTTGAAGCGTTTTTGATTAGGAGTGGAAATAACTAATGAATTTCATCAAGCTGGTTTCTGCTGTTGAAATATGTTGTTGAGGACATGATTCTGCACAACATATGTCAAAATTAGTGTAATCCAACTACAAGTTCAAAAGACATATCCACTGAGACAACAAGTGCTTATCTCACCGATTTGAAGCGTTTCTGATTAGGAGTGGAAATAACTCATGAATTTGATCAAGCTGGTTTCTGCTGTTGAAATATGTTGCTGAGGACATGATTTTGCACAATATATGTCAAATTTAGTGTAATCCAGCCACAAGTTCAAAAGATATAGCCATTTGTACAAAAAGTGCTTATGTCACTGAGTTGAAGCGTGTTTGATTAGGAGTGGAAACAACTAATGAGTTTCATCGAGCTGGTTTCTGCTGTTGAAATCTGTTGTTTAGGACATGATTCTGCACAATATATGTCAAATTTAGTGTAATCCCATTACAAGTTCAAAAGATAAAACTATTCGTTCAAAAAGTTATTATCTCACCCAGTTGAAGTGTTTTTTATTCAGAGTGGAAATAACTAATGTATTTCAACAAACTGGTTTCTGCTGTAGGAATATGTTGTTTAGGACATGATTCTGCAAAATGTATGTCAAATTCAGTGTAATCCCATCACAAGTTCAAAAGATATAGCCATTCGTTCAAAAAGTGGTTATGTCACTGAGTTGAAGCGTTTTTGATTAGGACTGGAAATAACTAATGAATTTCATCAAGCTGGTTTCTGCTGTTAAAATATGTTGTTTAGGACACTATTCTGCACAACATATGTCAAATTTAGTGTAATCCAACTACATGTTCAAAAGATATATCTACTCAGTCAATAATTGCTTATCTCACCGATTTGAAGCGTTTCTGTTAGGAGTGGAAATAACTCATGAATTTGATCAAGCTGGTGTCTGTTGTTGGAATATGTTGTTTAGGACATGATTCTGCCCAATATATGTCAAATTCAGTGTAATCCCATCACAAGTTCAAAACACATATCCACTCAGTCAATATGTGCTTATCTCACTGAGTTCAAGCGTTTTTGATTAGGAGTGGAAATAACTAATGAATTTCATCAAGCTGGTTTCTGCTGTTGAAATATGTTGTTTAGGACATGATTCAGCACAATATATGTCAAATTCAGTGTAGTCCCATCACAAGTTCAAAAGATATAGCCATTCGTTCGAAAAGTGCTTATCTCACTGAGTTGAAGCGTTTTTGATTAGGAGTGGAAATAACTAATGAATTTCATCAAGCTGGTTTCTGCTGTTGAAATATGTTGTTTAGGACATTATTCTTCACAACATATGTCAAATTTAGTGTAATCCAACTACATGTTCAAAAGATATAACCACTCAGTCACTAAGTGCTTATCTCACCGAGTTGAAGCGTTTTTGATTCGGAGTGGAAATAACTAATGAATTTCATCAAGCTGGTTTCTGCTGTTGAAATATGTTGCTGAGGACATGATTCTGCACAATATATGTCAAATTTAGTGTAATCCAACTACAAGTTCAAAAGATATATCAGCTCAGTCAATAAGTGCTTATCTCACCGATTTGAAGCGTTTCTGATTAGGAGTGGAAATAACTAATGAATTTCATCAAGATGGTTACTGCTGTTGGAATATGTTGTTTAGGACATGATTTTGCACAATATGTGTCAAATTCAGTGTAATCCCATCACAAGTTAAAAAGATATAGCCATTCGTTCAAAAAGTGCTTATCTCACCGAGTTGAAGCGTTTTTGATTAGGAGTGGAAACAACTAATGAATTTCATTGAGCTGGTTTCTGCTATTGATATATGGTGTTGAGGACATGATTCTGAACAATATATGTCAAATTTAGTGTAATCCCATCACAAGATCAAAAGATATAGTTATTCGTTCAAAAAGTTATTATCTCACCCAGTTGAAGCGTTTTTTATTCAGAGTGGAAATAACTAATGTATTTCAACAAACTGGTTTCTGCTGTAGGAATATGTTTTTTAGGACATGATTCTGCAAAATGTATGTCAAATTCAGTGTAATCCCATCACAAGTTCAAAAGATATAGCCATTCGTTCAAAAAGTGGTTATCTCACTGAGTTGAAGCGTTTTTGATTAGGCCTGGAAATAACTAATGAATGTCCTCATTCTGGTTTCTGCTGTTAAAATATCTTGTTTAGGACACTATTCTGCACAACATATGTCAAATTTAGTGTAATCCAACTACATGTTCAAAAGATATATCCACTCAGTCAATAATTGCTTATCTCACCGATTTGAAGCGTTTCTGATTAGGAGTGGAAATAACTCATGAATTTGATCAAGCTGGTGTCTGTTGTTGGAATATGTTGTTTAGGACATGATTCTGCCCAATATATGTCAAATTCAGTGTAATCCCATCACAAGTTCAAAACACATATCCACTCAGTCAATATGTGCTTATCTCACTGAGTTGAAGCGTTTTTGATTAGGAGTGGAAATAACTAATGAATTTCATCAAGCTGGTTTCTGCTGTTGAAATATGTTGTTTAGGACATGATTCTGCACAATATATGTCAAATTCAGTGTAGTCCCATCACAAGTTCAAAAGATATAGCCATTCGTTCGAAAAGTGCTTATCTCACTGAGTTGAAGCGTTTTTGATTAGGTTTGGAAATAACTAATGAATTTCATCAAGCTGGGTTCTGCTGTTGAAATATGTTGTTTAGGACATTATTCTTCACAACATATGTCAAATTTAGTGTAATCCAACTACATGTTCAAAAGATATAACCACTCAGTCAATAAGTGCTTATCTCACCGAGTTGAAGCGTCTTTGTTTAGGAGTGGAAATAAGTAATGAATTTCATCAAGATGGTTACTGCTGTTGGAATATGTTGCTGAGGACATGATTCTGCACAATATATGTCAAATTTAGTGTAATCCAACTACAAGTTCAAAAGATATATCAGCTCAGTCAATAAGTGCTTATCTCACCGATTTGAAGCGTTTCTGATTAGGAGTGGAAATAACTAATGAATTTCATCAAGATGGTTACTGCTGTTGGAATATGTTGTTTAGGACATGATTTTGCACAATATGTGTCAAATTCAGTGTAATCCCATCACAAGTTAAAAAGATATAGCCATTCGTTCAAAAAGTGCTTATCTCACCGAGTTGAAGCATTTTTGATTAGGAGTGGAAACAACTAATGAATTTCCTCAAGCTGGTTTCTGCTGTTGGAATCTGTTTTTTAGGACATGATTCTGCACAATATATGTCAAATTTAGTGTAATCCAACTACATGTTCAAAATACATATCCACTGAGTCAATAATTGCTTATCTCACCGATTTGAAGCGTTTTTGATTCGGAGTGGAAATAACTAATGAATTTCCTCAAGCTGGTTTCTGCTGTAGGAATATGTTTTTTAGGACATGATTCTGCACAATATATGTCAAATTTAGTGTAATCCCATCACAAGATCAAAAGATATAGCTATTCGTTCAAAAAGTTATTATCTCACCCAGTTGAAGCGTTTTTTATTCAGAGTGGAAATAACTAATGTATTTCAACAAACTGGTTTCTGCTGTAGGAATATGTTGTTTAGGACATGATTCTGCAAAATGTATGTCAAATTCAGTGTAATCCCATCACAAGTTCAAAAGATATAGCCATTCGTTCAAAAAGTGGTTATCTCACTGAGTTGAAGCGTTTTTGATTAGGCCTGGAAATAACTAATGAATTTCCTCAATCTGGTTTCTGCTGTTAAAATATGTTGTTTAGGACACTATTCTGCACAACATATGTAAAATTTAGTGTAATCCAACTACATGTTCAAAAGATATATCCACTCAGTCAATAATTGCTTATCTCACCGATTTGAAGCGTTTTTGATTAGGAGTGGAAATAACTCATGAATTTGATCAAGCTGGTGTCTGTTGTTGGAATATGTTGTTTAGGACATGATTCTGCCCAATATATGTCAAATTCAGTGTAATCCCATCACAAGTTCAAAAGACATATCCACTGAGTCAATAATTGCTTATCTCACCGATTTGAAGCGTTTTTGATTCGGAGTGGAAATAACAAATGAATTTCCTCAAGCTGGTTTCTGCTGTAGGAATATGTTTTTTAGGACATGATTCTGCACAATATATGTCAAATTTAGTTTAATCCAACTACAAGTTCAAAAGATATAGCCATTCGTTCGAAAAGTGCTTATTTCACTGAGTTGAAGCGTTTTTGTTTAGGAGTGGAAATAACTAATGAATTTCATCAAGCTGGTTTCTGCTGTAGGAATATGTTGTTTAGGACATGATTCTGCAAAATGTATGTCAAATTCAGTGCAATCCCATCACAAGTTCAAAAGATATAGCCATTCGTTCAAAAAGTGGTTATCTCACTGAGTTGAAGCGTTTTTGATTATTAGTGGAAACAACTAATGAATTTCATCGAGGTGGTTTCTGCTATTGATATATGGTGTTGAGGACATGATTCTGCAAAATATATGTCACATTTAGTGTAATCCCATCACAAGTTCAAAACACATATCCACTCACTCAATAAGTGCTTTTCTCACCAAGTTGAAGCGTTTTTGATTCGGAGTGGAAATAACTAATGAATTTCATCAAGCTGGTTTCTGCTGTTGAAATATGTTGTTTAGGACATTATTCTGTACAACAAATGTCAAATTTAGTGCAATCCAACTACATGTTCAAAGGATATATACGCTCAGTCAAAAAGTGCTTATCTCACCGAGTTGAAGCGTTTTTGATTGGGAGTGGAAATAACAAATGAATTTCATCAAGCTGGTTTCTGCTGTTGGAATCTGTTGTTTAGGACATGATTCTGCACAATATATGTCAAATTTAGTGTAATCCAACTACAAGTTCAAAAGATATAGCCATTCGTTCGAAAAGTGCTTATTTCACTGAGTTGAAGCGTTTTTGTTTAGGAGTGGAAATAACAAATGAATTTCATCAAGCTGGTTTCTGCTGTAGGAATATGTTGTTTAGGACATGATTCTGCAAAATGTATGTCAAATTCAGTGCAATCCCATCACAAGTTCAAAAGATATAGCCATTCGTTCAAAAAGTGGTTATCTCACTGAGTTGAAGCGTTTTTGATTATTAGTGGAAACAACTAATGAATTTCATCGAGGTGGTTTCTGCTATTGATATATAGTGTTGAGGACATGATTCTGCAAAATATATGTCACATTTAGTGTAATCCCATCACAAGTTCAAAACACATATCCACTCACTCAATAAGTGCTTTTCTCACCAAGTTGAAGCGTTTTTGATTCGGAGTGGAAATAACTAATGAATTTCATCAAGCTGGTTTCTGCTGTGAAATATGTTGTTTAGGACAATATTCTGTACAACAAATGTCAAATTTAGTGCAATCCAACTACATGTTCAAAGGATATATACGCTCAGTCAATAAGTGCTTATCTCACCGAGTTGAAGCGTTTTTGATTGGGAGTGGAAATAACAAATGAATTTCATCAAGCTGGTTTCTGCTGTTGGAATCTGTTGTTTAGGACATGATTCTGCACAATATATGTCAAATTCAGTGTAATCCCATCACAAGTTCAAAAGATATAGCCATAAGGTCAAAAAGTGCTTACCTCACCGAGTTGAAACGTTTTTGATTAGGAGTGGAAATAACTAATGTATTTCATCAAGCTGGTTTTTGATGTTGAAATATGTTGTTTAGGACATGATTCTGCACAATATATGTCAAATTCAGTGTAATCCCATCACAAGTTCAAAAGATATAGCTATTCGTTCAAAAAGTGCTTATCTCACTGAGTTGAAGCGCTTTTGATTAGGAGTGGAAATAACTAATGAATTTCATCAACCTGGTTTCTGCTGTTGGAATCTGTTGTTGAGGGCATGATTCTGCAAAGTATATGTAAAATTCAGTGTAATCCCATCACAAGTTCAAAAGATAAAGCCATTTGTTGAAAAAGTGCTTATCTCACCACGTTGAAGCGTTTTTGATTAGGAGTGGAAATAACTAATGAATTTCATCAAGCTGGTTTCTGCTGTTGAAATATGTTGTTTAGGACATGATTTCACAATATATGTCAAATTCAGTGTAATCCCATCACATGTTCAAAAGATATAGCCATAAGGTCAAAAAGTGCTTTCCTCACCGAGTTTAAACGTTTTTGATTAGGAGTGGAAATAACTAATGTATTTCATCAAACTGGTTTCTGCTGTTGAAATATGTTGTTGAGGACATGATTCTGCACAATATATGTCAAATTCAGTGTAATCCAACAACAAGTTCAAAATACATATCCACTCAGTCAATAAGTGCTTATCTCACCGAGTTGAAGCGTTTTTGATTAGGAGTGGAAATAACTAATGAATTTGATCAAGATGGTTACTGCTGGTGGAATATGTTGTTTAGGACATGATTCTGCACAATTTATGTCAAATTCAGTGTAATCCCATCACATGTTCAAAAGATATAGACATTCGTGGAAAAAGTGCTTATCTCACCAAGTTGAAGTGTTTTTGATTAGGAGTGGAAATAACTAATGAATTTCATCAAGCTGGTTTTTGCTGTTGGAATCTGTTGTTGAGAACATGATTCTGCACAATATATGTCAAATTCAGTGTAATCCCATCACAAGTTCCAAAGATATAGCCATTCGTTTAAAAAGTGCTTATCTCACCGAGTTGAAGCGTTTTTGATTAGGAGTGGAAATAACTAATGAATTTCATCAAGCTGGTTTCTGCTGTTGAAATATGTTGTTGAGGACATGATTCTGCATAATATATGTCAAATTTAGTGTAATCCAACTACATGTTCAAAAGAAATAGCCATTCGGTCAAAAAGTGCTTATCTCACCGAGTTCAAGTATTTTTGATTAGGAGTGGAAATAACTAATGAATTTCATCAAGCTGGTTTCTGCTGTTGGAATCTGTTGTTGAGGACATGATTCTGCACAATATATGTCAAATTCAGTGTAATCCCATCACAAGTTCAAAAGATATAGCCATTCGTTCGAAAAGTTCTTATCTCACCGAGTTGAAGCGTTTTTGATTAGGAGTGGAAATAACTAATGAATTTCATCAAGCTGGTTTCTGCTGTTGAAATATGTTGCTGAGGACACTATTCTGCACAACATATGTAAAATTTAGTGTAATCCAACTACATGTTCAAAAGATATATCAGCACAGTCAATAAGTGCTTATATCACCAAGTTGAAGCGTTTTTGATTCGGAGTGGAAATAACTAATGAATTTCCTCAAGCTGGTTTCTGCTGTAGGAATATGTTGTTTAGGACATGATTCTGCACAATATATGTCAAATTTAGTGTAATCCCATCACAAGTTCAAAAGATATAGCCATTCGTTCGAAAAGTGCTTATCTCACTGAGTTGAAGCTTTTTTGTTTAGGAGTGGAAATAACTAATGAATTTCCCCAAGCTGGTTTCTGCTATTGATATATGGTGTTGAGGACATGATTCTGCAAAATATATGTCACATTTAGTGTAATCCCATCACATGTTCAAAACACATATCCACTCAGTCAATAAGTGCTTATCTGACCGAGTTGAAGCGTCTTTGTTTAGGAGTGGAAATAACTAATGAATTTCATCAAGCTGGTTTCTGCTGTTGAAATATGTTGTTTAGGACATTATTCTTCACAACATATGTCAAATTTAGTGTAATCCAACTACATGTTCAAAAGATATAACCACTCAGTCACTAAGTGCTTATCTCACCGAGTTGAAGCGTCTTTGTTTAGGAGTGGAAATAACTAATGAATTTCATCAAGCTGGTTTCTGCTGTTGAAATATGTTGCTGAGGACATGATTCTGCACAATATATGTCAAATTTAGTGTAATCCAACTACAAGTTCAAAAGATATATCAGCTCAGTCAATAAGTGCTTATCTCACCGATTTGAAGCGTTTCTGATTAGGAGTGGAAATAACTAATGAATTTCATCAAGATGGTTACTGCTGTTGGAATATGTTGTTTAGGACATGATTTTGCACAATATGTGTCAAATTCAGTGTAATCCCATCACAAGTTAAAAAGATATAGCCATTCGTTCAAAAAGTGCTTATCTCACCGAGTTGAAGCGTTTTTGTTTAGGAGTGGAAATAACTAATGAATTTCTTCAAGCTGGTTTCTGCTGTTAAAATATGTTGTTTAGGACACTATTCTGCACAACATATGTCAAATTTAGTGTAATCCAACTACATGTTCAAAAGACATATCCACTGAGTCAATAATTGCTTATCTCACCGATTTGAAGCGTTTTTGATTCGGAGTGGAAATAACTAATGAATTTCCTTAAGCTGGTTTCTGCTGTAGGAATATGTTTTTTAGGACATGATTCTGCACAATATATGTCAAATTTAGTGTAATCCCATCACAAGTTCAAAAGATATAGCCATTCGTTCGAAAAGTGCTTATTTCACTGAGTTGAAGCGTTTTTGTTTAGGAGTGGAAATAACTAATGAATTTCATCAAGCTGGTTTCTGTTCTAGGAATATGTTGTTTAGGACATGATTCTGCACAGTATATGTCAAAATTAGTGTAATCCAACTACAAGTTCAAAAGACATATCCACTGAGACAACAAGTGCTTATCTCACCGATTTGAAGCGTTTCTGATTAGGAGTGGAAATAACTCATGAATTTGATCAAGCTGGTTTCTGCTGTTGAAATATGTTGCTGAGGACATGATTTTGCACAATATATGTCAAATTTAGTGTAATCCAGCTACAAGTTCAAAAGATATAGCCATTTGTACAAAAAGTGCTTATGTCACTGAGTTGAAGCGTGTTTGATTAGGAGTGGAAACAGCTAATGAGTTTCATCGAGCTGGTTTCTGCTATTGATATATGGTGTTGAGGACATGATTCTGAACAATATATGTCAAATTTAGTGTAATCCAACTACAAGTTCAAAAGATATATCAGCTCAGTCAATAAGTGCTTATATCACCAAGTTGAAGCGTTTTTGATTCGGAGTGGAAATAACTAATGAATTTCATCAAGCTGGTTTCTGCTGTTGAAATATGTTGCTGATGACATGATTTTGGACAATATATGTCAAATTTAGTGTAATCCAGCCACTAGTTAAAAAGATATAGCCATTCGTTCAAAAAATGCTTATCTGACCGAGTTGAAGCGTTTTTGAAACGGAATGGAAATAACTAATGAATTTCATCAAGCTGGTTTCTGCTGTTGAAATATGTTGCTGAGGACATGATTCTGCACAATATATGTCAAATTCAGTGTAATCCAACTACAAGTTAAAAGATATAGCCATTCATTCAAAAAGTGCTTATCTCACCGATTTGAAGCGTTTCTGACTAGGAGTGGAAATAACTAATGAATTTGATCAAGATGGTTCCTGCTGTTGGAATATGTTGTTTAGGACATGATTCTGCACAATATATGTCAAATTCAGTGTAATCCCATCACAAGTTCAAAAGACATAGCCATTCGTTCGAAAAGTGCTTATGTCACTGAGTTGAAGCGTTTTTGATTAGGAGTGGAAATAACTCATGAATTTCATCAAGCTGGGCTCTGCTGTTGAAATATGTTGTTAAGGACATTATTCTTCACAACATATGTCAAATTTAGTGTAATCCAGCCACAAGTTAAAAAGATATAGCCATTTGTACAAAAAGTGCTTATGTCACTGAATTGAAGCGTGTTTGATTCGGAGTGGAAACAACTAATGAGTTTCATCGAGCTGGTTTCTGCTATTGATATATGGTGTTGAGAACATGATTCTGAACAATATATGTCAAATTTAGTGTAATCCAGCTACAAGTTTAAAAGATATAGCCATTCGTTCGAAAAGTTCTTATCTCACCGAGTTGAAGCGGTTTTGATTAGGAGTGGAAATAACTAATGAATTTCATCAAGCTGGTTTCTGCTGTTGAAATATGTTGCTGAGGACACTATTCTGCACAACATATGTAAAATTTAGTGTAATCCAACTACATGTTCAAAAGATATATCAGCACAGTCAATAAGTGCTTATATCACCAAGTTGAAGCGTTTTTGATTCGGAGTGGAAATAACTAATGAATTTCCTCAAGCTGGTTTCTGCTGTAGGAATATGTTGTTTAGGACATGATTCTGCACAATATATGTCAAATTTAGTGTAATCCCATCACAAGTTCAAAAGATATAGCCATTCGTTCGAAAAGTGCTTATCTCACTGAGTTGAAGCTTTTTTGTTTAGGAGTGGAAATAACTAATGAATTTCCCCAAGCTGGTTTCTGCTATTGATATATGGTGTTGAGGACATGATTCTGCAAAATATATGTCACATTTAGTGTAATCCCATCACATGTTCAAAACACATATCCACTCAGTCAATAAGTGCTTATCTGACCGAGTTGAAGCGTCTTTGTTTAGGAGTGGAAATAACTAATGAATTTCATCAAGCTGGTTTCTGCTGTTGAAATATGTTGTTTAGGACATTATTCTTCACAACATATGTCAAATTTAGTGTAATCCAACTACATGTTCAAAAGATATAACCACTCAGTCACTAAGTGCTTATCTCACCGAGTTGAAGCGTCTTTGTTTAGGAGTGGAAATAACTAATGAATTTCATCAAGCTGGTTTCTGCTGTTGAAATATGTTGCTGAGGACATGATTCTGCACAATATATGTCAAATTTAGTGTAATCCAACTACAAGTTCAAAAGATATATCAGCTCAGTCAATAAGTGCTTATCTCACCGATTTGAAGCGTTTCTGATTAGGAGTGGAAATAACTAATGAATTTCATCAAGATGGTTACTGCTGTTGGAATATGTTGTTTAGGACATGATTTTGCACAATATGTGTCAAATTCAGTGTAATCCCATCACAAGTTAAAAAGATATAGCCATTCGTTCAAAAAGTGCTTATCTCACCGAGTTGAAGCGTTTTTGTTTAGGAGTGGAAATAACTAATGAATTTCTTCAAGCTGGTTTCTGCTGTTAAAATATGTTGTTTAGGACACTATTCTGCACAACATATGTCAAATTTAGTGTAATCCAACTACATGTTCAAAAGACATATCCACTGAGTCAATAATTGCTTATCTCACCGATTTGAAGCGTTTTTGATTCGGAGTGGAAATAACTAATGAATTTCCTTAAGCTGGTTTCTGCTGTAGGAATATGTTTTTTAGGACATGATTCTGCACAATATATGTCAAATTTAGTGTAATCCCATCACAAGTTCAAAAGATATAGCCATTCGTTCGAAAAGTGCTTATTTCACTGAGTTGAAGCGTTTTTGTTTAGGAGTGGAAATAACTAATGAATTTCATCAAGCTGGTTTCTGTTCTAGGAATATGTTGTTTAGGACATGATTCTGCACAGTATATGTCAAAATTAGTGTAATCCAACTACAAGTTCAAAAGACATATCCACTGAGACAACAAGTGCTTATCTCACCGATTTGAAGCGTTTCTGATTAGGAGTGGAAATAACTCATGAATTTGATCAAGCTGGTTTCTGCTGTTGAAATATGTTGCTGAGGACATGATTTTGCACAATATATGTCAAATTTAGTGTAATCCAGCTACAAGTTCAAAAGATATAGCCATTTGTACAAAAAGTGCTTATGTCACTGAGTTGAAGCGTGTTTGATTAGGAGTGGAAACAGCTAATGAGTTTCATCGAGCTGGTTTCTGCTATTGATATATGGTGTTGAGGACATGATTCTGAACAATATATGTCAAATTTAGTGTAATCCAACTACAAGTTCAAAAGATATATCAGCTCAGTCAATAAGTGCTTATATCACCAAGTTGAAGCGTTTTTGATTCGGAGTGGAAATAACTAATGAATTTCATCAAGCTGGTTTCTGCTGTTGAAATATGTTGCTGATGACATGATTTTGGACAATATATGTCAAATTTAGTGTAATCCAGCCACTAGTTAAAAAGATATAGCCATTCGTTCAAAAAATGCTTATCTGACCGAGTTGAAGCGTTTTTGAAACGGAATGGAAATAACTAATGAATTTCATCAAGCTGGTTTCTGCTGTTGAAATATGTTGCTGAGGACATGATTCTGCACAATATATGTCAAATTCAGTGTAATCCAACTACAAGTTAAAAGATATAGCCATTCATTCAAAAAGTGCTTATCTCACCGATTTGAAGCGTTTCTGACTAGGAGTGGAAATAACTAATGAATTTGATCAAGATGGTTCCTGCTGTTGGAATATGTTGTTTAGGACATGATTCTGCACAATATATGTCAAATTCAGTGTAATCCCATCACAAGTTCAAAAGACATAGCCATTCGTTCGAAAAGTGCTTATGTCACTGAGTTGAAGCGTTTTTGATTAGGAGTGGAAATAACTCATGAATTTCATCAAGCTGGGCTCTGCTGTTGAAATATGTTGTTAAGGACATTATTCTTCACAACATATGTCAAATTTAGTGTAATCCAGCCACAAGTTAAAAAGATATAGCCATTTGTACAAAAAGTGCTTATGTCACTGAATTGAAGCGTGTTTGATTCGGAGTGGAAACAACTAATGAGTTTCATCGAGCTGGTTTCTGCTGTTGAAATATGTTGTTTAGGACAGTATTCTTCACAACATATGTCAAATTTAGTGTAATCCAACTACATGTTCAAAAGATATAACCACTCAGTCAATAAGTGCTTATCTCACCGAGTTGAAGCGTCTTTGTTTAGGAGCGGAAATAACTAATGAATTTCATCAAGCTGGTTTCTGCTGTTGAAATATGTTGCTGAGGACATGATTCTGCACAATATATGTCAAATTTAGTGTAATCCAACTACAAGTTCAAAAAATATATATGCTCAGTCAATAAGTGCTTATCTCACCGATTTGAAGCGTTTCTGATTAGGAGTGGAAATAACTAATGAATTTCATCAAGATGGTTACTGCTGTTGGAATATGTTGTTTAGGACATGATTTTGCACAATATGTGTCAAATTCAGTGTAATCCCATCACAAGTTAAAAAGATATAGCCATTCGTTCAAAAAGTGCTTATCTCACCGAGTTGAAGCGTTTTTGATTAGGAGTGGAAACAACTAATGAATTTCATTGAGCTGGTTTCTGCTATTGATATATGGTGTTGAGGACATGATTCTGAACAATATATGTCAAATTTAGTGTAATCCCATTACAAGATCAAAAGATATAGCTATTCGTTCAAAAAGTGATTATCTCACCCAGTTGAAGCGTTTTTTATTCAGAGTGGAAATAACTAATGAATTTCCTCAAGCTGGTTTCTGCTGTTGGAATCTGTTGTTTAGGACATGATTCTGCACAATATATGTCAAATTCAGTGTAATCCCATCACAAGTTCAAAAAAAATATAGCCATTCGTTCAAAAAGTGCTTATCACACTGAGTTGAAGCTTTTTTGTTTAGGAGTGGAAATAACTAATGAATTTCCCCAAGCTGGTATCTGCTATTGATATATGGTGTTGAGGACATTATTCTGCACAACAAATGTCAAATTTAGTGTAATCCAACTACATGTTCAAAAGATATATCCACTCAGTCAATAAGTGCTTATCTTACCGAGTTGAAGCGTTTTTGATTAGGAGTGGAAATAACAAATGAATTTCATCAAGCTGGTTTCTGCTGTTGAAATATATTGTTGAGGACATTATTCTGCACAATATATGTCAAATTCAGTGTAATCCCATCACAAGTTCAAAAGATATAGCCATTCGTTCAAAAAATGCTTATCTGACCGAGTTGAAGCGTTTTTGATTCGGAATGGAAATAACTAATGAATTTCATCAAGCTGGTTTCTGCTGTTGAAATATGTTGCTGAGGACATGATTCTGCACAATATATGTCAAATTCAGTGTAATCCAACTACAAGTTAAAAGATATAGCCATTCATTCAAAAAGTGCTTATCTCACCGATTTGAAGCGTTTCTGATTAGGAGTGGAAATAACTCATGAATTTGATCAAGATGGTTCCTGCTGTTGGAATATCTTGTTTAGGACATGATTTTGCACAATATATGTCAAATTCAGTGTAATCCCATCACAAGTTCAAAAGACATAGCCATTCGTTTGAAAAGTGCTTATCTCACTGAGTTCAAGCGTTTTTGATTAGGAGTGGAAATAACTAATGAATTTCATCAAGCTGGGCTCTGCTGTTGAAATATGTTGTTAAGGACATTATTCTTCACAACATATGTCAAATTTAATGTAATCCAACTACAAGTTCAGAAGACATATCTACTGAGACAACAAGTGCTTATCTCACCGATTTGAAGCGTTTCTGATTAGGAGTGGAAATAACTCATGAATTTGATCAAGCTGGTTTCTGCTGTTGAAATATGTTGCCGAGGACATGATTTTGCACAATATATGTCAAATTTAGTGTAATCCAGCCACAAGTTCAAAAGATATAGCCATTTGTACAAAAAGTGCTTATGTCACTGAATTGAAGCGTGTTTGATTAGGAGTGAAAACAACTAATGAGTTTCATCGAGCTGGTTTCTGCTATTGATATATGGTGTTGAGAACATGATTCTGAACAATATATGTCAAATTCAGTGTAATCCCATTCCAAGTTCAAAAGATATAGCTATTTGTTCAAAAAGTTATTATCTCACCCAGTTGAAGCGTTTTTTATTCAGAGTGGAAATAACTAATGAATTTTCTCAAGCTGGTTTCTGCTGTTGGAATCTGTTGTTTAGGACATGATTCTGCACAATATATGTCAAATTCAGTGTAATCCCATCACAAGTTCAAAAGATATAGCCATTCGTTCAAAAAGTGCTTATCACACTGAGTTGAAGTGCTTTTGATTAGGAGTGGAAATAACTAATGAATTTCCTCAAGCTGGTTTCTGCTGTTGGAATCTGTTGTTTAGGACATGATTCTGCACAACATATGTCAAATTCAGTGTAATCCCATCACAAGTTCAAAAGATATAGCCATTCGTTCAAAAAGTGCTTATCACACTGAGTTGAAGCGTTTTTGTTTAGGGGTGGAAATAACTAATGAATTTCCCCAAGCTGGTTTCTGCTATTGATATATGGTGTTGAGGACATGATTCTCTAAAATATATGTCACATTTAGTGTAATCCCATCACATGTTCAAAACACATATCCACTCAGTCAATAAGTGCTTTTCTCACCAAGTTGAAGCGTTTTTGATTCGGAGTGGAAATAACTAATGAATTTCATCAAGCTGGTTTCTGCTGTTGAAATATGTTGTTTAGGACATTATTCTGCAAAACAAATGTCAAATTTAGTGTAATCCAACTACATGTTTAAAAGATATATCCACTCAGTCAATAAGTGCTTATCTTACCGAGTTGAAGCGTTTTTGATTAGGAGTGGAAATAACAAATGAATTTCATCAAGCTGGTTTCTGCTGTTGAAATATATTGTTGAGGACATTATTCTGCACAATATATGTCAAATTCAGTGTAATCCCATCACAAGTTCAAAAGTTATAGCCATTCGTTCGAAAAGTGCTTATCTCACCGAGTTGAAGCATTTTTGATTAGGAGTGGAAATAACTAATGAATTTCATCAAGCTGGTTTCTGCTGTTGAAATATGTTGCTGATGACATGATTTTGCACAATATATGTCAAATTTAGTGTAATACAGCCACTAGTTAAAAAGATATAGCCATTCGTTCAAAAAATGCTTATCTGACCGAGTTGAAGCGTTTTTGATTCGGAATGGAAATAACTAATGAATTTCATCAAGCTGGTTTCTGCTGTTGAAATATGTTGTTGAGGACATGATTCTGCACAATATATGTCAAAATTGGTGTAATCCAACTACAAGTTCAAAAGACATATCCACTGAGACAACAAGTGCTTATCTCACCGATTTGAAGCGTTTCTGATTAGGAGTGGAAATAACTCATGAATTTGATCAAGCTGGTTTCTGCTGTTGAAATATGTTGCTGAGGACATGATTTTGCACAATATATGTCAAATTTAGTGTAATCCAGCCACAAGTTCAAAAGATATAGCCATTTGTACAAAAAGTGCTTATGTCACTGAGTTGAAGCGTGTTTGATTAGGAGTGGAAACAACTAATGAGTTTCATCGAGCTGGTTTCTGCTATTGATATATGGTGTTGAGGACATGATTCTGAACAATATATGTCAAATTTAGTGTAATCCCATTACAAGTTCAAAAGATATAGCTATTCGTTCAAAAAATTATTATCTCACCCAGTTGAAGCGTTTTTATTCAGAGTGGAAATAACTAATGTATTTCAACAAACTGGTTTCTGCTGTAGGAATATGTTGTTTAGGACATGATTCTGCAAAATGTATGTCAAATTCAGTGTAGTCCCATCCTAAGTTCAATGATATAGCCATTCGTTCGAAAAGTGCTTATCTCACTGAGTTGAAGCGTTTTTGATTAGGAGTGGAAATAACTAATGAATTTCATCAAGCTGGTTTCTTCTGTTGAAATATGTTGTTGAGGACATGATTCTGCACAACATATGTCAAATTTAGTGTAATCCAGCCACAAGTTCAAAAGATATAGCCATTTGTACAAAAAGTGCTTATGTCACTGAGTTGAAGCGTGTTTGATTAGGAGTGGAAACAACTAATGAGTTTCATCGAGCTGGTTTCTGCTGTTGAAATCTGTTGTTTAGGACATGATTCTGCACAATATATGTCAAATTTAGTGTAATCCCATTACATGTTCAAAAGATAAAACTATTCGTTCAAAAAGTTATTATCTCACCCAGTTGAAGCGTTTTTTATTCAGAGTGGAAATAACTAATGTATTTCAACAAACTGGTTTCTGCTGTAGGAATATGTTGTTTAGGACATGATTCTGCAAAATGTATGTCAAATTCAGTGTAATCCCATCACAAGTTCAAAAGATATAGCCATTCGTTCAAAAAGTGGTTATCTCACTGAGTTGAAGCGTTTTTGATTAGGACTGGAAATAACTAATGAATTTCATCAAGCTGGTTTCTGCTGTTAAAATATGTTGTTTAGGACACTATTCTGCACAACATATGTCAAATTTAGTGTAATCCAACTACATGTTCAAAAGATATATCTACTCAGTCAATAATTGCTTATCTCACCGATTTGAAGCGTTTCTATTAGGAGTGGAAATAACTCATGAATTTAATCAAGCTGGTGTCTGTTGTTGGAATATGTTGTTTAGGACATGATTCTGCCCAATATATGTCAAATTCAGTGTAATCCCATCACAAGTTCAAAACACATATCCACTCAGTCAATATGTGCTTATCTCACTGAGTTGAAGCGTTTTTGATTAGGAGTGGAAATAACTAATGAATTTCATCAAGCTGGTTTCTGCTGTTGAAATATGTTGTTTAGGACATGATTCTGCACAATATATGTCAAATTCAGTGTAGTCCCATCACAAGTTCAAAAGATATAGCCATTCTTTCGAAAAGTGCTTATCTCACTGAGTTGAAGCGTTTTTGATTAGGAGTGGAAATAACTAATGAATTTCATCAAGCTGGTTTCTGCTGTTGAAATATGTTGTTTAGGACATGATTCTTCACAACATATGTAAAATTTAGTGTAATCCAACTGCATGTTCAAAAGATATAACCACTCAGTCAATAAGTGCTTATCTCACCGAGTTGAAGCGTCTTTGTTTAGGAGTGGAAATAACTAATGAATTTCATCAAGCTGGTTTCTGCTGTTGAAATATGTTGCTGAGGACATGATTCTGCACAATATATGTCAAATTTAGTGTAATCCAACTACAAGTTCAAAAGATATATCAGCTCAGTCAATAAGTGCTTATCTCACCGATTTGAAGCGTTTCTGATTAGGAGTGGAAATAACTAATGAATTTCATCAAGATGGTTACTGCTGTTGGAATATGTTGTTTAGGACATGATTTTGCACAATATGTGTCAAATTCAGTGTAATCCCATCACAAGTTAAAAAGATATAGCCATTCGTTCAAAAAGTGCTTATCTCACCGAGTTGAAGCGTTTTTGATTAGGAGTGGAAACAACTAATGAATTTCATTGAGCTGGTTTCTGCTATTGATATATGGTGTTGAGGACATGATTCTGAACAATATATGTCAAATTTAGTGTAATCCCATCACAAGATCAAAAGATATAGCTATTCGTTCAAAAAGTTATAATCTCACCCAGTTGAAGCGTTTTTTATTCAGAGTGGAAATAACTAATGTATTTCAACAAACTGGTTTCTGCTGTAGGAATATGTTGTTTAGGACATGATTCTGCAAAATGTATGTCAAATTCAGTGTAATCCCATCACAAGTTCAAAAGATATAGCCATTCGTTCAAAAAGTGGTTATCTCACTGAGTTGAAGCGTTTTTGATTAGGCCTGGAAATAACTAATGAATTTCCTCAATCTGGTTTCTGCTGTTAAAATATGTTGTTTAGGACACTATTCTGCACAACATATGTAAAATTTAGTGTAATCCAACTACATGTTCAAAAGATATATCCACTCAGTCAATAATTGCTTATCTCACCGATTTGAAGCGTTTCTGATTAGGAGTGGAAATAACTCATGAATTTTATCAAGCTGGTGTCTGTTGTTGGAATATGTTGTTTAGGACATGATTCTGCCCAATATATGTCAAATTCAGTGTAATCCCATCACAAGTTCAAAACACATATCCACTCAGTCAATATGTGCTTATCTCACTGAGTTGAAGCGTTTTTGATTAGGAGTGGAAATAACTAATGAATTTCATCAAGCTGGTTTCTGCTGTTGAAATATGTTGTTTAGGACATGATTCTGCACAATATATTTCAAATTCAGTGTAGTCCCATCACAAGTTCAAAAGATATAGCCATTCGTTCGAAAAGTGCTTATCTCACTGAGTTGAAGCGTTTTTGATTAGGATTGGAAATAACTAATGAATTTCATCAAGCTGGGTTCTGCTGTTGAAATATGTTGTTTAGGACATTATTCTTCACAACATATGTCAAATTTAGTGTAATCCAACTACATGTTCAAAAGATATAACCACTCAGTCAATAAGTGCTTATCTCACCGAGTTGAAGCGTCTTTGTTTAGGAGTGGAAATAACTAATGAATTTCATCAAGCTGGTTTCTGCTGTTGAAATATGTTGCTGAGGACATGATTCTGCACAATATATGTCAAATTTAGTGTAATCCAACTACAAATTCAAAAGATATATCAGCTCAGTCAATAAGTGCTTATCTCACCGATTTGAAGCGTTTCTGATTAGGAGTGGAAATAACTAATGAATTTCATCAAGATGGTTACTGCTGTTGGAATATGTTGTTTAGGACATGATTTTGCACAATATGTGTCAAATTCAGTGTAATCCCATCACAAGTTAAAAAGATATAGCCATTCGTTCAAAAAGTGCTTATCTCACCGAGTTGAAGCGTTTTTGATTAGGAGTGGAAACAACTAATGAATTTCCTCAAGCTGGTTTCTGCTGTTGGAATCTGTTGTTTAGGACATGATTCTGCACAATATATGTCAAATTTAGTGTAATCCAACTACATGTTCAAAAGACATATCCACTGAGTCAATAATTGCTTATCTCACCGATTTGAAGCGTTTTTGATTCGGAGTGGAAATAACTAATGAATTTCCTCAAGCTGGTTTCTGCTGTAGGAATATGTTTTTTAGGACATGATTCTGCACAATATATGTCAAATTTAGTGTAATCCCATCACAAGATCAAAAGATATAGCTATTCGTTCAAAAAGTTATTATCTCACCCAGTTGAAGCGTTTTTTATTCAGAGTGGAAATAACTAATGTATTTCAACAAACAGGTTTCTGCTGTAGGAATATGTTGTTTAGGACATGATTCTGCAAAATGTATGTCAAATTCAGTGTAATCCCATCACAAGTTCAAAAGATATAGCCATTCGTTCAAAAAGTGGTTATCTCACTGAGTTGAAGCGTTTTTGATTAGGCCTGGAAATAACTAATGAATTTCCTCAATCTGGTTTCTGCTGTTAAAATATGTTGTTTAGGACACTATTCTGCACAACATATGTAAAATTTAGTGTAATCCAACTACATGTTCAAAAGATATATCCACTCAGTCAATAATTGCTTATCTCACCGATTTGAAGCGTTTCTGATTAGGAGTGGAAATAACTCATGAATTTGATCAAGCTGGTGTCTGTTGTTGGAATATGTTGTTTAGGACATGATTCTGCCCAATATATGTCAAATTCAGTGTAATCCCATCACAAGTTCAAAACACATATCCACTCAGTCAATATGTGCTTATCTCACTGAGTTGAAGCGTTTTTGATTAGGAGTGGAAATAACTAATGAATTTCATCAAGCTGGTTTCTGCTGTTGAAATATGTTGTTTAGGACATGATTCTGCACAATATATGTCAAATTCAGTGTAGTCCCATCACAAGTTCAAAAGATATAGCCATTCGTTCGAAAAGTGCTTATCTCACTGAGTTGAAGTGTTTTTGATTAGGATTGGAAATAACTAATGAATTTCATCAAGCTGGGTTCTGCTGTTAAAATATGTTGTTTAGGACACTATTCTGCACAACATATGTAAAATTTAGTGTAATCCAACTACATGTTCAAAAGATATATCCACTCAGTCAATAATTGCTTATCTCACCGATTTGAAGCGTTTCTGATTAGGAGTGGAAATAACTCATGAATTTGATCAAGCTGGTGTCTGTTGTTGGAATATGTTGTTTAGGACATGATTCTGCCCAATATATGTCAAATTCAGTGTAATCCCATCACAAGTTCAAAACACATATCCACTCAGTCAATATGTGCTTATCTCACTGAGTTGAAGCGTTTTTGATTAGGAGTTGAAATAACTAATGAATTTCATCAAGCTGGTTTCTGCTGTTGAAATATGTTGTTTAGGACATGATTCTGCACAATATATTTCAAATTCAGTGTAGTCCCATCACAAGTTCAAAAGATATAGCCATTCGTTCGAAAAGTGCTTATCTCACTGAGTTGAAGCGTTTTTGATTAGGATTGGAAATAACTAATGAATTTCATCAAGCTGGGTTCTGCTGTTGAAATATGTTGTTTAGGACATTATTCTTCACAACATATGTCAAATTTAGTGTAATCCAACTACATGTTCAAAAGATATAACCACTCAGTCAATAGGTGCTTATCTCACCGAGTTGAAGCGTCTTTGTTTAGGAGTGGAAATAACTAATGAATTTCATCAAGCTGGTTTCTGCTGTTGAAATATGTTGCTGAGGACATGATTCTGCACAATATATGTCAAATTTAGTGTAATCCAACTACAAATTCAAAAGATATATCAGCTCAGTCAATAAGTGCTTATCTCACCGATTTGAAGCGTTTCTGATTAGGAGTGGAAATAACTAATGAATTTCATCAAGATGGTTACTGCTGTTGGAATATGTTGTTTAGGACATGATTTTGCACAATATGTGTCAAATTCAGTGTAATCCCATCACAAGTTAAAAAGATATAGCCATTCGTTCAAAAAGTGCTTATCTCACCGAGTTGAAGCGTTTTTGATTAGGAGTGGAAATAACTAATGAATTTCCTCAAGCTGGTTTCTGCTGTTGGAATCTGTTGTTTAGGACATGATTCTGCACAATATATGTCAAATTTAGTGTAATCCAACTACATGTTCAAAAGACATATCCACTGAGTCAATAATTGCTTATCTCACCGATTTGAAGCGTTTTTGATTCGGAGTGGAAATAACTAATGAATTTCCTCAAGCTGGTTTCTGCTGTAGGAATATGTTTTTTAGGACATGATTCTGCACAATATATGTCAAATTTAGTGTAATCCCATCACAAGATCAAAAGATATAGCTATTCGTTCAAAAAGTTATTATCTCACCCAGTTGAAGCGTTTTTTATTCAGAGTGGAAATAACTAATGTATTTCAACAAACTGGTTTCTGCTGTAGGAATATGTTGTTTCGGACATGATTCTGCAAAATGTATGTCAAATTCAGTGTAATCCCATCACAAGTTCAAAAGATATAGCCATTCGTTCAAAAAGTGGTTATCTCACTGAGTTGAAGCGTTTTTGATTAGGCCTGGAAATAACTAATGAATTTCCTCAATCTGGTTTCTGCTGTTAAAATATGTTGTTTAGGACACTATTCTGCACAACATATGTAAAATTTAGTGTAATCCAACTACATGTTCAAAAGATATATCCACTCAGTCAATAATTGCTTATCTCACCGATTTGAAGCGTTTCTGATTAGGAGTGGAAATAACTCATGAATTTGATCAAGCTGGTGTCTGTTGTTGGAATATGTTGTTTAGGACATGATTCTGCCCAATATATGTCAAATTCAGTGTAATCCCATCACAAGTTCAAAACACATATCCACTCAGTCAATATGTGCTTATCTCACTGAGTTGAAGCGTTTTTGATTAGGAGTGGAAATAACTAATGAATTTCATCAAGCTGGTTTCTGCTGTTGAAATATGTTGTTTAGGACATGATTCTGCACAATATATGTCAAATTCAGTGTAGTCCCATCACAAGTTCAAAAGATATAGCCTTTCGTTCGAAAAGTGCTTATCTCACTGACTTGAAGTGTTTTTGATTAGGATTGGAAATAACTAATGAATTTCATCAAGCTGGGTTCTGCTGTTGAAATATGTTGTTTAGGACATTATTCTTCACAACATATGTCAAATTTAGTGTAATCCAACTACATGTTCAAAAGATATAACCACTCAGTCAATAAGTGCTTATCTCACCGAGTTGAAGCGTCTTTGTTTAGGAGTGGAAATAACTAATGAATTTCATCAAGCTGGTTTCTGCTGTTGAAATATGTTGTTGAGGACATGATTCTGAACAATATATGTCAAATTTAGTGTAATCCAACTACAAGTTCAAAAGATATATCAGCTCAGTCAATAAGTGCTTATCTCACCGATTTGAAGCGTTTCTGATTAGGAGTGGAAATAACTAATGAATTTCATCAAGATGGTTACTGCTGTTGGAATATGTTGTTTAGGACATGATTTTGCACAATATGTGTCAAATTCAGTGTAATCCCATCACAAATTAAAAAGATATAGCCATTCGTTCAAAAAGTGCTTATCTCACCGAGGTGAAGCGTTTTTGATTAGGAGTGGAAAGAACTAATGAATTTCATTGAGCTGGTTTCTGCTATTGATATATGGTGTTGAGGACATGATTCTGAACAATATGTGTCAAATTCAGTGTAATCCCATCACAAGTTAAAAAGATATAGCTATTCGTTCAAAAAGTGATTATCTCACCCAATTGAAGCGTTTTTTATTCAGAGTGGAAATAACTTTTGAATTTCATCAAGCTGGTTTCTGCTGTTGAAATATGTTGTTTAGGACATGATTCTACACAATATAAGTCAAATTCAGTGTAATCCAGCTACTTGTTTGAAAGCTATAGCCATAGGGTCAAAAAGTGCTTATCTCAACGAGTTGAAGCGTTTTTGATTAGGAGTGGTTATAACGTTTGAATTTCATCAAGCTGGTTTCTGCAGTTGAAATATGTTGTTTAGGACGTGAATCTGCACAATATAAGTCAAATTCAGTGTAATCCAGCTACTTGTTTGAAAGATATAGCCATTCGTTCAAAAAGTGCTTATCTCACCGAGTTGAAGCGTTTTTGATCAGGAGTGGCAATAACTTTTGAATTTCATCAAGGTGGTTTCTGCTGTTGAAATATGTTGTTTAGGACATGATTCTGCAAAATATATGTCAAATTTAGTGTAATCCAGCTAAAAATTTAAAAGATATAGCCATAGGGTCAAAAAGCCCTTATCTCATATAGTTGGAGCGTTTTTGATTAGGAGTGATAATAACTTTTGAATTTCATCAAGCTGGTTTCTGCTGTTGAAATATGTTGTTTAGGACATGATTCTGCACAATATATGTCAAATTTAGTGTAATCCAGCTAAAAATTTAAAAGATATAGCCATTCGTTCAAAAAGTGCTTTTCTCACCGAGTTGGAGCGTTTTTGATTAGGAGTGGCATAACTTTTGAATTTCATCAAGCTGGTTTCTGCTGTTGAAATATGTTGTTTAGGACATGATTCTGCACAATATATGTCAAATTTAGTGTAATCCAGCTACAAGTTTGAAAGATATAGCCATAGGGTCAAAAAGTGCTTATCTCATAGAGTTGGAGCGTTTTTGATTAGGAGTGGCAATAACTTTTGAATTTCATCAAGCTGGTTTCTGCTGTTGAAATATGTTGTTTAGGACATGATTCTGCAAAATATATGTCGAATTTTGTGTAATCCAGCTAAAAATTTAAAAGATATAGCCCTAGGGTCAAAAAGCCCTTATCTCATATAGTTGGAGCGTTTTTGATTAGGAGTGATAATAACTTTTGAATTTCATTCAGCTGGTTTCTGCTGTTGAAATATGTTGTTTAGGACATGATTCTGCACAATATATGTCAAATTTAGTGTAATCCAGCTACAAGTTTGAAAGATATAGCCATGGGGTCAAAAAGCGCTTATCTCATCGAGTTGGAGCATTTTTGATTAGGAGTGGCAATAACTTTTGAATTTCATCAAGCTGGTTTCTGCTGTTGAAATATGTTGTTTAGGACATGATTCTGAAAAATATATGTCAAATTTAGTGTAATCCAGGTAAAATTTTAAAAGATATAGCCATTCGTACAAAAAGTGCTTATCTCATCGAGTTGTAGCGTTTTTGATTAGGAGTGGCAATAACTTTTGAATTTCATCAAGCTGGTTTCTGCTGTTGAAATATGTTGTTTAGGACATGATTCTGCACAATATATGTCAAATTTAGTGTAATCCAGCAACAAGTTTGAAAGATATAGCCATAGGGTCAAAAAGCGCTTATCTCAACGAGTTGGAGCGTTTTTTATTACGAGTGGCAATAACTTTTGAATTTCATCAAGCTGGTTTCTGCTGTTGAAATATGTTGTTTAGGACATGATTCTGCACAATATATGTCAAATTTAGTGTAATCCAGCTACAAGTTTGAAAGATATAGCCATTGGGTCAAAAAGCGCTTATCTCATAGAGTTGGAGCGTTTTTGATTAGGAGTGGCAATAACTTTTGAATTTCATCAAGCTGGTTTCTGCTGTTGATATATGTTGTTTAGGACATGATTCTGCACAATATGTGTCAAATTTAGTGTAATCCTTTCACAGGTTCACCAGATATAGCCATTCATTCAAAAAGTACTTATCTCAACGAGTTGAAGCGTTTTTGATTAGGAGTGACAATAACTGTTGAATTTCATTCAGCTGGTTTCTGCTGTTGAAATATGTTGTTTAGGACATGATTCTGCAAAATATATGTCAAATTTAGTTTAATCCAGCTAAAAGTTTAAAAGATATAGCCATAGGGTCAAAAAGCCCTTATCTCATATATTTGGAGCGTTTTTGATGAGGAGTGGCAATAACTTTTGAATTTCATCAAGCTGGTTTCTGCTGTTGAAATATGTTGTTTAGGACATGATTCTGCACAATATATGTCAAATTTAGTGTAATCCAGCTAAAAATTTAAAAGATATAGCCATAGGGTCAAAAAGCCCTTATCTCACATAGTTGGAGCGTTTTTGATTAGGAGTGGCAATCACTTTTGAATTTCATCAAGCTGGTTTCTGCTGTTGAAATATGTATTTTAGGACATGATTCTGCACAATATATGTCAAATTTAGTTAATCCAGCAAAAATCTTAAAAGATATAGCCATTCGTTCAAAAAGTGCTTTTCTCATCGAGTTGGAGCGTTTTTGATAAGGAGTGAAATAACGTTTGAATTTCATTCAGCTGGTTTCTGCTGTTGAAATATGTTGTTAAGGACATGATTCTGCACAATATATGTCAAATTTAGTGTAATCCAGCAACAAGTTTGAAAGATATAGCCATAGGGTCAAAAAGCGCTTATCTCAACGAGTTGGAGCGTTTTTGATTAGGAGTGGCAATAACTTTTGAATTTCATCAAGCTGGTTTCTGCTTTTGAAATATGTTGTTTAGGACATGATTCTGCACAATATATGTCAAATTTAGTGTAATCCAGCTACAAGTTTGAAAGATATAGCCATGGGGTCAAAAAGCGCTTTTCTCATAGAGTTGGAGCGTTTTTGATTAGGAGTGGCAATAACTTTTGAATTTCATCAAGCTGGTTTCTGCTGTTGATATATGTTGTTTAGGACATGATTCTGCACAATATATGTCAAATTTAGTGTAATCCTTTCACAGGTTCACCAGATATAGCCATTCATTCAAAAAGTACTTATCTCAACGAGTTGAAGCGTTTTTGATTAGGAGTGACAATAACTGTTGAATTTCATTCAGCTGGTTTCTGCTGTTGAAATATGTTGTTTAGGACATGATTCTGCAAAATATATGTCAAATTTAGTGTAATCCAGCTAAAAGTTTAAAAGATATAGCCATAGGGTCAAAAAGCCCTTATCTCATATAGGTGGAGCGTTTTTGATGAGGAGTGGCAATCACTTTTGAATTTCATCAAGCTGGTTTCTGCTGTTGAAATATGTTGTTTAGGACATGATTCTGCACAATATATGTCAAATTTAGTGTAATCCAGCAACAAGTTTGAAAGATATAGCCATAGGGTCAAAAAGCGCTTATCTCAACGAGTTGGAGCGTTTTTTATTACGAGTGGGAATAACTTTTGAATTTCATCATGCTGGTTTCTGCTTTTGAAATATGTATTTTAGGACATGATTCTGCACAATATATGTCAAATTTAGTGTAATCCTTTCACAGGTTCACCAGATATAGCCATTCATTCAAAAAGTACTTATCTCAACGAGTTGAAGCGTTTTTGATTAGGAGTGACAATAACTGTTGAATTTCATTCAGCTGGTTTCTGCTGTTGAAATATGTTGTTTCGGACATGATTCTGCAAAATATATGTCAAATTTAGTGTAATCCAGGTAAAATTTTAAAAGATATAGCCATTCGTTCAAAAAGTGCTTAGCTCATCGAGTTGTAGCGTTTTTGATTAGGAGTGGCAATAACTTTTGAATTTCATCAAGCTGGTTTCTGCTGTTGAAATATGTTGTTTAGGACATGATTCTGCACAATATATGTCAAATTTAGTGTAATCCAGCAACAAGTTTGAAAGATATAGCCATAGGGTCAAAAAGCGCTTATCTCAACGAGTTGGAGCGTTTTTTATTACGAGTGGCAATAACTTTTGAATTTCATCAAGCTGGTTTCTGCTGTTGAAATATGTTGTTTAGGACATGATTCTGCACAATATATGTCAAAATTAGTGTAATCCCTTCACAGGTTCACAACATATAGCCATTCGTTCAAAAAGTGCTTATCTCACCGAGTTGAAGCGTTTTTGATAAGGAGTGATAAAAACTTTAGAATTTCATTCAGCTGGTTTCTGCTTTTGAAATACGTTGTTTAGGGCATGATTCTGCACAATATATGTCAAATTTAGTGTAGTCCCTTCACAGGTTCACAAGATATAGCCATTCGATCAAAATGTGCTTATCTCACAGTGTAGAAGCGTTTTTGATTAGGAGTGGAAATAACTTTTTAATTTCATCAAGCTGGTTTCTGCTGTTGAAATATGTTGTTTAGGACATGATTCTGCATAATATTAGTCAAATTCAGTGTAATCCAGCAACAAGTTTGAGAGATATAGCCATAGGGTCAAAAAGCGATTATCTCATCGAGTTGGAGCGTTTTTGATTAGGAGTGGCAATAACCTATGAATTTCATCAAGCTGGTTTCTGCCGATGAAATATGTTGTTCAGGACATGATTCTGCACAATATATGTCAAATTTAGTGTAATCCTTTCACAGGTTCACCAGATATAGCCATTCATTCAAAAAGTACTTATCTCAACGAGTTGAAGCGTTTTTGATTAGGAGTGACAATAACTGTTGAAATTCATTCAGCTGGTTTCTGTTGTTGAAATATGTTGTTTAGGACATGATTCTGCAACATATATGTCAAATTTAGTGTAATTAAGCTAAAAGTTTAAAAGATATAGCCATAGGGTCAAAAAGTGCTTATCTCATCGAGTTGTAGCGTTTTTGATTAGGAGTGGCAATAACTTTTGAATTTCATCAAGCTGGTTTCTGCTGTTGAAATATGTTGTTTAGGACATGATTCTGCACAATATATGTCAAATTTAGTGTAATCCAGCTACAAGTTTGAAAGATATAGCCATTGGTTCAAAAAGTGCTTTTCTCATCGAGTTGGAGCGTTTTTGATAAGGAGTGATAATAACTTTTGAATTTCATTCAGCTGGTTTCTGCTTTTGAAATACGTTGTTTAGGACATGATTCTGCACAATATATGTCAAATTTAGTGTAATTCAACTAAAAATTTAAAAGATATAGCCATAGGGTCAAAAAGTGCTAATCTCATCGAGTTGGAGCGTTTTAGATTAGGAGTGGCATAACTTTTGAATTTCATCAAGCTGGTTTCTGCTGTTGAAATATGTTGTTTAGGACATGATTCTGCACAATATATGTCAAATTTAGTGTAATCCAGCTACAAGTTTGAAAGATATAGCCATAGGGTCAAAAAGCGCTTATCTCATAGAGTTGGAGCGTTTTTGATTAGGAGTGGCAATAACTTTTGAATTTTATCAAGCTGGTTTCTGCTGTTGAAATATGTTGTTTAGGACATGATTCTGCAAAATATATGTCAAATTTAGTGTAATCCAGCTAAAAATTTAAAAGATATAGCCATAGGGTCAAAAAGCCCTTATCTCATATAGTTGGAGCTTTTTTGATTAGGAGTGATAATAACTTTTGAATTTCATCAAGCTGGTTTCTGCTGTTGAAATATGTTGTTTAGGACATGATTCTGCACAATATATGTCAAATTTAGTGTAATCCACCTAAAAATTTAAAAGATATAGCCATTCGTTCAAAAAGTGCTTTTCTCATCGAGTTGGAGCGTTTTTGATAAGGAGTGATAATAACTTTTGAATTTCATTCAGCTGGTTTCTGCTTTTGAAATACGTTGTTTAGGACATGATTCTGCACAATATATGTCAAATTTAGTGTAGTCCCTTCACAGGTTCACAAGATATAGCCATTCGATCAAAATGTGCTTATCTCACCGTGTAGAAGCGTTTTTGATTAGGAGTGGAAATAACTTTTTAATTTCATCAAGCTGGTTTCTGCTGTTGAAATATTTTGTTTAGGACATGATTCTGCATAATATAAGTCAAATTCAGTGTAATCCAGCAACAAGTTTGAGAGATATAGCCATAGGGTCAAAAAGCGATTATCTCATCGAGTTGGAGCGTTTTTGATTAGGAGTGGCAATAACCTATGAATTTCATCAAGCTGGTTTCTGCCGATGAAATATGTTGTTCAGGACATGATTCTGCACAATATATTTCAAATTTAGTGTAATCCTTTCACAGGTTCACCAGATATAGCCATTCATTCAAAAAGTACTTATCTCAACGAGTTGAAGCGTTTTTGATTAGGAGTGACAATAACTGTTGAATTTCATTCAGCTCGTTTCTGTTGTTGAAATATGTTGTTTAGGACATGATTCTGCAACATATATGTCAAATTTAGTGTAATTCAGCTAAAAGTTTAAAAGATATAGCCATAGGGTCAAAAAGTGCTTATCTCATCGAGTTGTAGCGTTTTTTAATAGGAGTGGCAATAACTTTTGAATTTCATCAAGCTGGTTTCTGCTTTTGAAATATGTTGTTTAGGACATGATTCTGCACAATATATGTCAAATTTAGTGTAATCCAGCTACAAGTTTGAAAGATATAGCCATTGGGTCAAAAAGCGCTTATCTCATAGAGTTGGAGTGTTTTTGATTAGGAGTGGCAATAACTTTTGAATTTCATCAAGCTGGTTTCTGCTGTTGAAATATGTTGTTTAGGACATGATTCTGCACAATATATGTCAAAATTAGTGTAATCCCTTCACAGGTTCACAACATATAGCCATTCGTTCAAAAAGTGCTTATCTCACCGAGTTGAAGCGTTTTTGATAAGGAGTGATAATAACTTTAGAATTTCATTCAGCTGGTTTCTGCTGTTGAAATATGTTGTTTAGGACATGATTCTGCACAATATATGTCAAATAGTTTAGTCCCTTCACAGGTTCACAAGATATAGCCATTCGTTCAAAATGGGCTTATCTCACCGAGTAGAAGCGTTTTTGATTAGGAGTGGAAATAACTTTTTAATTTCATCAAGCTGGTTTCTGCTGTTGAAATATGTTGTTTAGGACATGATTCTGCATAATATAAGTCAAATTCAGTGTAATCCAGCAACAAGTTTGAAAGATATAGCCATAGGGTCAAAAAGCGATTATCTCATCGATTTGGCGCGTTTTTGATTAGGAGTGGCAATAACCTATGAATTTCATCAAGCTGGTTTCTGCCGATGAAATATGTTGTTTAGGACATGATTCTACACAATATATGTCAAATTTAGTGTAATCCTTTCACAGGTTCACCAGATATAGCCATTCATTCAAAAAGTACTTATCTCAACGAGTTGAAGCGTTTTTGATTAGGAGTGACAATAACTGTTGAATTTCATTCAGCTGGTTTCTGTTGTTGAAATATGTTGTTTAGGACATGATTCTGCAACATATATGTCAAATTTAGTGTAATTCAGCTAAAAGTTTAAAAGATATAGCCATAGGGTCAAAAAGTGCTTATCTCATCGAGTTGTAGCGTTTTTTGAATAGGAGTGGCAATAACTTTTGAATTTCATCAAGCTGGTTTCTGTTGTTGAAATATGTTGTTTAGGACATGATTCTGCACAATATATGTCAAATTTAGTGTAATCCAGCTAAAAATTTAAAAGATATAGCCATTCGTTCAAAAAGTGCTTTTCTCATCTAGTTGGAGCGTTTTTGATAAGGAGTGATAATAACTTTTGAATTTCATTCAGCTGGTTTCTGCTTTTGAAATACGTTGTTTAGGACATGATTCTGCACAATATATGTCAAATTTAGTGTAGTCCCTTCACAGGTTCACAAGATATAGCCATTCGATCAAAATGTGCTTATCTCACCGTGTAGAAGCGTTTTTGATTAGGAGTGGAAATAACTTTTTAATTTCATCAAGCTGGTTTCTGCTGTTGAAATATGTTGTTTAGGACATGATTCTGCATAATATAAGTCAAATTCAGTGTAATCCAGCAACAAGTTTGAGAGATATAGCCATAGGGTCAAAAAGCGATTATCTCATCGAGTTGGAGCGTTTTTGATTAGGAGTGGCAATAACCTATGAATTTCATCAAGCTGGTTTCTGCCGATGAAATATGTCGTTCAGGACATGATTCTGCACAATATATGTCAAATTTAGTGTAATCCTTTCACAGGTTCACCAGATATAGCCATTCATTCAAAAAGTACTTATCTCAACGAGTTGAAGCGTTTTTGATACTAGTGACAATAACTGTTGAATTTCATTCAGCTGGTTTCTGTTGTTGAAATATGTTGTTTAGGACATGATTCTGCAACATATATGTCAAATTTAGTGTAATACAGCTAAAAGTTTAAAAGATATAGCCATAGGGTCAAAAAGTGCTTATCTCATCGACTTGTAGCGTTTTTTAATTGGAGTGGCAATAACTTTTGAATTTCATCAAGCTGGTTTCTGCTTTTGAAATATGTTGTTTAGGACATGATTCTGCACAATATATGTCAAATTTAGTGTAATCCAGCTACAAGTTTGAAAGATATAGCCATTGGGTCAAAAAGCGCTTATCTCATAGAGTTGGAGTGTCTTTGATTAGGAGTGGCAATAACTTTTGAATTTCATCAAGCTGGTTTCTGCTGTTGAAATATGTTGTTTAGGACATGATTCTGCACAATATATGTCAAAATTAGTGTAATCCCTTCACAGGTTCACAACATATAGCCATTCGTTCAAAAAGTGCTTATCTCACCGAGTTGAAGCGTTTTTGATAAGGAGTGATAATAACTTTAGAATTTCATTCAGCTGGTTTCTGCTGTTGAAATATGTTGTTTAGGACATGATTCTGCACAATATATGTCAAATAGTTTAGTCCCTTCACAGGTTCACAAGATATAGCCATTCGTTCAAAATGTGCTTATCTCACCGAGTAGAAGCGTTTTTGATTAGGAGTGGAAATAACTTTTTAATTTCATCAAGCTGGTTTCTGCTGTTGAAATATGTTGTTTAGGACATGATTCTGCACAATATATGTCAAATTTAGTGTAATCCAGCTAAAAATTTAAAAGATATAGCCATTCGTTCAAAAAGTGCTTTTCTCATCTAGTTGGAGCGTTTTTGATAAGGAGTGATAATAACTTTTGAATTTCATTCAGCTGGTTTCTGCTTTTGAAATACGTTCTTTAGGACATGATTCTGCACAATATATGTCAAATTTAGTGTAATCCAACTAAAAATTTAAAAGATATAGCCATAGGGTCAAAAAGTGCTTATCTCATCGAGTTGGAGCGTTTTTGATTACGAGTGGCATAACTTTTGAATTTCATCAAGCTGGTTTCTGCTGTTGAAATATGTTGTTTAGGACATGATTCTGCACAATATATGTCAAATTTAGTGTAATCCAGCTACAAGTTTGAAAGATATAGCCATAGGGTCAAAAAGCGCTTATCTCATAGAGTTGGAGCGTTTTTGATTAGGAGTGGCAATAACTTTTGAATTTCATCAAGCTGGTTTCTGCTGTTGAAATATGTTGTTTAGGACATGATTCTGCAAAATATATGTCAAATTTAGTGTAATCCAGCTAAAAATTTAAAAGATATAGCCATAGGGTCAAAAAGCCCTTATCTCATATAGTTGGAGCGTTTTTGATTAGGAGTGATAATAACTTTTGAATTTCATCAAGCTGGTTTCTGCTGTTGAAATATGTTGTTTAGGACATGATTCTGCACAATATATGTCAAATTTAGTGTAATCCAGCTAAAAATTTAAAAGATATAGCCATTCGTTCAAAAAGTGCTTTTCTCATCGAGTTGGAGCGTTTTTGATAGGGAGTGATAATAACTTTTGAATTTCATTCAGCTGGTTTCTGCTTTTGAAATACGTTGTTTAGGACATGATTCTGCACAATAGATTTCAAATTTAGTGTAATCCAACTAAAAATTTAAAAGATATAGCCATAGGGTCAAAAAGTGCTTATCTCATCGAGTTGGAGCGTTTTTGATTAGGAGTGGCATAACTTTTGAATTTCATCAAGCTGGTTTCTGCTGTTGAAATATGTTGTTTAGGACATGATTCTGCACAATATATGTCAAATTTAGTGTAATCCAGCTACAAGTTTGAAAGATATAGCCATAGGGTCAAAAAGCGCTTATCTCATAGAGTTGGAGCGTTTTTGATTAGGAGTGGCAATAACTTTTGAATTTCATCAAGCTGGTTTCTGCTGTTGAAATATGTTGTTTAGGACATGATTCTGCACAATATATGTCAAATTTAGTGTAATCCAGCTAAAAATTTAAAAGATATAGCCATTCGTTCAAAAAGTGCTTTTCTCATCGAGTTGGAGCGTTTTTGATAAGGAGTGATAATAACTTTTGAATTTCATTCAGCTGGTTTCTGCTTTTGAAATACGTTGTTTAGGACATGATTCTGCACAATATATGTCAAATTTAGTGTAATACAACTAAAAATATAAAAGATATAGCCATAGGGTCAAAAAGTGCTTATCTCATCGAGTAGGAGCGTTTTTGATTAGGAGTGGCATAACTTTTGAATTTCATCAAGCTGGTTTCTGCCGTTGAAATATGTTGTTCAGGACATGATTCTGCACAATGTATGTCAAATTCAGTGTAATCCAGCTACAAGTTTGAAAGATATAGCCATAGGGTCAAAAAGCGCTTATCTCATAGAGTTGGAGCGTTTTTGATTAGGAGTGGCAATAACTTTTGAATTTCATCAAGCTGGTTTCTGCTGTTGAAATATGTTGTTTAGGACATGATTCTGCACAATATATGTCAAATTTAGTGTAATCCAGCCACAAGTTTGAAAGATATAGCCATTGGGTCAAAAAGCGCTTATCTCATAGAGTTGGAGCGTTTTTGATTAGGAGTGGCAATAACTTTAGAATTTCATCAAGCTGGTTTCTGCTGTTGATATATGTTGTTTAGGACATGATTCTGCACAATATATGTCAAATTTAGTGTAATCCTTTCACAGGTTCACCAGATATAGCCATTCATTCAAAAAGTACTTATCTCAACGAGTTGAAGCGTTTTTGATTAGGAGTGACAATATCTGTTGAATTTCATTCAGCTGGTTTCTGCTGTTGAAATATGTTGTTTAGGACATGATTCTGCAAAATATATGTCAAATTTAGTGTAATCCAGCTAAAAGTTTAAAAGATATAGCCATAGGGTAAAAAAGCCCTTATCTCATAATGTTGGAGCGTTTTTGATTAGGAGTGGCAATAACTTTTGAATTTCATCAAGCTAGTTTCTGCTGTTGAAATATGTTGTTTAGGACATGATTCTCCACACTATATGTCAAATTTAGTGTAATCCAGCAACAAGTTTGAAAGATATAGCCATAGGGTCAAAAAGCGCTTATCTCAACGAGTTTGAGCGTTTTTTATTACGAGTGGCAATAACTTTTGACTTTCATCAAGCTGGTTTCTGCTGTTGATATATGTTGTTTAGGACATGATTCTGCACAATATATGTCAAATTTAGTGTAATCCTTTCACAGTTTCACCAGATATAGCCAATCATTCAAAAAGTACTTATCTCAACGAGTTGAAGCGTTTTTGATTAGGAGTGACAATAACTGTTGAATTTCATTCAGCTGGTTTCTGCTTTTGAAATACGTTGTTTAGGACATGATTCTGCACAATATATGTCAAATTTAGTGTAATCCAACTAAAAATATAAAAGATATAGCCATAGGGTCAAAAAGTGCTTATCTCATCGAGTTGGAGCGTTTTTGATTAGGAGTGGCATAACTTTTGAATTTCATCAAGCTGGTTTCTGCCGTTGAAATATGTTGTTCAGGACATGATTCTGCACAATATATGTCAAATTCAGTGTAATCCAGCAACAAGTTTGAAAGATATAGCCATAGGGTCAAAAAGCCCTTATCTCATATAGTTGGAGCGTTTTTGATTAGGAGTGGCAATAACTTTTGAATTTCATCAAGCTAGTTTCTGCTGTTGAAATATGTTGTTTAGGACATGATTCTGCACAATATATGTCAAATTTAGTGTAATCCAGCAACAAGTTTGAAAATTATAGCCATAGGGTCAAAAAGCGCTTATCTCAACGAGTTGGAGCGTTTTTAATTACGAGTGGCAATAACTTTTGACTTTCATCATGCTGGTTTATGCTTTTGAAATATGTTGTTTAGGACATGATTTTGCACAATATATGTCAAATTTAGTGTAATCCAGCTACAACTTTGAAAGATATAGCCATTGGGTCAAAAAGCGCTTATCTCAACGAGTTGGAGCGTTTTTTATTAGGAGTGGCAATAACTTTTGAATTTCATCAAGCTGGTTTCTGCTTTTGAAATATGTTGTTTAGGACATGATTCTGCACAATATATGTCAAATTTAGTGTAATCCAGCTACAAGTTTGAAAGATATAGCCATTGGGTCAAAAAGCGCTTATCTCATAGAGTTGGAGCGTTTTTGATTAGGAGTGGCAATAACTTTTGAATTTCATCAAGCTGGTTTCTGCTGTTGATATATGTTGTTTAGGACATGATTCTGCACAATATATGTCAAATTTAGTGTAATCCTTTCACAGGTTCACCAGATATAGCCATTCATTCAAAAAGTACTTATCTCAACGAGTTGAAGCGTTTTTGATTAGGAGTGACAATATCTGTTGAATTTCATTCAGCTGGTTTCTGCTGTTGAAATATGTTTTTTAGGACATGATTCTGCAAAATATATGTCAAATTTAGTGTAATCCAGCTAAAAGTTTAAAAGATATAGCCATAGGGTCAAAAAGCCCTTATCTCATATAGTTGGAGCGTTTTTGATTAGGAGTGGCAATAACTTTTGAATTTCATCAAGCTAGTTTCTGCTGTTGAAATATGTTGTTTAGGACATGATTCTGCACAATATATGTCAAATTTAGTGTAATCCAGCAACAAGTTTGAAAATTATAGCCATAGGGTCAAAAAGCGCTTATCTCAACGAGTTGGAGCGTTTTTTATTACGAGTGGCAATAACTTTTGACTTTCATCATGCTGGTTTATGCTTTTGAAATATGTTGTTTAGGACATGATTCTGCACAATATATGTCAAATTTAGTGTAATCCAGCTACAAGTTTGAAAGATATAGCCATTGGGTCAAAAAGCGCTTATCTCATAGAGTTGGAGCATTTTTGATTAGGAGTGGCAATAACTTTTGAATTTCATCAAGCTGGTTTCTGCTGTTGATATGTGTTGTTTAGGACATGATTCTGCACAATATATGTCAAATTTAGTGTAATCCTTTCACAGGTTCACCAGATATAGCCATTCATTCAAAAAGTACTTATCTCAACGAGTTGAAGCGTTTTTGATTAGGATTGACAATAACTGTTGAATTTCATTCAGCTGGTTTCTGCTGTTGAAATATGTTGTTTAGGACATGATTCTGCAAAATATATGTCAAATTTAGTGTAATCCAGGTTAAAGTTTAAAAGATATAGCCATAGGGTCAAAAAGTGCTTATCTCATAGAGTTGTAGCGTTTTTGATTAGGAGTGGCAATAACTTTTGAATTTCATCAAGCTGGTTTCTGCTGTTGAAAAATTGTTGTTTAGGACATGATTCTGCACAATATATGTCAAATTTAGTGTAATCCAGCAACAAGTTTGAAAGATATAGCCATAGGGTCAAAAAGCGCTTATCTCATAGAGTTGGAGCGTTTTTGATTAGGAGTGGCAATAACTTTTGAATTTCATCAAGCTGGTTTCTGCTGTTGAAATATGTTGTTTAGGACATGATTCTGCACAATATATGTCAAATTTAGTGTAATCCAGCTACAAGTTTGAAAGATATAGCCATTGGGTCAAAAAGCGCTTATCTCATAGAGTTGGAGCGTTTTTGATTAGGAGTGGCAATAACTTTTGAATTTCATCAAGCAGGTTTCTGATGTTGAAATATGTTTTTTAGGACATGATTCTGCACAATATATGTCAAATTTAGTGTAATCCCTTCACAGGTTCACAAGATATAGCCATTCGTTCAAAAAGTGCTTATCTCATCGAGTTGAAGCGTTTTTGATTAGGAGTGATAATAACTTTTGAATTTCATCAAGCTGGTTTCTGCTGTTGAAATATGTTTTTTAGGACATGATTCTGCACAATATATGTCAAATTTAGTGTAATCCCTTCACAGGTTCACAAGATATAGCCATTCGTTCAAAAAGTGCTTATCTCATCGAGTTGAAGCGTTTTTGATTAGGAGTGATAATAACTTTTGACTTTCATTCAGCTGGTTTCTGCTGTTGAAATATGTTGTTTAGGACATGATTCTGCACAATATATGTCAAATTTAGTGTAATCCAGCTACAAGTTTGAAAGATATAGCCATAGGGTCAAAAAGCGCTTATGTCAACGAGTTGGAGCGTTTTTGATTAGGAGTGGCAATAACTTTTGGATTTCATCAATCTGGTTTCTGCCGTTGAAATATGTTGTTTAGGACATGATTCTGCACAATATATGTCAAATTTAGTGTAATCCCTTCACAGGTTCACAAGATATAGCCATTCGTTCAAAAAGTGCCTATCTCACCGAGTTGAAGTGTTTTTGATAAGGAGTGATAATAACTTTTGAATTTCATTCAGCTGGTTTCTGCTGTTGAAATATGTTGTTTAGGACATGATTCTGCACAATATATGTCAAATTAAGTGTAATCCAGCTACAAGTTTGAAAGACATAGCCATAGGGTCAAAAAGCGCTTATCTCATCGAGTTGGAGCATTTTTGATTAGGAGTGGCAATAACTTTAGAATTTCATCAAGCTGGTTTCTGCTGTTGAAATATGTTGTTTAGGACATGATTCTGCAAAATATATGTCAAATTTAGTGTAATCCAGCCAAAAATTTAAAAGATATAGCCATAGGGTCAAAAAGCCCTTATCTCATATAGTTGGAGCGTTTTTGATTAGGAGTGGCAATAACTTTTGCATTTCATCAAGCTGGTTTCTGCTGTTGAAATATGTTGTTTAGGACATGATTCTGCAAAATATAAGTCAAATTTAGTGTAATTCAGCCAAAAATTTCAAAGATATAGCCATTCGTTCAAAAAGTGCTTTTCTCATCAAGTTGGAGCGTTTTTGATAAGGAGTGATAATAACTTTTGAATTTCATTCAGCTGGTTTTTGCTGTTGAAATATGTTGTTTAGGACATGATTCTGCACATTATATGTCAAATTTAGTGTAATCCAGCAACAAGTTTGAAAGATATAGCCATAGGGTCAAAAAGCGCTTATCTCATCGAGTTGGAGCGTTTTTTATTAGGAGTGGCAATAACTTTTGAATTTCATCAAGCTGGTTTCGGCTTTTGAAATATGTTGTTTAGGACATGATTCTGCACAATATATGCCAAATTTAGTGTAATCCAGCTACAAGTTTGAAAGATATAGCCATTGGGTCAAAAAGCGCTTATCTCATAGAGTTGGAGCGTTTTTGATTAGGAGTGGCAATAACTTTTGACTTTCATCAAGCTGGTTTCTGCCGTTGAAATATGTTGTTTAGGACATGATTCTGCACAATATATGTCAAATTTAGTGTAATCCCTTCACAGGTTCACAAGATATAGCCATTCGTTCAAAAAGTGCTTATCTCACCGAGTTGAAGTGTTTTTGATAAGGAGTGATAATAACTTTTGAATTTCATTCAGCTGGTTTCTGCTGTTGAAATATGTTGTTTAGGACATGATTCTGCACAATATATGTCAAATTAAGTGTAATCCAGCTACAAGTTTGAAAGACATAGCCATAGGGTCAGAAAGCGCTTATCTCATCGAGTTGGATTATTTTTGATTAGGAGTGGCAATAACTTTAGAATTTCATCAAGGTGGTTTCTGCTGTTGAAATATGTTGTTTAGGACATGATTCTGCAAAATATATGTCAAATTTAGTGTAATCCAGCCAAAAATTTAAAAGATATAGCCATAGGGTCAAAAAGCCCTTATCTCATATAGTTGGAGCGTTTTTGATTAGGAGTGGCAATAACTTTTGCATTTCATCAAGCTGGTTTCTGCTGTTGAAATATGTTGTTTAGGACATGATTCTGCAAAATATAAGTCAAATTTAGTGTAATTCAGCTAAAAATTTCAAAGATATAGCCATTCGTTCAAAAAGTGCTTTTCTCATCAAGTTGGAGCGTTTTTGATAAGGAGTGATAATAACTTTTGAATTTCATTCAGCTGGTTTTTGCTGTTGAAATATGTTGTTTAGGACATGATTCTGCACATTATATGTCAAATTTAGTGTAATCCAGCAACAAGTTTGAAAGATATAGCCATAGGGTCAAAAAGCGCTTATCTCATCGAGTTGGAGCGTTTTTTATTAGGAGTGGCAATAACTTTTGAATTTCATCAAGCTGGTTTCGGCTTTTGAAATATGTTGTTTAGGACATGATTCTGCACAATATATGCCAAATTTAGTGTAATCCAGCTACAAGTTTGAAAGATATAGCCATTGGGTCAAAAAGCGCTTATCTCATAGAGTTGGAGCGTTTTTGATTAGGAGTGGCAATAACTTTTGACTTTCATCAAGCTGGTTTCTGCCGTTGAAATATGTTGTTTAGGACATGATTCTGCACAATATATGTCAAATTTAGTGTAATCCCTTCACAGGTTCACAAGATATAGCCATTCGTTCAAAAAGTGCTTATCTCACCGAGTTGAAGTGTTTTTGATAAGGAGTGATAATAACTTTTGAATTTCATTCAGCTGGTTTCTGCTGTTGAAATATGTTGTTTAGGACATGATTCTGCACAATATATGTCAAATTAAGTGTAATCCAGCTACAAGTTTGAAAGACATAGCCATAGGGTCAAAAAGCGCTTATCTCATCGAGTTGGAGCGTTTTTGATTAGGAGTGGCAATAACTTTAGAATTTCATCAAGCTGGTTTCTGCTGTTGAAATATGTTGTTTAGGACATGATTCTGCAAAATATATGTCAAATTTAGTGTAATCCAGCCAAAAATTTAAAAGATATAGCCATGGGGTCAAAAAGCCCTTATCTCATATAGTTGGAGCGTTTTTGATTAGGAGTGGCAATAACTTTTGCATTTCATCAAGCTGGTTTCTGCTGTTGAAATATGTTGTTTAGGACATGATTCTGCAAAATATAAGTCAAATTTAGTGTAATTCAGCTAAAAATTTCAAAGATATAGCCATTCGTTCAAAAAGTGCTTTTCTCATCAAGTTGGAGCGTTTTTGATAAGGAGTGATAATAACTTTTGAATTTCATTCAGCTGGTTTTTGCTGTTGAAATATGTTGTTTAGGACATGATTCTGCACATTATATGTCAAATTTAGTGTAATCCAGCAACAAGTTTGAAAGATATAGCCATAGGGTCAAAAAGCGCTTATCTCATCGAGTTGGAGCGTTTTTTATTAGGAGTGGCAATAACTTTTGAATTTCATCAAGCTGGTTTCTGCTTTTGAAATATGTTGTTTAGGACATGATTCTGCAAAATATATGTCAAATTCAGTGTAATCCAGCGAAAAATTTCAAAGATATAGCCATTCGTTCAAAAAGTGCTTTTCTCATTGAGTAGGAGCGTTTTTGATAAGGAGTGATAATAACTTTTGAATTTCATTCAGCTGGTTTTTGCTGTTGAAATATGTTGTTTAGGACATGATTCTGCACAATATATGTCAAATTTAGTGTAATCCAGCAACAAGTGTGAAAGATATAGCCATAGGGTCAAAAAGCGGTTATCTCAACGAGTTGGAGCGCTTTTTATTCGGAGTGGCAATAACTTTTGAATTTCATCAAGCTGGTTTCTGCTGTTGAAATATGTTGTTTAGGACATGATTCTGCACAATATATGTCAAATTTAGTGTAATCCAGCTACAAGTTTGAAAGATATAGCCATTGGGTCAAAAAGCGCTTATCTCATAGAGTTGGAGCGTTTTTGATTAGGAGTGGCAATAACTTTTGAATTTCATCAAGCTGGTTTCTGCTGTTGAAATATGTTGTTTAGGACATGATTCTGCACAATATATGTCAAAATTAGTGTAATCCCTTCCCAGGTTCACAACATATAGCCATTCGTTCAAAAAGTGCTTATCTCACCGAGTTGAAGCGTTTTTGATAAGGAGTGATAATAACTTTTGAATTTCATTCAGCTGGTTTCTGCTGTTGAAATATGTTGTTTAGGACATGATTCTGCACAATATATGTCAAATTTAGTGTAATCCAGCTACAAGTTTGAAAGATATAGCCATAGGGTCAAAAAGCGCTTATCTCATCGAGTTGGAGCATTTTTGATTAGGAATGGCAATAACTTTTGAATTTCATCAAGCTGGTTTCTGCTGTTGAAATATGTTGTTTAGGACATGATTCTGCAAAATATATGTCAAATTTAGTGTAATCCAGCCAAAAATTTAAAAGATATAGCCATAGGGTCAAAAAGCCCTTATCTCATCGAGTTGGAGCGTTTTTGATTAGGAGTGGCAATAACTTTTTAATTTCATCAAGGTGGTTTCTGCTGTTGAAATATGTTGTTTAGGACATGATTCTGCACAATATATGTCAAATTCAGTGTAATCCAGCGAAATATTTCAAAGATATAGCCATTCTTTCAAAAAGTGCTTTTCTCATTGAGTAGGAGCGTTTTTGATAAGGAGTGATAATAACTTTTGAATTTCATTCAGCTGGTTTCTGCTGTTGAAATATGTTGTTTAGGACATGATTCTGCACAATATATGTCAAATTCAGTGTAATCCAGCAACAAGTTTGAAAGATATAGCCATAGGGTCAAAAAGCGCTTATCTCAACGAGTTGGAGCGTTTTTTATTCGGAGTGGCAATAACTTTTGAATTTCATCAAGCTGGTTTCTGCTTTTGAAATATGTTGTTTAGGACATGATTCTGCACAATATATGTCAAATTTAGTGTAATCCAGCTACAAGTTTGAAAGATATAGCCATTGGGTCAAAAAGCGCTTATCTCATAGAGTTGGAGCGTTTTTGATTAGGAGTGGCAATAACTTTTGAATTTCATCAAGCTGGTTTCTGCTGTTGACATATGTTGTTTAGGACATGATTCTGCACAATATATATCAAATTTAGTGTAGTCCCTTCACAGGTTCACAAGATATAGCCATTCGTTCAAAATGTGCTTATCTCACTGAGTAGAAGCGTTTTTGATTAGGAATGGAAATAACTTTTTAATTTCATCAAGCTGGTTTCTGCTGTTGAAATATGTTGTTTAGGACATGATTCTGCATAATATAAGTCAAATTCAGTGTAATCCAGAAACAAGTTTGAGAGATATAGCCATAGGGTCAAAAAGCGATTATCTCATCGAGTTGGAGCGTTTTTGATTAGGAGTGGCAATAACCTATGAATTTCATCAAGCGGGTTTCTGCCGATGAAATATGTTGTTTAGGACATGATTCTGCACAATATATGTCAAATTTAGTGTAATCCTTTCACAGGTTCACCAGATATAGCCATTCATTCAAAAAGTACTTATCTCAACGAGTTGAAGCGTTTTTGATTAGGAGTGACAATAACTGTTGAATTTCATTCAGCTGGTTTCTGCTGTTGAAATATGTTGTTTAGGACATGATTCTGCAACATATATGTCAAATTTAGTGTAATTCAGCTAAAAGTTTAAAAGATATAGCCATAGGGTCAAAAAGCGCTTATCTCATCGAGTTGGAGCGTTTTTGATTAGGAGTGGCAATAACTTTTGAATTTCATCAATCTGGATTCAGCCGTTGAAATATGTTGTTTAGGACATGATTCTGCACAATATATGTCAAATTTAGTGTAATCCCTTCAAAGGTTCACAAGATATAGCCATTCGTTCAAAAAGTGCTTATCTCACCGAGTTGAAGCGTTTTTGATAAGGAGTGATAATAACTTTTGAATTTCATTCAGCTGGTTTCTGCTGTTGAAATATGTTGTTTAGGACATGATTCTGCACAATATATGTCAAATTTAGTGTAATCCAGCAACAAGTTTGAAAGATATAGCTATAGGGTAAAAAAGCGCTTATCTCATAGAGTTGGAGCGTTTTTGATTAGGAGTGGCAATAACTTTTGAATTTCATCAAGCTGGTTCCTGCTGTAGAAAAATGTTGTTTAGGACATGATTCTGCACACCATATGTCAAATTTAGTTTAATCGCTCCACAGGTTCACAAGATATAGCCATTCGTTCAAAAAGTGATTATCTCACCGAGTTGAAGCGTTTTTGATAAGGAGTGGCAATAACTTTTGAATTTCATCAAGGTGGTTTCTGCTGTTGAAATATGTTGTTTAGGACATGATTCTGCACAATATATGTCAAATTTAGTGTAATCCAGCTACAAGTTTGAAAGATATAGCCATAGGGTCAAAAAGCGCTTATCTCATAGAGTTGGAGCGTTTTTGATTAGGAGTGGCAATAACTTTTGAATTTCATCAAGCTGGTTTCTGCTGTTGAAATATGTTGTTTAGGACATGATTCTGCACAATATATGTCAAATTTAGTGTAATCCAGCTAAAAATTTAAAAGATATAGCCATTCGTTCAAAAAGTGCTTTTCTCATCGAGTTGGAGCGTTTTTGATAAGGAGTGATAATAACTTTTGAATTTCATTCAGCTGGTTTCTGCTGTTGAAATTTGTTGTTTAGGACATGATTCTGCACAATATATGTCAAATTTAGTGTAATCCAGCAACAAGTTTGAAAGATATAGCCATAGGGTCAAAAAGTGCTTATCTCAACGAGTTGGAGCGTTTTTTATTCGGAGTGGCAATAACTTTTGAATTTCATCAAGCTGGTTTCTGCTGTTGAAATATGTTGTTTAGGACATGATTCTGCACAATATATGTCACAATTAGTGTAATCCCTTCACAGGTTCACAACATATAGCCATTTGTTCAAAAAAAGCTTATCTCACCGAGTTGAAGCGTTTTTGATAAGGAGTGATAATAACTTTAGAATTTCATTCAGCTGGTTTTTGCTGTTGAAATATGTTGTTTAGGACATGATTGTGCACAATATATGTCAAATTTAGTGTAATCCAGCTAAAAATTTAAAAGATATAGCCATAGGGTCAAAAAGTGCTTATCTCATCGAGTTGGAGCGTTTTTGATAAGAAGTGATAATAAGTTTTGAATTTCATTCAGCTGGTTTCTGCTGTAGAAAAATGTTGTTTAGGACATGATTCTGCACACCATATGTCAAATTTAGTGTAATCCCTCCACAGGTTCACAAGATATAGCCATTCGTTCAAAAAGTGCTTATCTCACCGAGTTGAAGCGTTTTTGATAAGGAGTGGCAATAACTTTTGAATTTCATCAAGGTGGTTTCTGCTGTTGAAATATGTTGTTTAGGACATGATTCTGCACAATATATGTCAAATTTAGTGTAATCCAGCTAAAAATTTAAAAGATATAGCCATAGGGTCAAAAAGCCCTTATCTCATCGAGTTGGAGCGTTTTTGATTAGGAGTGGCAATAACTTTTGAATTTCATCAAGCAGGTTTCTGCTTTTGAAATATGTTGTTTAGGACATAATTCTGCACAATATATGTCAAATTTAGTGTAATCCAGCAACAAGTTTGAAAGATATAGCCATTGGGTCAAAAAGCGCTTATCTCATAGAGTTGGAGCGTTTTTGATTAGGAGTGGCAATAACTTTTGAATTTCATCAAGCTGGTTTCTGCTGTTGAAATATGTTGTTTAGGACATGATTCTGCACAATATATGTCAAATTTAGTGTAATCCAGCTAAAAATTTAAAAGATATAGCCATTCGTTCAAAAAGTGCTTATCTCATCGAGTTGGAGCGTTTTTGATTAGGAGTGGCAATCACTTTTGAATTTCATCAAGCTGGTTTCTGCTGTTGAAATATGTTGTTTAGGACATGATTCTGCACAATATATGTCAAATTTAGTGTAATCCAGCTAAAAATTTGAAAGATATAGCCATTCGTTCAAAAAGTGCTTTTCTCATCGAGTTGTAGCGTTTTTGATAAGGAGTGATAATAACGATTGAATTTCATTCAGCTGGTTTCTGCTGTTGAAATATGTTGTTTAGGACATGATTCTGCACAATATATGTCAAATTTAGTGTAATCCAGCAACAAGTTTGAAAGATATAGCCATAGGGTCAAAAAGCGCTCATCTCATCGAGTTGGAGCTTTTTTGATTAGGAGTGGCAATACGTTTTGAATTTCATCAAGCTGCTTTCTGCTGTTGAAATATGTTGTTTAGGACATGATTCTGCACAATATATGTCAAATTTAGTGTAATCCAGCTAAAAATTTAAAAGATATAGCCATAGGGTCAAAAAGTGCTTATCTCATCGAGTTGGAGCGTTTTTGATTACGATTGGCAATAACTTTTGAATTTCATCAAGCTGATTTCTGCTGGTGAAATATGTTGTTTAGTACATGATTCTGCACAATATATGTCAAATCTAGTGTAATCCCTTCACTGGTTCACAAGATATAGCCATTCGTTCAAAAAGTGCTTATCTCACCGAGTAGAAGCGTTTTTGATTAGGATTGGCAATAACTTTTGAATTTCATCAATCTGGTTACTGCCGTTTAAATATGTTGTTTAGGACATGATTCTGCACGATATATGTCAAATTTAGTGTAATCCCTTCACAGGTTCACAAGATATAGCCATTCGTTCAAAAAGTGCTTATCTCAGCGAGTTGAAGCGTTTTGATTAGGAGTGGCAATAACGTTAGAATTTCATTCAGCTGGTTTCTGCTGTCTAAATATGTTGTTTAGGACATGGTTTTGCACAATATATGTCAAATTTAGTGTAATCCAGCAGCATGTTTGAAAGATATAGCCATAGGGTCAAAAAGGGCTCATCTCACCGAGTTGAAGCGTTTTTGATAAGGAGTGATAATAACTTTTGAATTTCATTCAGCTGGTTTCTGCTGTTGAAATATGTTGTTTAGGACATGATTCTGCACAATATATGTCAAATTTAGTGTAATCCAGCAACAAGTTTGAAAGATATAGCTATAGGGTAAAAAAGCGCTTATCTCATAGAGTTGGAGCGTTTTTGATTAGGAGTGGCAATAACTTTTGAATTTCATCAAGCTGGTTTCTGCTGTAGAAAAATGTTGTTTAGGACATGATTCTGCACACCATATGTCAAATTTAGTTTAATCGCTCCACAGGTTCAAAAGATATAGCCATTCGTTCAAAAAGTGATTATCTCACCGAGTTGAAGCGTTTTTGATAAGGAGTGGCAATAACTTTTGAATTTCATCAAGGTGGTTTCTGCTGTTGAAATATGTTGTTTAGGACATGATTCTGCACAATATATGTCAAATTTAGTGTAATCCAGCTACAAGTTTGAAAGATATAGCCATAGGGTCAAAAAGCGCTTATCTCATAGAGTTGGAGCGTTTTTGATTAGGAGTGGCAATAACTTTTGAATTTCATCAAGCTGGTTTCTGCTGTTGAAATATGTTGTTTAGGACATGATTCTGCACAATATATGTCAAATTTAGTGTAATCCAGCTAAAAATTTAAAAGATATAGCCATTCGTTCAAAAAGTGCTTTTCTCATCGAGTTGGAGCGTTTTTGATAAGGAGTGATAATAACTTTTGAATTTCATTCAGCTGGTTTCTGCTGTTGAAATTTGTTGTTTAGGACATGATTCTGCACAATATATGTCAAATTTAGTGTAATCCAGCAACAAGTTTGAAAGATATAGCCATAGGGGTCAAAAAGTGCTTATCTCAACGAGTTGGAGCGTTTTTTATTCGGAGTGGCAATAACTTTTGAATTTCATCAAGCTGGTTTCTGCTGTTGAAATATGTTGTTTAGGACATGATTCTGCACAATATATGTCAAAATTAGTGTAATCCCTTCACAGGTTCACAACATATAGCCATTTGTTCAAAAAAAGCTTATCTCACCGAGTTGAAGCGTTTTTGATAAGGAGTGATAATAACTTTAGAATTTCATTCAGCTGGTTTTTGCTGTTGAAATATGTTGTTTAGGACATTATTCTGCACAATATATGTCAAATTTAGTGTAATCCAGCTAAAAATTTAAAAGATATAGCCATAGGGTCAAAAAGTGCTTATCTCATCGAGTTGGAGCGTTTTTGATAAGAAGTGATAATAAGTTTTGAATTTCATTCAGCTGGTTTCTGCTGTAGAAAAATGTTGTTTAGGACATGATTCTGCACACCATATGTCAAATTTAGTGTAATCCCTCCACAGGTTCACAAGATATAGCCATTCGTTCAAAAAGTGATTATCTCACCGAGTTGAAGCGTTATTGATAAGGAGTGGCAATAACTTTTGAATTTCATCAAGGTGGTTTCTGCTGTTGAAATATGTTGTTTAGGACATGATTCTGCACAATATATGTCAAATTTAGTGTAATCCAGCTAAAAATTTAAAAGATATAGCCATAGGGGTCAAAAAGCCCTTATCTCATCGAGTTGGAGCGTTTTTGATTAGGAGTGGCAATAACTTTTGAATTTCATCAAGCAGGTTTCTGCTTTTGAAATATGTTGTTTAGGACATAATTCTGCACAATATATGTCAAATTTAGTGTAATCCAGCAACAAGTTTGAAAGATATAGCCATTGGGTCAAAAAGCGCTTATCTCATAGAGTTGGAGCGTTTTTGATTAGGAGTGGCAATAACTTTTGAATTTCATCAAGCTGGGGTCTGCTGTTGAAATATGTTGTTTAGGACATGATTCTGCACAATATATGTCAAATTTAGTGTAATCCAGCTAAAAATTTAAAAGATATAGCCATTCGTTCAAAAAGTGCTTATCTCATCGAGTTGGAGCGTTTTTGATTAGGAGTGGCAATCACTTTTGAATTTCATTAAGCTGGTTTCTGCTGTTGAAATATGTTGTTTAGGACATGATTCTGCAAAATATAAGTCAAATTTAGTGTAATTCAGCTAAAAATTTCAAAGATATAGCCATTCGTTCAAAAAGTGCTTTTCTCATCAAGTTGGAGCGTTTTTGATAAGGAGTGATAATAACTTTTGAATTTCATTCAGCTGGTTTTTGCTGTTGAAATATGTTGTTTAGGACATGATTCTGCACATTATATGTCAAATTTAGTGTAATCCAGCAACAAGTTTGAAAGATATAGCCATAGGGTCAAAAAGCGCTTATCTCATCGAGTTGGAGCGTTTTTTATTAGGAGTGGCAATAACTTTTGAATTTCATCAAGCTGGTTTCGGCTTTGAAATATGTTGTTTAGGGACATGATTCTGCACAATATATGCCAAATTTAGTGTAATCCAGCTACAAGTTTGAAAGATATAGCCATTGGGTCAAAAAGCGCTTATCTCATAGAGTTGGAGCGTTTTTGATTAGGAGTGGCAATAACTTTTGACTTTCATCAAGCTGGTTTCTGCCGTTGAAATATGTTGTTTAGGGACATGATTCTGCACAATATATGTCAAATTTAGTGTAATCCCTTCACAGGTTCACAAGATATAGCCATTCGTTCAAAAAGTGCTTATCTCACCGAGTTGAAGTGTTTTTGATAAGGAGTGATAATAACTTTTGAATTTCATTCAGCTGGTTTCTGCTGTTGAAATATGTTGTTTAGGACATGATTCTGCACAATATATGTCAAATTAAGTGTAATCCAGCTACAAGTTTGAAAGACATAGCCATAGGGTCAAAAAGCGCTTATCTCATCGAGTTGGAGCGTTTTTGATTAGGAGTGGCAATAACTTTAGAATTTCATCAAGCTGGTTTCTGCTGTTGAAATATGTTGTTTAGGACATGATTCTGCAAAATATATGTCAAATTTAGTGTAATCCAGCCAAAAATTTAAAAGATATAGCCATGGGGTCAAAAAGCCCTTATCTCATATAGTTGGAGCGTTTTTGATTAGGAGTGGCAATAACTTTTGCATTTCATCAAGCTGGTTTCTGCTGTTGAAATATGTTGTTTAGGGACATGATTCTGCAAAATATAAGTCAAATTTAGTGTAATTCAGCTAAAAATTTCAAAGATATAGCCATTCGTTCAAAAAGTGCTTTTCTCATCAAGTTGGAGCGTTTTTGATAAGGAGTGATAATAACTTTTGAATTTCATTCAGCTGGTTTTTGCTGTTGAAATATGTTGTTTAGGACATGATTCTGCACATTATATGTCAAATTTAGTGTAATCCAGCAACAAGTTTGAAAGATATAGCCATAGGGTCAAAAAGCGCTTATCTCATCGAGTTGGAGCGTTTTTTATTAGGAGTGGCAATAACTTTTGAATTTCATCAAGCTGGTTTCTGCTTTTGAAATATGTTGTTTAGGACATGATTCTGCAAAATATATGTCAAATTCAGTGTAATCCAGCCAAAAATTTCAAAGATATAGCCATTCGTTCAAAAAGTGCTTTTCTCATTGAGTAGGAGCGTTTTTTGATAAGGAGTGATAATAACTTTTGAATTTCATTCAGCTGGTTTTTGCTGTTGAAATATGTTGTTTAGGACATGATTCTGCACAATATATGTCAAATTTAGTGTAATCCAGCAACAAGTGTGAAAGATATAGCCATAGGGTCAAAAAGCGGTTATCTCAACGAGTTGGAGCGCTTTTTATTCGGAGTGGCAATAACTTTTGAATTTCATCAAGCTGGTTTCTGCTGTTGAAATATGTTGTTTAGGACATGATTCTGCACAATATATGTCAAATTTAGTGTAATCCAGCTACAAGTTTGAAAGATATAGCCATTGGGTCAAAAAGCGCTTATCTCATAGAGTTGGAGCGTTTTTTGATTAGGAGTGGCAATAACTTTTGAATTTCATCAAGCTGGTTTCTGCTGTTGAAATATGTTGTTTAGGACATGATTCTGCACAATATATGTCAAAATTAGTGTAATCCCTTCCCAGGTTCACAACATATAGCCATTCGTTCAAAAAGTGCTTATCTCACCGAGTTGAAGCGTTATTGATAAGGAGTGGCAATAACTTTTGAATTTCATCAAGGTGGTTTCTGCTGTTGAAATATGTTGTTTAGGACATGATTCTGCACAATATATGTCAAATTTAGTGTAATCCAGCTACAAGTTTGAAAGATATAGCCATAGGGTCAAAAAGCGCTTATCTCATCGAGTTGGAGCATTTTGATTAGGAATGGCAATAACTTTTGAATTTCATCAAGCTGGTTTCTGCTGTTGAAATATGTTGTTTAGGACATGATTCTGCAAAATATATGTCAAATTTAGTGTAATCCAGCCAAAAATTTAAAAGATATAGCCATAGGGTCAAAAAGCCCTTATCTCATCGAGTTGGAGCGTTTTTGATTAGGAGTGGCAATAACTTTTTAATTTCATCAAGGTGGTTTCTGCTGTTGAAATATGTTGTTTAGGACATGATTCTGCACAATATATGTCAAATTCAGTGTAATCCAGCGAAATATTTCAAAGATATAGCCATTCTTTCAAAAAGTGCTTTTCTCATTGAGTAGGAGCGTTTTTGATAAGGAGTGATAATAACTTTTGAATTTCATTCAGCTGGTTTCTGCTGTTGAAATATGTTGTTTAGGACATGATTCTGCACAATATATGTCAAATTCAGTGTAATCCAGCAACAAGTTTGAAAGATATAGCCATAGGGTCAAAAAGCGCTTATCTCAACGAGTTGGAGCGTTTTTTATTCGGAGTGGCAATAACTTTTTGAATTTCATCAAGCTGGTTTCTGCTTTTGAAATATGTTGTTTAGGACATGATTCTGCACAATATATGTCAAATTTAGTGTAATCCAGCTACAAGTTTGAAAGATATAGCCATTGGGTCAAAAAGCGCTTATCTCATAGAGTTGGAGCGTTTTTGATTAGGAGTGGCAATAACTTTTGAATTTCATCAAGCTGGTTTCTGCTGTTGACATATGTTGTTTAGGACATGATTCTGCACAATATATATCAAATTTAGGTGTAGTCCCTTCACAGGTTCACAAGATATAGCCATTCGTTCAAAATGTGCTTATCTCACTGAGTAGAAGCGTTTTTGATTAGGAATGGAAATAACTTTTTAATTTCATCAAGCTGGTTTCTGCTGTTGAAATATGTTGTTTAGGACATGATTCTGCATAATATAAGTCAAATTCAGTGTAATCCAGAAACAAGTTTGAGAGATATAGCCATAGGGTCAAAAAGCGATTATCTCATCGAGTTGGAGCGTTTTTGATTAGGAGTGGCAATAACCTATGAATTTCATCAAGCGGGTTTCTGCCGATGAAATATGTTGTTTAGGACATGATTCTGCACAATATATGTCAAATTTAGTGTAATCCTTTCACAGGTTCACCAGATATAGCCATTCATTCAAAAAGTACTTATCTCAACGAGTTGAAGCGTTTTTGATTAGGAGTGACAATAACTGTTGAATTTCATTCAGCTGGTTTCTGCTGTTGAAATATGTTGTTTAGGACATGATTCTGCAACATATATGTCAAATTTAGTGTAATTCAGCTAAAAGTTTAAAAGATATAGCCATAGGGTCAAAAAGCGCTTATCTCATCGAGTTGGAGCGTTTTTGATTAGGAGTGGCAATAACTTTTGAATTTCATCAATCTGGATTCAGCCGTTGAAATATGTTGTTTAGGACATGATTCTGCACAATATATGTCAAATTTAGTGTAATCCCTTCAAAGGTTCACAAGATATAGCCATTCGTTCAAAAAGTGCTTATCTCACCGAGTTGAAGCGTTTTTGATAAGGAGTGATAATAACTTTTGAATTTCATTCAGCTGGTTTCTGCTGTTGAAATATGTTGTTTAGGACATGATTCTGCACAATATATGTCAAATTTAGTGTAATCCAGCAACAAGTTTGAAAGATATAGCTATAGGGTAAAAAAGCGCTTATCTCATAGAGTTGGAGCGTTTTTGATTAGGAGTGGCAATAACTTTTGAATTTCATCAAGCTGGTTCCTGCTGTAGAAAAATGTTGTTTAGGACATGATTCTGCACACCATATGTCAAATTTAGTTTAATCGCTCCACAGGTTCACAAGATATAGCCATTCGTTCAAAAAGTGATTATCTCACCGAGTTGAAGCGTTTTTGATAAGGAGTGGCAATAACTTTTGAATTTCATCAAGGTGGTTTCTGCTGTTGAAATATGTTGTTTAGGACATGATTCTGCACAATATATGTCAAATTTAGTGTAATCCAGCTACAAGTTTGAAAGATATAGCCATAGGGTCAAAAAGCGCTTATCTCATAGAGTTGGAGCGTTTTTGATTAGGAGTGGCAATAACTTTTGAATTTCATCAAGCTGGTTTCTGCTGTTGAAATATGTTGTTTAGGACATGATTCTGCACAATATATGTCAAATTTAGTGTAATCCAGCTAAAAATTTAAAAGATATAGCCATTCGTTCAAAAAGTGCTTTTCTCATCGAGTTGGAGCGTTTTTGATAAGGAGTGATAATAACTTTTGAATTTCATTCAGCTGGTTTCTGCTGTTGAAATTTGTTGTTTAGGACATGATTCTGCACAATATATGTCAAATTTAGTGTAATCCAGCAACAAGTTTGAAAGATATAGCCATAGGGTCAAAAAGTGCTTATCTCAACGAGTTGGAGCGTTTTTTATTCGGAGTGGCAATAACTTTTGAATTTCATCAAGCTGGTTTCTGCTGTTGAAATATGTTGTTTAGGACATGATTCTGCACAATATATGTCACAATTAGTGTAATCCCTTCACAGGTTCACAACATATAGCCATTTGTTCAAAAAAAGCTTATCTCACCGAGTTGAAGCGTTTTTGATAAGGAGTGATAATAACTTTAGAATTTCATTCAGCTGGTTTTTGCTGTTGAAATATGTTGTTTAGGACATGATTGTGCACAATATATGTCAAATTTAGTGTAATCCAGCTAAAAATTTAAAAGATATAGCCATAGGGTCAAAAAGTGCTTATCTCATCGAGTTGGAGCGTTTTTGATAAGAAGTGATAATAAGTTTTGAATTTCATTCAGCTGGTTTCTGCTGTAGAAAAATGTTGTTTAGGACATGATTCTGCACACCATATGTCAAATTTAGTGTAATCCCTCCACAGGTTCACAAGATATAGCCATTCGTTCAAAAAGTGATTATCTCACCGAGTTGAAGCGTTTTTGATAAGGAGTGGCAATAACTTTTGAATTTCATCAAGGTGGTTTCTGCTGTTGAAATATGTTGTTTAGGACATGATTCTGCACAATATATGTCAAATTTAGTGTAATCCAGCTAAAAATTTAAAAGATATAGCCATAGGGTCAAAAAGCCCTTATCTCATCGAGTTGGAGCGTTTTTGATTAGGAGTGGCAATAACTTTTGAATTTCATCAAGCAGGTTTCTGCTTTTGAAATATGTTGTTTAGGACATAATTCTGCACAATATATGTCAAATTTAGTGTAATCCAGCAACACGTTTGAAAGATATAGCCATTGGGTCAAAAAGCGCTTATCTCATAGAGTTGGAGCGTTTTTGATTAGGAGTGGCAATAACTTTTGAATTTCATCAAGCTGGTTTCTGCTGTTGAAATATGTTGTTTAGGACATGATTCTGCACAATATATGTCAAATTTAGTGTAATCCAGCTAAAAATTTAAAAGATATAGCCATTCGTTCAAAAAGTGCTTATCTCATCGAGTTGGAGCGTTTTTGATTAGGAGTGGCAATCACTTTTGAATTTCATCAAGCTGGTTTCTGCTGTTGAAATATGTTGTTTAGGACATGATTCTGCACAATATATGTCAAATTTAGTGTAATCCAGCTAAAAATTTGAAAGATATAGCCATTCGTTCAAAAAGTGCTTTTCTCATCGAGTTGTAGCGTTTTTGATAAGGAGTGATAATAACGATTGAATTTCATTCAGCTGGTTTCTGCTGTTGAAATATGTTGTTTAGGACATGATTCTGCACAATATATGTCAAATTTAGTGTAATCCAGCAACAAGTTTGAAAGATATAGCCATAGGGTCAAAAAGCGCTCATCTCATCGAGTTGGAGCTTTTTTGATTAGGAGTGGCAATACGTTTTGAATTTCATCAAGCTGCTTTCTGCTGTTGAAATATGTTGTTTAGGACATGATTCTGCACAATATATGTCAAATTTAGTGTAATCCAGCTAAAAATTTAAAAGATATAGCCATAGGGTCAAAAAGTGCTTATCTCATCGAGTTGGAGCGTTTTTGATTACGATTGGCAATAACTTTTGAATTTCATCAAGCTGATTTCTGCTGGTGAAATATGTTGTTTAGTACATGATTCTGCACAATATATGTCAAATCTAGTGTAATCCCTTCACTGGTTCACAAGATATAGCCATTCGTTCAAAAAGTGCTTATCTCACCGAGTAGAAGCGTTTTTGATTAGGATTGGCAATAACTTTTGAATTTCATCAATCTGGTTACTGCCGTTTAAATATGTTGTTTAGGACATGATTCTGCACGATATATGTCAAATTTAGTGTAATCCCTTCACAGGTTCACAAGATATAGCCATTCGTTCAAAAAGTGCTTATCTCAGCGAGTTGAAGCGTTTTGATTAGGAGTGGCAATAACGTTAGAATTTCATTCAGCTGGTTTCTGCTGTCTAAATATGTTGTTTAGGACATGGTTTTGCACAATATATGTCAAATTTAGTGTAATCCAGCAGCATGTTTGAAAGATATAGCCATAGGGTCAAAAAGGGCTCATCTCACCGAGTTGAAGCGTTTTTGATAAGGAGTGATAATAACTTTTGAATTTCATTCAGCTGGTTTCTGCTGTTGAAATATGTTGTTTAGGACATGATTCTGCACAATATATGTCAAATTTAGTGTAATCCAGCAACAAGTTTGAAAGATATAGCTATAGGGTAAAAAAGCGCTTATCTCATAGAGTTGGAGCGTTTTTGATTAGGAGTGGCAATAACTTTTGAATTTCATCAAGCTGGTTTCTGCTGTAAAAAAATGTTGTTTAGGACATGATTCTGCACACCATATGTCAAATTTAGTTTAATCGCTCCACAGGTTCAAAAGATATAGCCATTCGTTCAAAAAGTGATTATCTCACCGAGTTGAAGCGTTTTTGATAAGGAGTGGCAATAACTTTTGAATTTCATCAAGGTGGTTTCTGCTGTTGAAATATGTTGTTTAGGACATGATTCTGCACAATATATGTCAAATTTAGTGTAATCCAGCTACAAGTTTGAAAGATATAGCCATAGGGTCAAAAAGCGCTTATCTCATAGAGTTGGAGCGTTTTTGATTAGGAGTGGCAATAACTTTTGAATTTCATCAAGCTGGTTTCTGCTGTTGAAATATGTTGTTTAGGACATGATTCTGCACAATATATGTCAAATTTAGTGTAATCCAGCTAAAAATTTAAAAGATATAGCCATTCGTTCAAAAAGTGCTTTTCTCATCGAGTTGGAGCGTTTTTGATAAGGAGTGATAATAACTTTTGAATTTCATTCAGCTGGTTTCTGCTGTTGAAATTTGTTGTTTAGGACATGATTCTGCACAATATATGTCAAATTTAGTGTAATCCAGCAACAAGTTTGAAAGATATAGCCATAGGGTCAAAAAGTGCTTATCTCAACGAGTTGGAGCGTTTTTTATTCGGAGTGGCAATAACTTTTGAATTTCATCAAGCTGGTTTCTGCTGTTGAAATATGTTGTTTAGGACATGATTCTGCACAATATATGTCAAAATTAGTGTAATCCCTTCACAGGTTCACAACATATAGCCATTTGTTCAAAAAAAGCTTATCTCACCGAGTTGAAGCGTTTTTGATAAGGAGTGATAATAACTTTAGAATTTCATTCAGCTGGTTTTTGCTGTTGAAATATGTTGTTTAGGACATTATTCTGCACAATATATGTCAAATTTAGTGTAATCCAGCTAAAAATTTAAAAGATATAGCCATAGGGTCAAAAAGTGCTTATCTCATCGAGTTGGAGCGTTTTTGATAAGAAGTGATAATAAGTTTTGAATTTCATTCAGCTGGTTTTTGCTGTAGAAAAATGTTGTTTAGGACATGATTCTGCACACCATATGTCAAATTTAGTGTAATCCCTCCACAGGTTCACAAGATATAGCCATTCGTTCAAAAAGTGATTATCTCACCGAGTTGAAGCGTTATTGATAAGGAGTGGCAATAACTTTTGAATTTCATCAAGGTGGTTTCTGCTGTTGAAATATGTTGTTTAGGACATGATTCTGCACAATATATGTCAAATTTAGTGTAATCCAGCTAAAAATTTAAAAGATATAGCCATAGGGTCAAAAAGCCCTTATCTCATCGAGTTGGAGCGTTTTTGATTAGGAGTGGCAATAACTTTTGAATTTCATCAAGCAGGTTTCTGCTTTTGAAATATGTTGTTTAGGACATAATTCTGCACAATATATGTCAAATTTAGTGTAATCCAGCAACAAGTTTGAAAGATATAGCCATTGGGTCAAAAAGCGCTTATCTCATAGAGTTGGAGCGTTTTTGATTAGGAGTGGCAATAACTTTTGAATTTCATCAAGCTGGGGTCTGCTGTTGAAATATGTTGTTTAGGACATGATTCTGCACAATATATGTCAAATTTAGTGTAATCCAGCTAAAAATTTAAAAGATATAGCCATTCGTTCAAAAAGTGCTTATCTCATCGAGTTGGAGCGTTTTTGATTAGGAGTGGCAATCACTTTTGAATTTCATTAAGCTGGTTTCTGCTGTTGAAATATGTTTTTTAAGACATGATTCTGCACAATATATGTCAAATTTAGTGTAATCCAGCTAAAAATTTGAAAGATATAGCCATTCGTTCAAAAAGTGCTTTTCTCATCGAGTTGTAGCGTTTTTGATAAGGAGTGATAATAACGATTGAATTTCATTCAGCTGGTTTCTGCTGTTGAAATATGTTGTTTAGGACATGATTCTGCACAATATATGTCAAATTTAGTGTAATCCAGCTAAAAATTTAAAAGATATAGCCATAGGGTCAAAAAGTGCTTATCTCATCGAGTTGGAGCGTTTTTGACTAGGATTGGCAATAACTTTTGAATTTCATCAAGCTGATTTCTGCTGGTGAAATATGTTGTTTAGGACATGATTCTGCACAATATATGTCAAATTTAGTGTAATCCCTTCACTGGTTCACAAGATATAGCCATTCGTTCAAAAAGTGCTTATCTCACCGAGTAGAAGCGTTTTTGATTAGGATTGGCAATAACTTTTGAATTTCATCAATCTGGTTACTGCCGTTTAAATATGTTGTTTAGGACATGATTCTGCACAATATATGTCAAATTTAGTGTAATCCCTTCACAGGTTCACAAGATATAGCCATTCGTTCAAAAAGTGCTTATCTCAGCGAGTTGAAGCGTTTTGATTAGGAGTGGCAATAACTTTTGAATTTCATTCAGCTGGTTTCTGCTGTCTAAATATGTTGTTTAGGACATGATTTTGCACAATATATGTCAAATTTAGTGTAATCCAGCAGCATGTTTGAAAGATATAGCCATAGGGTCAAAAAGGGCTCATCTCATCGAGTTGGAGCTTTTTTGATTAGGAGTGGCAAAAACTTTTGAATTTCATCAAGCTGGTTTCTGCTGTTGACATATGTTGTTTAGGACATGATTCTGCACAATATATGTCAAATTTAGTGTAATCCAGCTAAAAATTTAAAAGATATAGCCATAGGGTCAAAAAGTGCTTATCTCATCGAGTTGGAGCGTTTTTGATTAGGAGTGGCAATAACTTTTGAATTTCATCAAGCTGGTTTCTGCAGTTGAAATATGATGTTTAGGACATGATTCTGCACAATATATGTCAAATTTAGTTTAGTCCCTTCACAGGTTCACAAGATGAAGCCATTCTTTCAAAAAGTGCTTATCTCATCGAGTTGAAGCATTTTTGATTAGGAGTGGCAATAACTTTTGAATTTCATCAATCTGGTTTCTGCCGTTGAAATATGTTGTTTAGGACATGATTCTGCACAATATATGTCAAATTTAGTGTAATCCCTTCACAGGTTCACAAGATATAGCCATTCGTTCAAAAAGTGCTTATCTCAACGAGTTGGAGCGTTTTTGATTAGGAGTGGCAATAACTTTTGAATTTCATCAAGCTGGTTTCTGCTGTTGAAATATGTTGTTTAGGACATGATTCTGCACAATATAAGTCAAATTCAGTGTAATCCAGCTACAAGTTTGAAAGATATAGCCATAGGCTCAAAAAGCGCTTATCTCATCGAGTTGGAGCGTTTTTGATTAGGAGTGGCAATAACTTTTGAATTTCATCAAGCTGAGTTCTCCTGTTGAAATATTTTGTTTAGGACATGATTCTGCACAACATATGTCAAATTTAGTGTAATCCCTCCACAGGTTCACAAGATATAGCCATTCGTTCAAAAAGTGCTTATCTCACCGAGTTGAAGCGTTTTTGATTAGGATTGGCAATAACTTTTGAATTTCAACAATCTGGTTTCTGCCGTTGAAATATGTTGTTTAGGACATGATTCTGCACAATATATGTCAAATTTAGTGTAATCCAGCAACAAGTTTGAAAGATATAGCCATAGGGTCAAAAAGCGCTCATCTCATCGAGTTGGAGCTTTTTTGATTAGGAGTGGCAATAACTTTTGAATTTCATCAAGCTGCTTTCTGCTGTTGAAATATGTTTTTTAGGACATGATTCTGCACAATATATGTCAAATTTAGTGTAATCCAGCAACAAGTTTGAAAGATATAGCCATAGGGTCAAAAAGCGCTCATCTCATCGAGTTGGAGCTTTTTTGATTAGGAGTGGCAATAACTTTTGAATTTCATCAAGCTGCTTTCTGCTGTTGACATATGTTGTTTAGGACATGATTCTGCACAATATATGTCAAATTTAGTGTAATCCAGCTAAAAATTTAAAAGATATAGCCATTCGTTCAAAAAGTGCTTATCTCATAGAGTTGGAGCGTTTTTGATTAGGAGTGGCAATAACTTTTGAATTTCATCAAGCTGGGTTCTCCTGTTAAAATATGTTGTTTAGGACATGATTCTGCACAACATATGTCAAATTTAGTGTAATCCCTCCACAGGTTCACAAGATATAGCCATTCGTTCAAAAAGTGCTTATCTCACAGAGTTGAAGCGTTTTTGATTAGGATTGAAAATAACTTTTGAATTTCATCAATCTGGTTTCTGCCGTTGAAATATGTTGTTTAGGACATGATTGTGCACAATATATGTCAAATTTAGTGTAATCCCTTCACAGGTTCACAAGATATAGCCATTCTTTCAAAAAGTGCTTATCTCAACGAGTTGGAGCGTTTTTGATTAGGAGTGGAAATAACTTTTGAAATTCATCAAGCTGGTTTCTGCTGTTGAAATATGTTGTTTAGGACATGATTCTGCACAATATAAGTCAAATTGAGTGTAGTCCCTTCACAGGTTCACAAGATATAACCATTCTTTCACAAAGTGCTTATCTCACCGAGTTGAAGCATTTTTGATTAGGAGTGGCAATAACTTTTGAATTTCATCAATCTGGTTTTCTGCCGTTGGAATATGTTGTTTAGGACATGATTCTGCACAATATATGTCAAATTTAGTGTAATCCCTTCACAGGTTCACAAGATATAGCCATTCGTTCAAAAAGTGCTTATCTCAACGAGTTGGAGCGTTTTTGATTAGGAGTGGAAATAACTTTTGAAATTCATCAAGCTGGTTTCTGCTGTTGAAATATGTTGTTTAGGACATGATTCTGCACAATATAAGTCAAATTCAGTGTAATCCAGCTACAAGTTTGAAAGATATAGCCATTCGTTCAAAAAGTGCTTATCTCACCGAGTAGAAGCGTTTTTGATTAGGAGTGGCAATAACTTTTGAATTTCATTCAGCTGGTTTCTGCTGTTGAAATATGTTGTTTAGGACATGATTCTGCACAATATATGTCAAATTTAGTGTAATCCCTCCACAGGTTCACAAGATATAGCCATTCGTTCAAAAAGTGCTTATCTCAACGAGTCGGAGCGTTTTTGATTAGGAGTGGAAATAACTTTTGAATTTCATCAAGCTGGTTTCTGCTGTTGAAATATGTTGTTTAGTACATGATTCTGCACAATATAAGTCAAATTCAGTGTAATCCAGCTACAAGTTTGAAAGATATAGCCATAGGCTCAAAAAGCGCTTATCTCATCGAGTTGGAGCGTTTTTGATTAGGAGTGGCAAAAACTTTTGAATTTCATCAAGCTGATTTCTGCTGGTGAAATATGTTGTTTAGGACATGATTCTGCACAATATATGTCAAATCTAGTGTAATCCCTTCACTGGTTCACAAGATATAGCCATTCGTTCAAAAAGTGCTTATCTCACCGAGTAGAAGCGTTTTTGATTAGGATTGGCAATAACTTTTGAATTTCATCAATCTGGTTACTGCCGTTTAAATATGTTGTTTAGGACATGATTCTGCACAATATATGTCAAATTTAGTGTAATCCCTTCACAGGTTCACAAGATATAGCCATTCGTTCAAAAAGTGCTTATCTCAGCGAGTTGAAGCGTTTTGATTAGGAGTGGCAATAACGTTAGAATTTCATTCAGCTGGTTTCTGCTGTCTAAATATGTTGTTTAGGACATGATTTTGCACAATATATGTCAAATTTAGTGTAATCCAGCAGCATGTTTGAAAGATATAGCCATAGGGTCAAAAAGGGCTCATCTCATCGAGTTGGAGCTTTTTTGATTAGGAGTGGCAATAACTTTTGAATTTCATCAAGATGGTTTCTGCTGTTGACATATGTTGTTTAGGACATGATTCTGCACAATATATGTCAAATTTAGTGTAATCCAGCTAAAAATTTAAAAGATATAGCCATAGGGTCAAAAAGTGCTTATCTCATCGAGTTGGAGCGTTTTTGATTAGGAGTGGCAATAACTTTTGAATTTCATCAAGCTGGTTTCTGCAGTTGAAATATGATGTTTAGGACATGATTCTGCACAATATATGTCAAATTTAGTGTAGTCCCTTCACAGGTTCACAAGATGTAGCCATTCTTTCAAAAAGTTCTTATCTCATCGAGTTGAAGCATTTTTGATTAGGAGTGGCAATAACTTTTGAATTTCATCAATCTGGTTTCTGCCGTTGAAATATGTTGTTTAGGACATGATTCTGCACAATATATGTCAAATTTAGTGTAATCCCTTCACAGGTTCACAAGATATAGCCATTCGTTCAAAAAGTGCTTATCTCAACGAGTTGGAGCGTTTTTGATTAGGAGTGGCAATAACTTTTGAATTTCATCAAGCTGGTTTCTGCTGTTGAAATATGTTGTTTAGGACATGATTCTGCACAATATAAGTCAAATTCAGTGTAATCCAGCTACAAGTTTGAAAGATATAGCCATAGGCTCAAAAAGCGCTTATCTCATCGAGTTGGAGCGTTTTTGATTAAGAGTGGCAAAAACTTTTGAATTTCATCAAGCTGGGTTCTCCTGTTGAAATATGTTGTTTAGGACATGATTCTGCACAACATATGTCAAATTTAGTGTAATCCCTCCACAGGTTCACAAGATATAGCCATTCGTTCAAAAAGTGCTTATCTCACCGAGTTGAAGCGTTTTTGATTAGGATTGACAATAACTTTTGAATTTCAACAATCTTGTTTCTGCCGTTGAAATATGTTGTTTAGGACATGATTCTGCACAATATATGTCAAATTTAGTGTAATCCAGCAACAAGTTTGAAAGATATAGCCATAGGGGCAAAAAGCGCTCATCTAATCGAGTTGGAGCTTTTTTGATTAGGAGTGGCAATAACTTTTGAATTTCATCAAGCTGCTTTCTGCTGTTGAAATATGTTGTTTAGGACATGATTCTGCACAATATATGTCAAATTTAGTGTAATCCAGCTAAAAATTTAAAAGATATAGCCATAGGGTCAAAAAGTGCTTATCTCATCGAGTTGGAGCGTTTTTGATTAGGAGTGGCAATAACTTTTGAATTTCGTCAAGCTGGTTTCTGCAGTTAAAATATGATGTTTAGGACATGATTCTGCACAATATATGTCAAATTTAGTGTAGTCCCTTCACAGGTTCACAAGATATAGCCATTCTTTCAAAAAGTGCTTATCTCACCGAATTGAAGCATTTTTGATTAGGAGTGGCAATAACTTTTGAATTACATCAAGCTGGTTTCTGCTGTTGAAATATGTTGTTCAGGACATGATTCTGCACAATATAAGTCAAATTCAGTGTAATCCAGCTACAAGTTTGAAAGATATAGCTATAGGCTCAAAAAGTGCTTATCTCATCGAGTTGGAGCGTTTTTGATTAGGAGTGGCAATAACTTTTGAATTTCATCAAGCTGGGTTCTCCTGTTGAAATATGTTGTTTAGGACATGATTCTGTACAACATATGTCAAATTTAGTGTAATCCCTCAACAGGTTCACAAGATATAGCCATTCGTTCAAAAAGTGCTTATCTCACCGAGTTGAAGCGTTTTTGATTAGGATTGGCAATAACTTTTGAATTTCATCAATCTGGTTTCTGCCGTTGAAATATGTTGTTTAGGACATGATTCTGCACAATATATGTCAAATTTAGTGTAATCCCTTCACAGGTTCACAAGATATAGCCATTCGTTCAAAAACTGCTTATCTCAACGAGTTGGAGCGTTTTTGATTAGGAGTGGAAATAACTTTTGAAATTCATCAAGCTGGTTTCTGCTGTTGAAATATGTTGTTTAGGACATGATTCTGCACAATATAAGTCAAATTCAGTGTAATCCAGCTACAAGTTTGAAAGATATAGCCATTCGTTCAAAAAGTGCTTATCTCACCGAGTAGAAGCGTTTTTGATTAGGAGTGGCAATAACTTTTGAATTTCATTCAGCTGGTTTCTGCTGTTGAAATATGTTGTTTAGGACATGATTCTGCACAATATATGTCAAATTTAGTGTAATCCCTCCACAGGTTCACAAGATATAGCCATTCGTTCAAAAAGTGCTTATCTCAACGAGTCGGAGCGTTTTTGATTAGGAGTGGAAATAACTTTTGAATTTCATCAAGCTGGTTTCTGCTGTTGAAATATGTTGTTTAGTACATGATTCTGCACAATATAAGTCAAATTCAGTGTAATCCAGCTACAAGTTTGAAAGATATAGCCATAGGCTCAAAAAGCGCTTATCTCATCGAGTTGGAGCGTTTTTGATTAGGAGTGGCAAAAACTTTTGAATTTCATCAAGCTGATTTCTGCTGGTGAAATATGTTGTTTAGGACATGATTCTGCACAATATATGTCAAATCTAGTGTAATCCCTTCACTGGTTCACAAGATATAGCCATTCGTTCAAAAAGTGCTTATCTCACCGAGTAGAAGCGTTTTTTATTAGGATTGGCAATAACTTTTGAATTTCATCAATCTGGTTACTGCCGTTTAAATATGTTGTTTAGGACATGATTCTGCACAATATATGTCAAATTTAGTGTAATCCCTTCACAGGTTCACAAGATATAGCCATTCGTTCAAAAAGTGCTTATCTCAGCGAGTTGAAGCGTTTTGATTAGGAGTGGCAATAACGTTAGAATTTCATTCAGCTGGTTTCTGCTGTCTAAATATGTTGTTTAGGACATGATTTTGCACAATATATGTCAAATTTAGTGTAATCCAGCAGCATGTTTGAAAGATATAGCCATAGGGTCAAAAAGGGCTCATCTCATCGAGTTGGAGCTTTTTTGATTAGGAGTGGCAATAACTTTTGAATTTCATCAAGCTGGTTTCTGCTGTTGACATATGTTGTTTAGGACATGATTCTGCACAATATATGTCAAATTTAGTGTAATCCAGCTAAAAATTTAAAAGATATAGCCATAGGGTCAAAAAGTGCTTATCTCATCGAGTTGGAGCGTTTTTGATTAGGAGTGGCAATAACTTTTGAATTTCATCAAGCTGGTTTCTGCAGTTGAAATATGATGTTTAGGACATGATTCTGCACAATATATGTCAAATTTAGTGTAGTCCCTTCACAGGTTCACAAGATGTAGCCATTCTTTCAAAAAGTTCTTATCTCATCGAGTTGAAGCATTTTTGATTAGGAGTGGCAATAACTTTTGAATTTCATCAATCTGGTTTCTGCCGTTGAAATATGTTGTTTAGGACATGATTCTGCACAATATATGTCAAATTTAGTGTAATCCCTTCACAGGTTCACAAGATATAGCCATTCGTTCAAAAAGTGCTTATCTCAACGAGTTGGAGCGTTTTTGATTAGGAGTGGCAATAACTTTTGAATTTCATCAAGCTGGTTTCTGCTGTTGAAATATGTTGTTTAGGACATGATTCTGCACAATATAAGTCAAATTCAGTGTAATCCAGCTACAAGTTTGAAAGATATAGCCATAGGCTCAAAAAGCGCTTATCTCATCGAGTTGGAGCGTTTTTGATTAAGAGTGGCAAAAACTTTTGAATTTCATCAAGCTGGGTTCTCCTGTTGAAATATGTTGTTTAGGACATGATTCTGCACAACATATGTCAAATTTAGTGTAATCCCTCCACAGGTTCACAAGATATAGCCATTCGTTCAAAAAGTGCTTATCTCACCGAGTTGAAGCGTTTTTGATTAGGATTGACAATAACTTTTGAATTTCAACAATCTTGTTTCTGCCGTTGAAATATGTTGTTTAGGACATGATTCTGCACAATATATGTCAAATTTAGTGTAATCCAGCAACAAGTTTGAAAGATATAGCCATAGGGGCAAAAAGCGCTCATCTAATCGAGTTGGAGCTTTTTTGATTAGGAGTGGCAATAACTTTTGAATTTCATCAAGCTGCTTTCTGCTGTTGAAATATGTTGTTTAGGACATGATTCTGCACAATATATGTCAAATTTAGTGTAATCCAGCTAAAAATTTAAAAGATATAGCCATAGGGTCAAAAAGTGCTTATCTCATCGAGTTGGAGCGTTTTTGATTAGGAGTGGCAATAACTTTTGAATTTCGTCAAGCTGGTTTCTGCAGTTAAAATATGATGTTTAGGACATGATTCTGCACAATATATGTCAAATTTAGTGTAGTCCCTTCACAGGTTCACAAGATATAGCCATTCTTTCAAAAAGTGCTTATCTCACCGAATTGAAGCATTTTTGATTAGGAGTGGCAATAACTTTTGAATTACATCAAGCTGGTTTCTGCTGTTGAAATATGTTGTTCAGGACATGATTCTGCACAATATAAGTCAAATTCAGTGTAATCCAGCTACAAGTTTGAAAGATATAGCTATAGGCTCAAAAAGTGCTTATCTCATCGAGTTGGAGCGTTTTTGATTAGGAGTGGCAATAACTTTTGAATTTCATCAAGCTGGGTTCTCCTGTTGAAATATGTTGTTTAGGACATGATTCTGTACAACATATGTCAAATTTAGTGTAATCCCTCAACAGGTTCACAAGATATAGCCATTCGTTCAAAAAGTGCTTATCTCACCGAGTTGAAGCGTTTTTGATTAGGATTGGCAATAACTTTTGAATTTCATCAATCTGGTTTCTGCCGTTGAAATATGTTGTTTAGGACATGATTCTGCACAATATATGTCAAATTTAGTGTAATCCCTTCACAGGTTCACAAGATATAGCCATTCGTTCAAAAAGTGCTTATCTCAACGAGTTGGAGCGTTTTTGATTAGGAGTGGAAATAACTTTTGAAATTCATCAAGCTGGTTTCTGCTGTTGAAATATGTTGTTTAGGACATGATTCTGCACAATATAAGTCAAATTCAGTGTAATCCAGCTACAAGTTTGAAAGATATAGCCATTCGTTCAAAAAGTGCTTATCTCACCGAGTAGAAGCGTTTTTGATTAGGAGTGGCAATAACTTTTGAATTTCATTCAGCTGGTTTCTGCTGTTGAAATATGTTGTTTAGGACATGATTCTGCACAATATATGTCAAATCTAGTGTAATCCCTTCACAGGTTCACAAGATATAGCCATTCTTTCAAAAAGTGCTTATCTCAACGAGTTGGAGCGTTTTTGATTAGGAGTGGAAATAACTTTTGAAATTCATCAAGCTGGTTTCTGCTGTTGAAATATGTTGTTTAGGACATGATTCTGCACAATATAAGTCAAATTCAGTGTAGTCCCTTAACAGGTTCACAAGATATAGCCATTCTTTCAAAAAGTGCTTATCTCACCGACTTGGAGCGTTTTTGATTAGGAGTGGCAATAACTTTTGAAATTCATCAAGCTGGTTTCTGCTGTTGAAATATGTTGTTTAGGACATGATTCTGCACAATATATGTCAAATTCAGTGTAATCCAGCTACAAGTTTGAAAGATATAGCCATAGGCTCAAAAAGCGCTTATCTCATCGAGTTGGAGCGTTTTTGATTAGGAGTGGCAATAACTTTTGAATTTCATCAAGCTGGGTTCTCCTGTTGAAATATGTTGTTTAGGACATGATTCTGCACAACATATGTCAAATTTAGTGTAATCCCTCCACAGGTTCACAAGATATAGCCATTCGTTCAAAAAGTGCTTTTCTCACCGAGTTGAATCGTTTTTGATTAGGATTGGCAATAACTTTTGAATTTCAACAATCTGGTTTCTGCCGTTGAAATATGTTGTTTAGGACATGATTCTGCACAATATATGTCAAATTTAGTGTAATCCAGCAACAAGTTTGAAAGATATAGCCATAGGGTCAAAAAGCACTCATCTCATCGAGTTGGAGCTTTTTTGATTAGGAGTGGCAATAACTTTCGAATTTCATCAAGCTGCTTTCTGCTGTTGAAATATGTTGTTTAGGACATGATTCTGCACAATATATGTCAAATTTAGTGTAATCCAGCTAAAAATTTAAAAGATATAGCCATAGGGTCAAAAAGTGCTTATCTCATCGAGTTGGAGCGTTTTTGATTAGGATTGGCAATAACTTTTGAATTTCATCAAGCTGGTTTCTGCAGTTGAAATATGATTTTTAGGACATGATTCTGCACAATATATGTCAAATTTAGTGTAATCCCTTCACTGGTTCACAAGATATAGCCATTCGTTCAAAAAGTGCTTATCTCACCGAGTAGAAGCATTTTTGATCAGAATGATAATAACTTTTGAATTTAATTTAGCTGGTTTCTGCTGTTGAAATGTGTTTTTTGGACATGATTTTGCACAATATATGTCAAATTCAGTGTAATCCAGCTACAAGTTTGAATGATATAGCCATAGGGTCAAAAAGCGCTTATCTCAACGAGTTGGGACGTTTTTTATTAGGAGTGGCAATAACTTTTGAATTTCATCAAGCTGCTTTCTGCTGTTGAAATATGGTGTTTAGGACATGATTCTGCACAATATATGTCAAATTTAGTGTAATCCCTTCACAGGTTCACAAGATATAGCCATTCGTTCAAAAAGTGCTTATATCAACGAGTTGGAGCGTTTTTGATTAGGAGTGGCAATAACTTTTGAATTTCATCAAGCTGGTTTCTGCTGTTGAAATATGTTGTTTAGGACATGATTCTGCACAGTATAAGTCAAATTCAGTGTAATCCAGCTACAAGTTTGAAAGATATAGCCATAGGCTCAAAAAGCGCTTATCTCATCGAGTTGGAGCGTTTTTGATTAGGAGTGGCAATAACTTTTGAATTTCATCAAGCTGGGTTCTCCTGTTGAAATATGTTGTTTAGGACATGATTCTGCACAACATATGTTAAATTTAGTGTAATCCCTCCACAGGTTCACAAGATATAGCCATTCGTTCAAAAAGTGCTTATCTCACCGAGTTGAAGCGTTTTTGATTAGGATTGGCAATAACTTTTGAATTTCAACAATCTGGTTTCTGCCGTTGAAATATGTTGTTTAGGACATGATTCTGCACAATATATGTCAAATTTAGTGTAATCCAGCAACAAGTTTGAAAGATATAGCCATAGGGTCAAAAAGCGCTCATCTCATCGAGTTGGAGCTTTTTTGATTAGGAGTGGCAATAACTTTTGAATTTCATCAAGCTGCTTTCTGCTGTTGAAATATGTTGTTTAGGACATGATTCTGCACAATATATGTCAAATTTAGTGTAATCCAGCTAAAAATTTAAAAGATATAGCCATAGGGTCAAAAAGTGCTTATCTCATCGAGTTGGAGCGTTTTTGATTTGGAGTGGCAATAACTTTTGAATTTCATCAAGCTGGTTTCTGCAGTTGAAATATGATGTTTAGGACATGATTCTGCACAATATATGTCAAATTTTTGTAGTCCCTTCACAGGTTCACAAGATATAGCCATTCTTTCAAAAAGTGCTTATCTCACCGAGTTGAAGCATTTTTGATTAGGAGTGGCAATAACTTTTGAATTTCATCAATCTGGTTTCTGCCGTTGAAATATGTTGTTTAGGACATGATTCTGCACAATATATGTCAAATTTAGTGTAATCCCTTCACATGTTCACAAGATATAGCCATTCGTTCAAAAAGTGCTTATCTCAACGAGTTGGAGCGTTTTTGATTAGGAGTGGCAATAACTTTTGAATTTCATCAAGCTGGTTTCTGCTGTTGAAATATGTTGTTTAGGACATGATTTTGCACACTATAAGTCTAATTCAGTGTAATCCAGCTACAAGTTTGAAAAACACAGCTATAGGCTCAAAAAGCGCTTATCTCATCGAGTTGGAGCGTTTTTGATTAGGAGTGGCAATAACTTTTTAATTTCATCAAGCTGGGTTCTCCTGTTGAAATATGTTGTTTAGGACATGATTCTGCACAATATATGTCAAATTTTGTGTAATCCCTCCACAGGTTCACAAGATATAGCCATTCGTTCAAAAAGTGCTTATCTCACCGAGTTGAAGCGTTTTTGATTAGGATTGGCAATAACCTTTGAATTTCATCAATCTGGTTTCTGCCGTTGAAATATGTTGTTTAGGACATGATTCTGCACAATATATGTCAAATTTAGTGTAATCCCTTCACAGGTTCACAAGATATAGCCATTCGTTAAAAAAGTGCTTATCTCAACGAGTTGGAGCGTTTTTGATTAGGAGTGGCAATAACTTTTGAATTTCATCAAGCTGGTTTCTGCTGTTGAAATATGTTGTTTAGGACATGATTCTGCACAATATAAGTCAAATTCAGTGTAATCTAGCTACAAGTTTGAAAGATATAGCCATTCGTTCAAAAAGTGCTTATCTCACCGAGTAGAAGCGTTTTTGATCAGGAGTGATAATAACTTTTGAATTTCATCAATCTGGTTTCTGTCGTTGAAATATGTTGTTTAGGACATGATTCTGCACAATATATGTCAAATTTAGTGTAATCCCTTCACAGGTTCACAAGATATAGCCATTCGTTCAAAAAGTGCTTATCAAAACGAGTTGGAGCGTTTTTGATTAGGAGTGGCAATAACTTTTGAATTTCATCAAGCTGCTTTCTGCTGTTGAAATATGTTGTTTAGGACAAGATTCTGCACAATATATGTCAAATTTAGTGTAATCCAGCTAAAAATTTAAAAGATATAGCCATAGGGTCAAAAAGTGCTTATCTCATCGAGTTGGATCGTTTTAGATTAGGAGTGGCAATAACTTTTGAATTTCATCAACCTGGTTTCTGCAGTTGAAATATGATGTTTAGGACATGATTCTGCACAATATATGTCAAATCTAGTGTAATCCCTTCACTGGTTCACAAGATATAGCCATTCGTTCAAAAAGTGCTTATCTCACCGAGTAGAAGCGTTTTTGATCAGAGTGATAATAACTTTTGAATTTCATTTAGCTGGTTTCTGCTGTTGAAATGTGTTTTTTGGACATGATTCTGCACAATATATGTCAAATTTAGTGTAATCCAGCTACAAGTTTGAAAGATATAGCCATAGGGTCAAAAAGCTCTTATCTCATCGAGTTGGAGCGTTTTTGATTATGAGTGGCAATAACTTTTGAATTTCATCAATCTGGTTTCTGCCGTTTATATATGTTGTTTAGGACATGATTCTGCACAATATATTTCAAATTTAGTGTAATCCCTTCACAGGTTCACAAGATATAGCCATTCGTTCAAAAAGTGCTTATCTCAGCGAGTTGAAGCGTTTTGATTAGGAGTGGCAATAACGTTAGAATTTCATTCAGCTGGATTTCTGCTGTTGAAATATGTTGTTTAGGACATAATTCTGCACAATATATGTCAAATTTAGTGTAATCCAGCAACAAGTTTGAAAGATATAGCCATAGGCTCAAAAAGCGCTCATCTCATCGAGTTGGAGCTTTTTTGATTAGGAGTGGCAATAACTTTTGAATTTCATCAAGCTGCTTTCTGCTGTTGAAATATGTTGTTTAGGACATGATTCTGCACAATATATGTCAAATTTAGTGTAATCCAGCTAAAAATTTAAAAGATATAGCCATAGGGTCAAAAAGTGCTTATCTCATCGAGTTGGAGCGTTTTTGATTTGGAGTGGCAATAACTTTTGAATTTCATCAAGCTGGTTTCTGCAGTTGAAATATGATGTTTAGGACATGATTCTGCACAATATATGTCAAATTTAGTGTAATCCCTTCACATGTTCACAAGATATAGCCATTCGTTCAAAAAGTGCTTGTCTCAACGAGTTGGAGCGTTTTTGATTAGGAGTGGCAATAACTTTTGAATTTCATCAAGCTGGTTTCTGCTGTTGAAATATGTTGTTTAGGACATGATTTTGCACACTATAAGTCTAATTCAGTGTAATCCAGCTACAAGTTTGAAAGACACAGCTATAGGCTCAAAAAGCGCTTATCTCATCGAGTTGGAGCGTTTTTGATTAGGAGTGGCAATAACTTTTGAATTTCATCAAGCTGGGTTCTCCTGTTGAAATATGTTGTTTAGGACATGATTCTGCACAATATATGTCAAATTTTGTGTAATCCCTCCACAGGTTCACAAGATATAGCCATTCGTTCAAAAAGTGCTTATCTCACCGAGTTGAAGCGTTTTTGATTAGGATTGGCAATAACCTTTGAATTTCATCAATCTGGTTTCTGCCGTTGAAATATGTTGTTTAGGACATGATTCTGCACAATATATGTCAAATTTAGTGTAATCCCTTCACAGGTTCACAAGATATAGCCATTCGTTAAAAAAGTGCTTATCTCAACGAGTTGGAGCGTTTTTGATTAGGAGTGGCAATAACTTTTGAATTTCATCAAGCTGGTTTCTGCTGTTGAAATATGTTGTTTAGGACATGATTCTGCACAATATAAGTCAAATTCAGTGTAATCTAGCTACAAGTTTGAAAGATATAGCCATTCGTTCAAAAAGTGCTTATCTCACCGAGTAGAAGCGTTTTTGATCAGGAGTGATAATAACTTTTGAATTTCATCAATCTGGTTTCTGTCGTTGAAATATGTTGTTTAGGACATGATTCTGCACAATATATGTCAAATTTAGTGTAATCCCTTCACAGGTTCACAAGATATAGCCATTCGTTCAAAAAGTGCTTATCAAAACGAGTTGGAGCGTTTTTGATTAGGAGTGGCAATAACTTTTGAATTTCATCAAGCTGCTTTCTGCTGTTGAAATATGTTGTTTAGGACAAGATTCTGCACAATATATGTCAAATTTAGTGTAATCCAGCTAAAAATTTAAAAGATATAGCCATAGGGTCAAAAAGTGCTTATCTCATCGAGTTGGATCGTTTTAGATTAGGAGTGGCAATAACTTTTGAATTTCATCAACCTGGTTTCTGCAGTTGAAATATGATGTTTAGGACATGATTCTGCACAATATATGTCAAATCTAGTGTAATCCCTTCACTGGTTCACAAGATATAGCCATTCGTTCAAAAAGTGCTTATCTCACCGAGTAGAAGCGTTTTTGATCAGAGTGATAATAACTTTTGAATTTCATTTAGCTGGTTTCTGCTGTTGAAATGTGTTTTTTGGACATGATTCTGCACAATATATGTCAAATTTAGTGTAATCCAGCTACAAGTTTGAAAGATATAGCCATAGGGTCAAAAAGCTCTTATCTCATCGAGTTGGAGCGTTTTTGATTATGAGTGGCAATAACTTTTGAATTTCATCAATCTGGTTTCTGCCGTTTATATATGTTGTTTAGGACATGATTCTGCACAATATATTTCAAATTTAGTGTAATCCCTTCACAGGTTCACAAGATATAGCCATTCGTTCAAAAAGTGCTTATCTCAGCGAGTTGAAGCGTTTTGATTAGGAGTGGCAATAACGTTAGAATTTCATTCAGCTGGATTTCTGCTGATGAAATATGTTGTTTAGGACATAATTCTGCACAATATATGTCAAATTTAGTGTAATCCAGCAACAAGTTTGAAAGATATAGCCATAGGCTCAAAAAGCGCTCATCTCATCGAGTTGGAGCTTTTTTGATTAGGAGTGGCAATAACTTTTGAATTTCATCAAGCTGCTTTCTGCTGTTGAAATATGTTGTTTAGGACATGATTCTGCACAATATATGTCAAATTTAGTGTAATCCAGCTAAAAATTTAAAAGATATAGCAATAGGGTCAAAAAGTGCTTATCTCATCGAGTTGGAGTGTTTTTGATTAGGTGTGGCAATAACTTTTGAATTTCATCAAGCTGGTTTCTGCTGTTGAAATATGTTGTTTAGGACATGATTGTGCACAATATATGTCAAATTTAGTGTTGTCCCTTCACTGGTTCACAAGATATAGCCATTCGTTAAAAAAGTGCTTATCTCAACGAGTTGGAGCGTTTTTGATTAGGAGTGGCAATAACTTTTGAATTTCATTCAGCTGGTTTCTGCTGTTGAAATATGTTGTTTAGGACATGATTCTGCACAATTTATGTCAAATTCATTGTAATCCAGCAACAAGTTTGAAAGATATAGCCATAGGGTCAAAAAGCGCTTATCTCAACGAGTTGGAGCGTTTTGTATTAGGAGTGGCAATAACTTTTGAATTTCATCAAGCTCGTTTCTACTGTTGAAATATGTTGTTTAGGACATGATTCTGCAAAATATATGTCAAATATATTGTAATCCAGCTACAAGTTTGAAAGATATAGCCATAGGGTCAAAAGCGTTTATCTCAAAGAGTTGGAGCGTTTTTTATTAGGAGTGGCAATAACTTTTGAATATCATCAAGCTGGTTTCTGCTGTTGAAATTTGTTTTTTAGAACATGATTCTGCACAATATTTGTCAAAATTAGTGTAATCCCTTCACAAATTCACAAGATATAGCCATTCGTTCAAAAAGCGCTTATCTCATAGAGTTGGAGCGTTTTTGATTAGGAGTGGCAATAACTTTTGAAATTCATCAAGCTGGTTTCTGCTGTTGAAATATGTTGTTTAGGACATGATTCTGCACAATATAAGTCAAATTCAGTGTAGTCCCTTCACAGGTTCACAAGATATAGCCATTCTTTCAAAAAGTGCTTATCTCACCGAGTTGAAGCATTTTTGATTAGGAGTGGCAATAACTTTTGAATTTCATCAATCTGGTTTCTGCCGTTGAAATATGTTGTTTAGGACAGGATTCTGCACAATATATGTCAAATTTAGTGTAATCCCTTCACAGGTTCACAAGATATAGCCATTCGTTAAAAAAGTGCTTATCTCAACGAGTTGGAGCGTTTTTGATTAGGAGTGGCAATAACTTTTGAATTTCATCAAGCTGGTTTCTGCTGTTGAAATATGTTGTTTGGGACATGATTCTGCACAATATAAGTCAAATTCAGTGTAATCCAGCTACAAGTTTGAAAGATATAGCCATAGGGTCAAAAAGCTCTTATCTCATCGAGTTGGAGCGTTTTTGATTATGAGTGGCAATAACTTTTGAATTTCATCAAGCTGGGTTCTCCTGTAAATATGTTGTTTAGGACATGATTCTGCACAACATATGTCAAATTTAGTGTAATCCCTCCACAGGTTCACAAGATATAGCCATTCGTTCAAAAAGTGCTTATCTCACCGAGTTGAAGCGTTTTTTATTAGGATTGGCAATAACTTTTGAATTTCATCAATCTGGTTTCTGCCGTTTAAATATGTTGTTTAGGACATGATTCTGCACAATATATGTCAAATTTAGTGTAATCCCTTCACAGGTTCACAAGATATAGCCATTCGTTCAAAAAGTGCTTATCTCATCGAGTTGAAGCGTTTTGATTAGGAGTGGCAATAACGTTAGAATTTCATTCAGCTGGTTTCTCCTGTTGAAATATGTTGTTTAGGACATGATTCTGCACAATATATGTCAAATTTAGTGTAATCCAGCAACAAGTTTGAAAGATATAGCCATAGGGTCAAAAAGCGCTCATCTCATCGAGTTGGAGCTTTTTTGATTAGGAGTGGCAATAACTTTTGAATTTCATCAAGCTGCTTTCTGCAGTTGAAATATGATGTTTAGGACATGATTGTGCACAATATATGTCAAATTTAGTGTTGTCCCTTCACAGGTTCACAAGATATAGCCATTCGTTCAAAAAGTGCTTATCTCAACGAGTTGGAGCGTTTTTTATTAGGAGTGGCAATAACTTTTGAATTTCATCAAGCTGGTTTCTGCTGTTGAAATATGTTGTTTAGTACATGATTCTGCACAATATAAATCAAATTCAGTGTAATCCAGCTACAAGTTTGAAAGATATAGCCATAGGCTCAAAAAGCGCTTATCTCATCGAGTTGGAGCGTTTTTGATTAGGAGTGGCAATAACTTTTGAATTTCATCAAGCTGGGTTCTCCTGTTGAAATATGTTTTTTCGGACATGATTCTGCACAACATATGTCAAATTTAGTGTAATCCCTCCACAGGTTCACAAGATATAGCCATTCGTTCAAAAAGTGCTTATCTCACCGAGTTGAAGCGTTTTTGATTAGGATTGGCAATAACTTTTGAATTTCAACAATCTGGTTTCTGCCGTTGAAATATGTTGTTTAGGACATGATTCTGCACAATATATCTCAAATTTAGTGTAATCCAGCAACGAGTTTGAAAGATATAGCCATAGGGTCAAAAAGCGCTCATCTCATCGAGTTGGAGCTTTTTTGATTAGGAGTGGCAATAACTTTTGAATTTCATCAAGCTGGTTTCTGCTGTTGAAAAATGTTGTTTAGGACATGATTCTGCACAATATAAGTCAAATTCAGTGTAATCCAGCAACAAGTTTGAAAGATATAGCCACAGGGTCAAAAAGCGCTTATCTCATCGAGTTGGAGCGTTTTTGATTAGGAGTGGCAATAACTTTTGAATTTCATCAAGCTGGTTTCTGCTTTTGAAATATGTTGTTTAGGACATGATTCTACACAATATATGTCAAATTTAGTGTAATCCCTTCACAAGTTCAAAAGATATAGCCATTCGTTCAAAAAGTGCTTATCTCACCGAGTAGAAGCGTTTTTGATCAGGAGTGATAATAACTTTTGAATTTCATCAATCTGGTTTCTGTCGTTGAAATATGTTGTTTAGGACATGATTCTGCACAATATATGTCAAATTTAGTGTAATCCCTTCACAGGTTCACAAGATATAGCCATTCGTTCAAAAAGTGCTTATCAAAACGAGTTGGAGCGTTTTTGATTAGGAGTGGCAATAACTTTTGAATTTCATCAAGCTCCTTTCTGCTGTTGAAATATGTTGTTTAGGACAAGATTCTGCACAATATATGTCAAATTTAGTGTAATCCAGCTAAAAATTTAAAAGATATAGCCATAGGGTCAAAAAGTGCTTATCTCATCGAGTTGGATCGTTTTAGATTAGGAGTGGCAATAACTTTTGAATTTCATCAACCTGGTTTCTGCAGTTGAAATATGATGTTTAGGACATGATTCTGCACAATATATGTCAAATCTAGTGTAATCCCTTCACAGGTTCACAAGATATAGCCATTCGTTCAAAAAGTGCTTATCTCACCGAGTAGAAGCGTTTTTGATCAGAGTGATAATAACTTTTGAATTTCATTTAGCTGGTTTCTGCTGTTGAAATGTGTTTTTTGGACATGATTCTGCACAATATATGTCAAATTTAGTGTAATCCAGCTACAAGTTTGAAAGATATAGCCATAGGGTCAAAAAGCTCTTATCTCATCGAGTTGGAGCGTTTTTGATTATGAGTGGCAATAACTTTTGAATTTCATCAATCTGGTTTCTGCCGTTTATATATGTTGTTTAGGACATGATTCTGCACAATATATTTCAAATTTAGTGTTATCCCTTCACAGGTTCACAAGATATAGCCATTCGTTCAAAAAGTGCTTATCTCAGCGAGTTGAAGCGTTTTGATTAGGAGTGGCAATAACGTTAGAATTTCATTCAGCTGGATTTCTGCTGTTGAAATATGTTGTTTAGGACATAATTCTGCACAATATATGTCAAATTTAGTGTAATCCAGCAACAAGTTTGAAAGATATAGCCATAGGCTCAAAAAGCGCTCATCTCATCGAGTTGGAGCTTTTTTGATTAGGAGTGGCAATAACTTTTGAATTTCATCAAGCTGCTTTCTGCTGTTGAAATATGTTGTTTAGGACATGATTCTGCACAATATATGTCAAATTTAGTGTAATCCAGCTAAAAATTTAAAAGATATAGCAATAGGGTCAAAAAGTGCTTATCTCATCGAGTTGGAGTGTTTTTGATTAGGTGTGGCAATAACTTTTGAATTTCATCAAGCTGGTTTCTGCTGTTGAAATATGTTGTTTAGGACATGATTGTGCACAATATATGTCAAATTTAGTGTTGTCCCTTCACTGGTTCACAAGATATAGCCATTCGTTAAAAAAGTGCTTATCTCAACGAGTTGGAGCGTTTTTGATTAGGAGTGGCAATAACTTTTGAATTTCATTCAGCTGGTTTCTGCTGTTGAAATATGTTGTTTAGGACATGATTCTGCACAATTTATGTCAAATTCATTGTAATCCAGCAACAAGTTTGAAAGATATAGCCATAGGGTCAAAAAGCGCTTATCTCAACGAGTTGGAGCGTTTTTTATTAGGAGTGGCAATAACTTTTGAATTTCATCAAGCTCGTTTCTACTGTTGAAATATGTTGTTTAGGACATGATTCTGCAAAATATATGTCAAATATATTGTAATCCAGCTACAAGTTTGAAAGATATAGCCATAGGGTCAAAAGCGTTTATCTCAAAGAGTTGGAGCGTTTTTTATTAGGAGTGGCAATAACTTTTGAATATCATCAAGCTGGTTTCTGCTGTTGAAATTTGTTTTTTAGGACATGATTCTGCACAATATTTGTCAAAATTAGTGTAATCCCTTCACAAATTCACAAGATATAGCCATTCGTTCAAAAAGCGCTTATCTCATAGAGTTGGAGCGTTTTTGATTAGGAGTGGCAATAACTTTTGAAATTCATCAAGCTGGTTTCTGCTGTTGAAATATGTTGTTTAGGACATGATTCTGCACAATATAAGTCAAATTCAGTGTAGTCCCTTCACAGGTTCACAAGATATAGCCATTCTTTCAAAAAGTGCTTATCTCACCGAGTTGAAGCATTTTTGATTAGGAGTGGCAATAACTTTTGAATTTCATCAATCTGGTTTCTGCCGTTGAAATATGTTGTTTAGGACATGATTCTGCACAATATATGTCAAATTTAGTGTAATCCCTTCACAGGTTCACAAGATATAGCCATTCGTTAAAAAAGTGCTTATCTCAACGAGTTGGAGCGTTTTTGATTAGGAGTGGCAATAACTTTTGAATTTCATCAAGCTGGTTTCTGCTGTTGAAATATGTTGTTTAGGACAAGATTCTGCACAATATATGTCAAATTTAGTGTAATCCAGCTAAAAATTTAAAAGATATAGCCATAGGGTCAAAAAGTGCTTATCTCATCGAGTTGGATCGTTTTAGATTAGGAGTGGCAATAACTTTTGAATTTCATCAACCTGGTTTCTGCAGTTGAAATATGATGTTTAGGACATGATTCTGCACAATATATGTCAAATCTAGTGTAATCCCTTCACTGGTTCACAAGATATAGCCATTCGTTCAAAAAGTGCTTATCTCACCGAGTAGAAGCGTTTTTGATCAGAGTGATAATAACTTTTGAATTTCATTTAGCTGGTTTCTGCTGTTGAAATGTGTTTTTTGGACATGATTCTGCACAATATATGTCAAATTTAATGTAATCCAGCTACAAGTTTGAAAGATATAGCCATAGGGTCAAAAAGCTCTTATCTCATCGAGTTGGAGCGTTTTTGATTATGAGTGGCAATAACTTTTGAATTTCATCAATCTGGTTTCTGCCGTTTATATATGTTGTTTAGGACATGATTCTGCACAATATATTTCAAATTTAGTGTAATCCCTTCACAGGTTCACAAGATATAGCCATTCGTTCAAAAAGTGCTTATCTCAGCGAGTTGAAGCGTTTTGATTAGGAGTGGCAATAACGTTAGAATTTCATTCAGCTGGATTTCTGCTGTTGAAATATGTTGTTTAGGACATAATTCTGCACAATATATGTCAAATTTAGTGTAATCCAGCAACAAGTTTGAAAGATATAGCCATAGGCTCAAAAAGCGCTCATCTCATCGAGTTGGAGCTTTTTTGATTAGGAGTGTCAATAACTTTTGAATTTCATCAAGCTGCTTTCTGCTGTTGAAATATGTTGTTTAGGACATGATTCTGCACAATATATGTCAAATTTAGTGTAATCCAGCTAAAAATTTAAAAGATATAGCAATAGGGTCAAAAAGTGCTTATCTCATCGAGTTGGAGTGTTTTTGAATAGGTGTGGCAATAACTTTTGAATTTCATCAAGCTGGTTTCTGCTGTTGAAATATGTTGTTTAGGACATGATTGTGCACAATATATGTCAAATTTAGTGTTGTCCCTTCACTGGTTCACAAGATATAGCCATTCGTTAAAAAAGTGCTTATCTCAACGAGTTGGAGCGTTTTTGATTAGGAGTGGCAATAACTTTTGAATTTCATTCAGCTGGTTTCTGCTGTTGAAATATGTTGTTTAGGACATGATTCTGCACAATTTATGTCAAATTCATTGTAATCCAGCAACAAGTTTGAAAGATATAGCCATAGGGTCAAAAAGCGCTTATCTCAACGAGTTGGAGCGTTTTTTATTAGGAGTGGCAATAACTTTTGAATTTCATCAAGCTCGTTTCTACTGTTGAAATATGTTGTTTAGGACATGATTCTGCAAAATATATGTCAAGTATATTGTAATCCAGCTACAAGTTTGAAAGATATAGCCATAGGGTCAAAAGCGTTTATCTCAAAGAGTTGGAGCGTTTTTTATTAGGAGTGGCAATAACTTTTGAATATCATCAAGCTGGTTTCTGCTGTTGAAATTTGTTTTTTAGGACATGATTCTGCACAATATTTGTCAAAATTAGTGTAATCCCTTCACAAATTCACAAGATATAGCCATTCGTTCAAAAAGCGCTTATCTCATAGAGTTGGAGCGTTTTTGATTAGGAGTGGCAATAACTTTTGAAATTCATCAAGCTGGTTTCTGCTGTTGAAATATGTTGTTTAGGACATGATTCTGCACAATATAAGTCAAATTCAGTGTAGTCCCTTCACAGGTTCACAAGATATAGCCATTCTTTCAAAAAGTGCTTATCTCACCGAGTTGAAGCATTTTTGATTAGGAGTGGCAATAACTTTTGAATTTCATCAATCTGGTTTCTGCCGTTGAAATATGTTGTTTAGGACATGATTCTGCACAATATATGTCAAATTTAGTGTAATCCCTTCACAGGTTCACAAGATATAGCCATTCGTTAAAAAAGTGCTTATCTCAACGAGTTGGAGCGTTTTTGATTAGGAGTGGCAATAACTTTTGAATTTCATCAAGCTGGTTTCTGCTGTTGAAATATGTTGTTTAGGACAAAATTCTGCACAATATATGTCAAATTTAGTGTAATCCAGCTAAAAATTTAAAAGATATAGCCATAGGGTCAAAAAGTGCTTATCTCATCGAGTTGGATCGTTTTAGATTAGGAGTGGCAATAACTTTTGAATTTCATCAACCTGGTTTCTGCAGTTGAAATATGATGTTTAGGACATGATTCTGCACAATATATGTCAAATCTAGTGTAATCCCTTCACTGGTTCACAAGATATAGCCATTCGTTCAAAAAGTGCTTATCTCACCGAGTAGAAGCGTTTTTGATCAGAGTGATAATAACTTTTGAATTTCATTTAGCTGGTTTCTGCTGTTGAAATGTGTTTTTTGGACATGATTCTGCACAATATATGTCAAATTTAGTGTAATCCAGCTACAAGTTTGAAAGATATAGCCATAGGGTCAAAAAGCTCTTATCTCATCGAGTTGGAGCGTTTTTGATTATGAGTGGCAATAACTTTTGAATTTCATCAATCTGGTTTCTGCCGTTTATATATGTTGTTTAGGACATGATTCTGCACAATATATTTCAAATTTAGTGTAATCCCTTCACAGGTTCACAAGATATAGCCATTCGTTCAAAAAGTGCTTATCTCAGCGAGTTGAAGCGTTTTGATTAGGAGTGGCAATAACGTTAGAATTTCATTCAGCTGGATTTCTGCTGTTGAAATATGTTGTTTAGGACATAATTCTGCACAATATATGTCAAATTTAGTGTAATCCAGCAACAAGTTTGAAAGATATAGCCATAGGCTCAAAAAGCGCTCATCTCATCGAGTTGGAGCTTTTTTGATTAGGAGTGGCAATAACTTTTGAATTTCATCAAGCTGCTTTCTGCTGTTGAAATATGTTGTTTAGGACATGATTCTGCACAATATATGTCAAATTTAGTGTAATCCAGCTAAAAATTTAAAAGATATAGCAATAGGGTCAAAAAGTGCTTATCTCATCGAGTTGGAGTGTTTTTGATTAGGTGTGGCAATAACTTTTGAATTTCATCAAGCTGGTTTCTGCTGTTGAAATATGTTGTTTAGGACATGATTGTGCACAATATATGTCAAATTTAGTGTTGTCCCTTCACTGGTTCACAAGATATAGCCATTCGTTAAAAAAGTGCTTATCTCAACGAGTTGGAGCGTTTTTGATTAGGAGTGGCAATAACTTTTGAATTTCATTCAGCTGGTTTCTGCTGTTGAAATATGTTGTTTAGGACATGATTCTGCACAATTTATGTCAAATTCATTGTAATCCAGCAACAAGTTTGAAAGATATAGCCATAGGGTCAAAAAGCGCTTATCTCAACGAGTTGGAGCGTTTTTTATTAGGAGTGGCAATAACTTTTGAATTTCATCAAGCTCGTTTCTACTGTTGAAATATGTTGTTTAGGACATGATTCTGCAAAATATATGTCAAATATATTGTAATCCAGCTACAAGTTTGAAAGATATAGCCATAGGGTCAAAAGCGTTTATCTCAAAGAGTTGGAGCGTTTTTTATTAGGAGTGGCAATAACTTTTGAATATCATCAAGCTGGTTTCTGCTGTTGAAATTTGTTTTTTAGGACATGATTCTGCACAATATTTGTCAAAATTAGTGTAATCCCTTCACAAATTCACAAGATATAGCCATTCGTTCAAAAAGCGCTTATCTCATAGAGTTGGAGCGTTTTTGATTAGGAGTGGCAATAACTTTTGAAATTCATCAAGCTGGTTTCTGCTGTTGAAATATGTTGTTTAGGACATGATTCTGCACAATATAAGTCAAATTCAGTGTAGTCCCTTCACAGGTTCACAAGATATAGCCATTCTTTCAAAAAGTGCTTATCTCACCGAGTTGAAGCATTTTTGATTAGGAGTGGCAATAACTTTTGAATTTCATCAATCTGGTTTCTGCCGTTGAAATATGTTGTTTAGGACATGATTCTGCACAATATATGTCAAATTTAGTGTAATCCCTTCACAGGTTCACAAGATATAGCCATTCGTTAAAAAAGTGCTTATCTCAACGAGTTGGAGCGTTTTTGATTAGGAGTGGCAATAACTTTTGAATTTCATCAAGCTGGTTTCTGCTGTTGAAATATGTTGTTTGGGACATGATTCTGCACAATATAAGTCAAATTCAGTGTAATCCAGCTACAAGTTTGAAAGATATAGCCATAGGGTCAAAAAGCTCTTATCTCATCGAGTTGGAGCGTTTTTGATTATGAGTGGCAATAACTTTTGAATTTCATCAAGCTGGGTTCTCCTGTAAATATGTTGTTTAGGACATGATTCTGCACAACATATGTCAAATTTAGTGTAATCCCTCCACAGGTTCACAAGATATAGCCATTCGTTCAAAAAGTGCTTATCTCACCGAGTTGAAGCGTTTTTTATTAGGATTGGCAATAACTTTTGAATTTCATCAATCTGGTTTCTGCTGTTTAAATATGTTGTTTAGGACATGATTCTGCACAATATATGTCAAATTTAGTGTAATCCCTTCACAGGTTCACAAGATATAGCCATTCGTTCAAAAAGTGCTTATCTCAGCGAGTTGAAGCGTATTGATTAGGAGTGGCAATAACGTTAGAATTTCATTCAGCTGGTTTCTCCTGTTGAAATATGTTGTTTAGGACATGATTCTGCACAATATATGTCAAATTTAGTGTAATCCAGCAACAAGTTTGAAAGATATAGCCATAGGCTCAAAAAGCGCTCATCTCATCGAGTTGGAGCTTTTTTGATTAGGAGTGGCAATAACTTTTGAATTTCATCAAGCTGCTTTCTGCTGTTGAAATATGTTGTTTAGGACATGATTCTGCACAATATATGTCAAATTTAGTGTAATCCAGCTAAAAATTTAAAAGATATAGCAATAGGGTCAAAAAGTGCTTATCTCATCGAGTTGGAGTGTTTTTGATTAGGTGTGGCAATAACTTTTGAATTTCATCAAGCTGGTTTCTGCTGTTGAAATATGTTGTTTAGGACATGATTGTGCACAATATATGTCAAATTTAGTGTTGTCCCTTCACTGGTTCACAAGATATAGCCATTCGTTAAAAAAGTGCTTATCTCAACGAGTTGGAGCGTTTTTGATTAGGAGTGGCAATAACTTTTGAATTTCATTCAGCTGGTTTCTGCTGTTGAAATATGTTGTTTAGGACATGATTCTGCACAATTTATGTCAAATTCATTGTAATCCAGCAACAAGTTTGAAAGATATAGCCATAGGGTCAAAAAGCGCTTATCTCAACGAGTTGGAGCGTTTTTTATTAGGAGTGGCAATAACTTTTGAATTTCATCAAGCTCGTTTCTACTGTTGAAATATGTTGTTTAGGACATGATTCTGCAAAATATATGTCAAATATATTGTAATCCAGCTACAAGTTTGAAAGATATAGCCATAGGGTCAAAAGCGTTTATCTCAAAGAGTTGGAGCGTTTTTTATTAGGAGTGGCAATAACTTTTGAATATCATCAAGCTGGTTTCTGCTGTTGAAATTTGTTTTTTAGGACATGATTCTGCACAATATTTGTCAAAATTAGTGTAATCCCTTCACAAATTCACAAGATATAGCCATTCGTTCAAAAAGCGCTTATCTCATAGAGTTGGAGCGTTTTTGATTAGGAGTGGCAATAACTTTTGAAATTCATCAAGCTGGTTTCTGCTGTTGAAATATGTTGTTTAGGACATGATTCTGCACAATATAAGTCAAATTCAGTGTAGTCCCTTCACAGGTTCACAAGATATAGCCATTCTTTCAAAAAGTGCTTATCTCACCGAGTTGAAGCATTTTTGATTAGGAGTGGCAATAACTTTTGAATTTCATCAATCTGGTTTCTGCCGTTGAAATATGTTGTTTAGGACATGATTCTGCACAATATATGTCAAATTTAGTGTAATCCCTTCACAGGTTCACAAGATATAGCCATTCGTTAAAAAAGTGCTTATCTCAACGAGTTGGAGCGTTTTTGATTAGGAGTGGCAATAACTTTTGAATTTCATCAAGCTGGTTTCTGCTGTTGAAATATGTTGTTTGGGACATGATTCTGCACAATATAAGTCAAATTCAGTGTAATCCAGCTACAAGTTTGAAAGATATAGCCATAGGGTCAAAAAGCTCTTATCTCATCGAGTTGGAGCGTTTTTGATTATGAGTGGCAATAACTTTTGAATTTCATCAAGCTGGGTTCTCCTGTAAATATGTTGTTTAGGACATGATTCTGCACAACATATGTCAAATTTAGTGTAATCCCTCCACAGGTTCACAAGATATAGCCATTCGTTCAAAAAGTGCTTATCTCACCGAGTTGAAGCGTTTTTTATTAGGATTGGCAATAACTTTTGAATTTCATCAATCTGGTTTCTGCTGTTTAAATATGTTGTTTAGGACATGATTCTGCACAATATATGTCAAATTTAGTGTAATCCCTTCACAGGTTCACAAGATATAGCCATTCGTTCAAAAAGTGCTTATCTCAGCGAGTTGAAGCGTATTGATTAGGAGTGGCAATAACGTTAGAATTTCATTCAGCTGGTTTCTCCTGTTGAAATATGTTGTTTAGGACATGATTCTGCACAATATATGTCAAATTTAGTGTAATCCAGCAACAAGTTTGAAAGATATAGCCATAGGGTCAAAAAGCGCTCATCTCATCGAGTTGGAGCTTTTTTGATTAGGAGTGGCAATAACTTTTGAATTTCATCAAGCTGCTTTCTGCAGTTGAAATATGATGTTTAGGACATGATTCTGCACAATATATGTCAAATTTAGTGTTGTCCCTTCACAGGTTCACAAGATATAGCCATTCGTTCAAAAAGTGCTTATCTCAACGAGTTGGAGCGTTTTTTATTAGGAGTGGCAATAACTTTTGAATTTCATCAAGCTGGTTTCTGCTGTTGAAATATGTTGTTTAGTACATGATTCTGCACAATATAAATCAAATTCAGTGTAATCCAGCTACAAGTTTGAAAGATATAGCCATAGGCTCAAAAAGCGCTTATCTCATCGAGTTGGAGCGTTTTTGATTAGGAGTGGCAATAACTTTTGAATTTCATCAAGCTGGGTTCTCCTGTTGAAATATGTTTTTTAGGACATGATTCTGCACAACATATGTCAAATTTAGTGTAATCCCTCCACAGGTTCACAAGATATAGCCATTCGTTCAAAAAGTGCTTATCTCACCGAGTTGAAGCGTTTTTGATTAGGATTGGCAATAACTTTTGAATTTCAACAATCTGGTTTCTGCCGTTGAAATATGTTGTTTAGGACATGATTCTGCACAATATATGTCAAATTTAGTGTAATCCAGCAACGAGTTTGAAAGATATAGCCATAGGGTCAAAAAGCGCTCATCTCATCGAGTTGGAGCTTTTTTGATTAGGAGTGGCAATAACTTTTGAATTTCATCAAGCTGGTTTCTGCTGTTGAAAAATGTTGTTTAGGACATGATTCTGCACAATATAAGTCAAATTCAGTGTAATCCAGCAACAAGTTTGAAAGATATAGCCACAGGGTCAAAAAGCGCTTATCTCATCGAGTTGGAGCGTTTTTGATTAGGAGTGGCAATAACTTTTGAATTTCATCAAGCTGGTTTCTGCTTTTGAAATATGTTGTTTAGGACATGATTCTACACAATATATGTCAAATTTAGTGTAATCCCTTCACAAGTTCAAAAGATATAGCCATTCGTTCAAAAATTGCTTATCTCATCGAGTTGGAGCGTTTTTGTTTAGGAGTGGCAATAACTTTTGAATTTCATCAAGCTGGTTTCTGCTTTTGAAATATGTTTTTTAGGACATGATTCTGCACAATATATGTCAAATTTAGTGTAGTCCCTTCACAAGTTCACAAGATATAGCCATTCATTCAAAAAGTGATTATCTCACCGAGTTGAAGCATTTTTGATTAGGAGTGGCAATAACTTTTGAATTTCATCAAGCTGGTTTCTGCTATTGAAACATGTTGTTTAGGACATGATTCTGCACAATATATGTCAAATTTAGTGTAATCCAGCTACAAGTTTGAAAGATATAGCCATAGGGTCGAGAAGCGCTTATCTCATAGAGTTGGAGCGTTTTTGATTAGGAGCGGAAATCACTTTTGAATTTCATCAAGCTGGTTTCTGCTGTTGATTTATGTTGTTTAGGACATGATTCTGCACAATATATGTCAAATTTAGAGTAATCCAGCTAAAAATTTCAAAGATATAGCCATTCCTTCAAAAAGTGTTTTTCTCATCGAGTTGGAGCGTTTTTGATAAGGAGTGATAATAACTTTTGAATTTCATTCAGCTGGTTTCTGCTGTTGAAATATGTTGTTTAGGACATGATTCTGCACAATATATGTCAAAATTAGTGTAATCCAGCAACAAGTTTGAAAGATATAGCCATAGGGTCAAAAAGCGCTTATCTCAACGAGTTGGAGCGTTTTTGATTAGGAGTGGCAATAACTTTTGAATTTCATCAAGCTGGTTTCTGCTGTTGAAATATGTTGTTTAGGACATGATTCTGCACAATATAAGTGAAATTCAGTGTAATCCAGCTACAAGTTTGAAAGATATAGCCATAGGGTCAAAAAGCGCTTATCTCATCGAGTTGGAGCGTTTTTGATTAGGAGTGGCAGTAACTTTTGAATTTCATCAAGCTGGTTTCTGCTGTTGAAATATGTTGTTTAGGACATGATTCTGCACAACACATGTCAAATTTAGTGTAATCCCTCCACAGGTTCACAAGATATAGCCATTCGTTCAAAAACTGCTTATCTCACCGAGTTGGAGCGTTTTTGATAAGGAGTGATAATAACTTTTGAATTTCATTCAGCTGGTTTCTGCTGTTGAAATATGCTGTTTAGGACATGATTCTGCACAATATATGTCAAATTCAATGTAATCCAGCTACAAGTTTGAAAGATATAGCCATAGGGTCAAAAAGCGCTTATCTCAACGAGTTGGAGCGTTTTTTATTAGGAGTGGCAATAACTTTTGAATTTCATCAAGCTGGTTTCTACTGTTGAAATATGTTGTTTAGGACATGATTCTGCAAAATATATGTCAAATTTATTGTAATCCAGCTACAAGTTTGAAAGATATAGCCATAGGGTCAAAAGCGTTTATCTCAAAGAGTTGGAGCGTTTTTTATTAGGAGTGGCAATAACTTTTGAATATCATCAAGCTGGTTTCTGCTGTTGAAATTTGTTTTTTAGGACATGATTCTGCACAATATATGTCAAAATTAGTGTAATCCCTTCACAGGTTCACAAGATATAGCCATTCGTTCAAAAAGCGCTTATCTCATCGAGTTGGAGCGTTTTTGATTAGGAGTGGCAATAACTTTTGAATATCATCAAGCTGGTTTCTGCTGTTGAAATATGTTTTTTAGGACATGATTCTGCACAACATATGTCAACTTTAGTGTAATCCCTACACAGGTTCTCGAGATATAGCCATTCGTTCAAAAAGTGCTTATCTCACCGAGTTGAAGCGTTTTTGATTAGGAGTGGTTGTAACGTTTGAATTTCATCAAGCTGGTTTCTGCTGTTAAAATATGTTGTTTAGGACATGATTCTGCACAATATAAGTCAAATTCAGTGTAATCCAGTCACAAGTTTGAAAGATATAGCCATAGGGTCAAAAAGCGATTATCTCATCGAGTTGGAGCGTTTTTGATTAGGAGTGGCAATAACTTTTGAATTTCATCAAGCTGGTTTCTGCTGTTGAAATATGTAGTTTAGGACATGATTCTGCAAAATATATGTCAAATTTAGTGTAATTCAGCTAAAAATTCAAAAGATATAGCCATAGGGTCAAAAAGCTCTTATCTCATATAGTTGGAGCGTTTTTGATTAGGAGTGGCAATAACTTTTGAATATCATCAAGCTGGTTTCTGCCGTTGAAATATGTTGTTTAGGACATGATTCTGCACAATATATGTCAAATTTAGTGTAATCCAGCAACGAGTTTGAAAGATATAGCCATAGGGTCAAAAAGCGCTCATCTCATCGAGTTGGAGCTTTTTTGATTAGGAGTGGCAATAACTTTTGAATTTCATCAAGCTGGTTTCTGCTGTTGAAAAATGTTGTTTAGGACATGATTCTGCACAATATAAGTCAAATTCAGTGTAATCCAGCAACAAGTTTGAAAGATATAGCCACAGGGTCAAAAAGCGCTTATCTCATCGAGTTGGAGCGTTTTTGATTAGGAGTGGCAATAACTTTTGAATTTCATCAAGCTGGTTTCTGCTTTTGAAATATGTTGTTTAGGACATGATTCTACACAATATATGTCAAATTTAGTGTAATCCCTTCACAAGTTCAAAAGATATAGACATTCGTTCAAAAATTGCTTATCTCATCGAGTTGGAGCGTTTTTGTTTAGGAGTGGCAATAACTTTTGAATTTCATCAAGCTGGTTTCTGCTTTTGAAATATGTTTTTTAGGACATGATTCTGCACAATATATGTCAAATTTAGTGTAGTCCCTTCACAAGTTCACAAGATATAGCCATTCATTCAAAAAGTGATTATCTCACCGAGTTGAAGCATTTTTGATTAGGAGTGGCAATAACTTTTGAATTTCATCAAGCTGGTTTCTGCTATTGAAACATGTTGTTTAGGACATGATTCTGCACAATATATGTCAAATTTAGTGTAATCCAGCTACAAGTTTGAAAGATATAGCCATAGGGTCGAGAAGCGCTTATCTCATAGAGTTGGAGCGTTTTTGATTAGGAGCGGAAATCACTTTTGAATTTCATCAAGCTGGTTTCTGCTGTTGATTTATGTTGTTTAGGACATGATTCTGCACAATATATGTCAAATTTAGAGTAATCCAGCTAAAAATTTCAAAGATATAGCCATTCCTTCAAAAAGTGTTTTTCTCATCGAGTTGGAGCGTTTTTGATAAGGAGTGATAATAACTTTTGAATTTCATTCAGCTGGTTTCTGCTGTTGAAATATGTTGTTTAGGACATGATTCTGCACAATATATGTCAAAATTAGTGTAATCCAGCAACAAGTTTGAAAGATATAGCCATAGGGTCAAAAAGCGCTTATCTCAACGAGTTGGAGCGTTTTTGATTAGGAGTGGCAATAACTTTTGAATTTCATCAAGCTGGTTTCTGCTGTTGAAATATGTTGTTTAGGACATGATTCTGCACAATATAAGTGAAATTCAGTGTAATCCAGCTACAAGTTTGAAAGATATAGCCATAGGGTCAAAAAGCGCTTATCTCATCGAGTTGGAGCGTTTTTGATTAGGAGTGGCAGTAACTTTTGAATTTCATCAAGCTGGTTTCTGCTGTTGAAATATGTTGTTTAGGACATGATTCTGCACAACACATGTCAAATTTAGTGTAATCCCTCCACAGGTTCACAAGATATAGCCATTCGTTCAAAAACTGCTTATCTCACCGAGTTGGAGCGTTTTTGATAAGGAGTGATAATAACTTTTGAATTTCATTCAGCTGGTTTCTGCTGTTGAAATATGCTGTTTAGGACATGATTCTGCACAATATATGTCAAATTCAATGTAATCCAGCTACAAGTTTGAAAGATATAGCCATAGGGTCAAAAAGCGCTTATCTCAACGAGTTGGAGCGTTTTTTATTAGGAGTGGCAATAACTTTTGAATTTCATCAAGCTGGTTTCTACTGTTGAAATATGTTGTTTAGGACATGATTCTGCAAAATATATGTCAAATTTATTGTAATCCAGCTACAAGTTTGAAAGATATAGCCATAGGGTCAAAAGCGTTTATCTCAAAGAGTTGGAGCGTTTTTTATTAGGAGTGGCAATAACTTTTGAATATCATCAAGCTGGTTTCTGCTGTTGAAATTTGTTTTTTAGGACATGATTCTGCACAATATATGTCAAAATTAGTGTAATCCCTTCACAGGTTCACAAGATATAGCCATTCGTTCAAAAAGCGCTTATCTCATCGAGTTGGAGCGTTTTTGATTAGGAGTGGCAATAACTTTTGAATATCATCAAGCTGGTTTCTGCTGTTGAAATATGTTTTTTAGGACATGATTCTGCACAACATATGTCAACTTTAGTGTAATCCCTACACAGGTTCTCGAGATATAGCCATTCGTTCAAAAAGTGCTTATCTCACCGAGTTGAAGCGTTTTTGATTAGGAGTGGTTGTAACGTTTGAATTTCATCAAGCTGGTTTCTGCTGTTAAAATATGTTGTTTAGGACATGATTCTGCACAATATAAGTCAAATTCAGTGTAATCCAGTCACAAGTTTGAAAGATATAGCCATAAGGTTAAAAAGCGATTATCTCATCGAGTTGGAGCGTTTTTGATTAGGAGTGGCAATAACTTTTGAATTTCATCAAGCTGGTTTCTGCTGTTGAAATATGTAGTTTAGGACATGATTCTGCAAAATATATGTCAAATTTAGTGTAATTCAGCTAAAAATTCAAAAGATATAGCCATAGGGTCAAAAAGCTCTTATCTCATATAGTTGGAGCGTTTTTGATTAGGAGTGGCAATAACTTTTGAATTTCATCAAGCTGGTTTCTGCTGTTGAAATATGTTGTTTAGGACATGATTCTGCACAATATATGTCAAATCTAGTGTAATCCAGGAAAAAATTTAAAAGATATAGACATTCGTTCAAAAAGTGCTTTTCTAATCGAGTTGGAGCGTTTTTGATAAGGAGTGATTATAACTTTTGAATTTCATCAAGCTCGTTTCTGTAGTTGAAATATGTTGTTTAGGAAATGATTCTTCACAATATATGTCAAATTTAGTGTAGTCCCTTCACAAGTTCACAAGATATAGCCATTCTTTCAAAAAGTGCTTATCTCACCGAGTTGAAGCATTTTTGATTAGGAGTGGCAATTACGTTTGCATTTCATCAAGCTAGTTTCTTCTGTTGAAATATGTTGTTTAGGAAATGACTCTGCACAATATATGTCAAATCTAGAGTAATCCTTTCACAGGTTCATAGGATATAGCCATTCGTTCAAAAAGTGCTTATCTCACCGAGTAGAAGCGTTTTTGATTAGGAGTGATAATAACTTTTGAATTTCATTCAGCTGGTTTTTGCTGTTGAAATATGTTGTTTAGGACATGATTCTGCACAATATATGTCAAATATAGTGTAATCCAGCTACAAGTTTGAAAGATATAGCCATAGGGTCAAAAAGTGTTTATCTCACTGAGTTGAAGCTTTTTTGATAAAGAGTGTCAATAACTAAAGATTCCTTTCTAGCAGCTTGCTGGTGCTGAAATATGTTGAAAAGGGCTTGATTCTGCATAATATAAGTCAAAATCATTGTGATCCTGCAACATTTTGAAAAGATATAGCCATACGGTCAAAAAGTGTTTATCTCACTGAGTTGAAGCTTTTTTGATAAAGATTGTCAATAACTAAAGATTCCTTTCTAGCAGCTTGCTGGTGCTGAAATATGTTGAAAAGGGCTTTATTCTGCATAAAATAAGTCAAAATCATTGTGATCCTGCAACATTTTTAAAAAATATAGCCATACGGTCAAAAAGTGTTTATCTCACTGAGTTGAAGCTTTTTTGCAACAGAGTGTCAGTAACTAAAGATTCCTTTCTAGCAGCTTGCTGGTGCTGAAATATGTTGAAAAGGGCTTGATTCTGCATAATATAAGTCAAAATCATTGTGATCCTGCAACATTTTGAAAAGATATAGCCATACGGTCAAAAAGTGTTTATCTCACTGAGTTGAAGCTTTTTTGCAACAGAGTGTCAATAACTAAAGATTCCTTTCTAGCAGCTTGCTGGTGCTGAAATATGTTGAAAAGGGCTTGATTCTGCATAATATAAGTCAAAATCATTGTGATCCTGCAACATTTTGAAAAGATATAGCCATAGGGTCAAAAAGTTTTTATCTCACTGAGTTGAAGCTTTATTGCAACAGAGTGTCAATAACTAAAGATTCCTTTCTAGCAGCTTGCTGGTGCTGAAATATGTTGAAAAGGGCTTGATTCTGCATAATATAAGTCAAAATCATTGTGATCCTGCAACATTTTGAAAAGATATAGCCATACGGTCAAAAAGTGTTTATCTCACTGAGTTGAAGCTTTTTTGCAACAGAGTGTCAATAACTAAAGATTCCTTTCTAGCAGCTTGCTGGTGCTGAAATATGTTGAAAAGGGCTTGATTCTGCATAATATAAGTCAAAATCATTGTGATCCTGCAACATTTTGAAAAGATATAGCCATACGGTCAAAAAGTGTTTATCTCACTGAGTTGAAGCTTTTTTGCAACAGAGTGTCAATAACTAAAGATTCCTTTCTAGCAGCTTGCTGGTGCTGAAATATGTTGAAAAGGGCTTGATTCTGCATAATATAAGTCAAAATCATTGTGATCCTGCAACATTTTGAAAAGATATAGCCATAGGGTCAAAAAGTGTTTATCTCACTGAGTTGAAGCTTTTTTGATAAAGAGTGTCAATAACTAAAGATTCCTTTCTAGCAGCTTGCTGGTGCTGAAATATGTTGAAAAGGGCTTGATTCTGCATAAAATAAGTCAAAATCATTGTGATCCTGCCACATTTTGAAAAGATATAGCCATACGGTCAAAAAGTGTTTATCTCACTGAGTTGAAGCTTTTTTGATAAAGAGTGTCAATAACTAAAGATTCCTTTCTAGCAGCTTGCTGGTGCTGAAATATGTTGAAAAGGGCTTGATTCTGCATAATATAAGTCAAAATCATTGTGATCCTGCAACATTTTGAAAAGATATAGCCATACGGTCAAAAAGTGTTTATCTCACTGAGTTGAAGCTTTTTTGCAACAGAGTGTCAATAACTAAAGATTCCTTTCTAGCAGCTTGCTGGTGCTGAAATATGTTGAAAAGGGCTTGTTTCTGCATAATATAAGTCAAAATCATTGTGATCCTGCAACATTTTGAAAATATATAGCCATACGGTCAAAAAGTGTTTATCTCAATGAGTTGAAGCTTTTTTGATAAAGAGTGTCAATAACTAAAGATTCCTTTCTAGCAGCTTGCTGGTGCTGAAATATGTTGAAAAGGGCTTGATTCTGCATAATATAAGTCAAAATCATTGTGATCCTGCAACATTTTGAAAAGATATAGCCATACGGTCAAAAAGTGTTTATCTCACTGAGTTGAAGCTTTTTTGCAACAGAGTGTCAATAACTAAAGATTCCTTTCTAGCAGCTTGCTGGTGCTGAAATATGTTGAAAAGGGCTTGATTCTGCATAATATAAGTCAAAATCATTGTGATCCTGCAACATTTTGAAAAGATATAGCCATACGGTCAAAAAGTGTTTATCTCACTGAGTTGAAGCTTTTTTGCAACAGAGTGTCAATAACTAAAGATTCCTTACTAGCAGCTTGCTGGTGCTGAAATATGTTGAAAAGGGCTTGATTCTGCATAATATAAGTCAAAATCATTGTGATCCTGCAACATTTTGAAAAGATATAGCCATAGGGTCAAAAAGTGTTTATCTCACTGAGTTGAAGCTTTTTTGATAAAGAGTGTCAATAACTAAAGATTCCTTTCTAGCAGCTTGCTGGTGCTGAAATATGTTGAAAAGGGCTTGATTCTGCATAAAATAAGTCAAAATCATTGTGATCCTGCCACATTTTGAAAAGATATAGCCATACGGTCAAAAAGTGTTTATCTCACTGAGTTGAAGCTTTTTTGATAAAGAGTGTCAATAACTAAAGATTCCTTTCTAGCAGCTTGCTGGTGCTGAAATATGTTGAAAAGGGCTTGATTCTGCATAATATAAGTCAAAATCATTGTGATCCTGCAACATTTTGAAAAGATATAGCCATACGGTCAAAAAGTGTTTATCTCACTGAGTTGAAGCTTTTTTGCAACAGAGTGTCAATAACTAAAGATTCCTTTCTAGCAGCTTGCTGGTGCTGAAATATGTTGAAAAGGGCTTGTTTCTGCATAATATAAGTCAAAATCATTGTGATCCTGCAACATTTTGAAAAGATATAGCCATACGGTCAAAAAGTGTTTATCTCAATGAGTTGAAGCTTTTTTGATAAAGAGTGTCAATAACTAAAGATTCCTTTCTAGCAGCTTGCTGGTGCTGAAATATGTTGAAAAGGGCTTGATTCTGCATAATATAAGTCAAAATCATTGTGATCCTGCAACATTTTGAAAAGATATAGCCATACGGTCAAAAAGTGTTTATCTCACTGAGTTGAAGCTTTTTTGATAAAGAGTGTCAATAACTAAAGATTCCTTTCTAGCAGCTTGCTGGTGCTGAAATATGTTGAAAAGGGCTTGATTCTGCATAATATAAGTCAAAATCATTGTGATCCTGCAACATTTTGAAAAGATATAGCCATAGGGTCAAAAAGTGTTTATCTCACTGAGTTGAAGCTTTTTTGCAACAGAGTGTCAATAACTAAAGATTCCTTTCTAGCAGCTTGCTGGTGCTGAAATATGTTGAAAAGGGCTTGATTCTGCATAAAATAAGTCAAAATCATTGTGATCCTGCCACATTTTGAAAAGATATAGCCATACGGTCAAAAAGTGTTTATCTCACTGAGTTGAAGCTTTTTTGATAAAGAGTGTCAATAACTAAAGATTCCTTTCTAGCAGCATGCTGGTGCTGAAATATGTTGAAAAGGGCTTGATTCTGCATAATATAAGTCAAAATCATTGTGATCCTGGAACATTTTAAAAAGATATAGCCATACGGTCAAAAAGTGTTTATCTCACTGAGTTGAAGCTTTTTTGCAACAGAGTGTCAATAACTAAATATTCCTTTCTAGCAGCTTGCTGGTGCTGAAATATGTTGAAAAGGGCTTGATTCTGCATAATATAAGTCAAAATCATTGTGATCCTGCAACATTTTGAAAAGATATAGCCATTCGGTCAAAAAGTGTTTATCTTACTGAGTTGAAGCTTTTTTGATAAAGAGTGTCAATAACTAAAGATTCCTTTCTAGCAGCTTGCTGGTGCTGAAATATGTTGAAAAGGGCTTGATTCTGCATAATAAAAGTCAAAATCATTGTGATCCTGCAACATTTTGAAAAGATATAGCCATACGGTCAAAAAGTGTTTATCTCACTGAGTTGAAGCTTTTTTGCAACAGAGTGTCAATAACTAAAGATTCCTTTCTAGCAGCTTGCTGTTGCTGAATATGTTGAAAAGGGCTTGATTCTGCATAATATAAGTCAAAATCATTGTGATCCTGCACCATTTTAAAAAGATATAGCCATCTGGTCAAAAAGTGTTTATCTCACTGAGTTGAAGCTTTTTTGCAACAGAGTGTCAATAACTAAAGATTCCTTTCTAGCAGCTTGCTGGTGATGAAATATGTTGAAAAGGGCTTGATTTTGCATAATATAAGTCAAAATAATTGTGATCCTGCAACATTTTGAAAAGATATAGCCATACGGTCAAAAAGTGTTTATCTCACTGAGTTGAAGCTTTTTTGCAACAGAGTGTCAATAACTAAAGATTCCTTTCTAGCAGCTTGCTGGTGCTGAAATATGTTGAAAAGGGCTTGATTCTGCATAATATAAGTCAAAATCATTGTGATCCTGCAACATTTTGAAAAGATATAGCCATACGGTCAAAAAGTGTTTATCTCACTGAGTTGAAGATTTTTTGCAACAGAGTGTCAATAACTAAAGATTCCTTTCTAGCAGCTTGCTGGTGCTGAAATATGTTGAAAAGGGCTTTATTCTGCATAAAATAAGTCAAAATCATTGTGATCCTGCAACATTTTGAAAAGATATAGCCATACGGTCAAAAAGTGTTTATCTCACTGAGTTGAAGCTTTTTTGATAAAGAGTGTCAATAACTAAAGATTCCTTTCTAGCAGCTTGCTGGTGCTGAAATATGTTGAAAAGGGCTTGATTCTGCATAATATAAGTCAAAATCATTGTGATCCTGCAACATTTTGAAAAGATATAGCCATACGGTCAAAAAGTGTTTATCTCACTGAGTTGAAGCTTTTTTGCAACAGAGTGTCAATAACTAAAGATTCCTTTCTAGCAGCTTGCTGGTGCTGAAATATGTTGAAAAGGGCTTGATTCTGCATAATATAAGTCAAAATCATTGTGATCCTGGAACATTTTAAAAAGATATAGCCATACGGTCAAAAAGTGTTTATCTCACTGAGTTGAAGCTTTTTTGCAACAGAGTGTCAATAACTAAATATTCCTTTCTAGCAGCTTGCTGGTGCTGAAATATGTTGAAAAGGGCTTGATTCTGCATAATATAAGTCAAAATCATTGTGATCCTGCAACATTTTGAAAAGATATAGCCATTCGGTCAAAAAGTGTTTATCTTACTGAGTTGAAGCTTTTTTGATAAAGAGTGTCAATAACTAAAGATTCCTTTCTAGCAGCTTGCTGGTGCTGAAATATGTTGAAAAGGGCTTGATTCTGCATAATAAAAGTCAAAATCATTGTGATCCTGCAACATTTTGAAAAGATATAGCCATACGGTCAAAAAGTGTTTATCTCACTGAGTTGAAGCTTTTTTGCAACAGAGTGTCAATAACTAAAGATTCCTTTCTAGCAGCTTGCTGTTGCTGAATATGTTGAAAAGGGCTTGATTCTGCATAATATAAGTCAAAATCATTGTGATCCTGCACCATTTTAAAAAGATATAGCCATCTGGTCAAAAAGTGTTTATCTCACTGAGTTGAAGCTTTTTTGCAACAGAGTGTCAATAACTAAAGATTCCTTTCTAGCAGCTTGCTGGTGATGAAATATGTTGAAAAGGGCTTGATTTTGCATAATATAAGTCAAAATCATTGTGATCCTGCAACATTTTGAAAAGATATAGCCATACGGTCAAAAAGTGTTTATCTCACTGAGTTGAAGCTTTTTTGCAACAGAGTGTCAATAACTAAAGATTCCTTTCTAGCAGCTTGCTGGTGCTGAAATATGTTGAAAAGGGCTTGATTCTGCATAATATAAGTCAAAATCATTGTGATCCTGCAACATTTTGAAAAGATATAGCCATACGGTCAAAAAGTGTTTATCTCACTGAGTTGAAGATTTTTTGCAACAGAGTGTCAATAACTAAAGATTCCTTTCTAGCAGCTTGCTGGTGCTGAAATATGTTGAAAAGGGCTTTATTCTGCATAAAATAAGTCAAAATCATTGTGATCCTGCAACATTTTGAAAAGATATAGCCATACGGTCAAAAAGTGTTTATCTCACTGAGTTGAAGCTTTTTTGATAAAGAGTGTCAATAACTAAAGATTCCTTTCTAGCAGCTTGCTGGTGCTGAAATATGTTGAAAAGGGCTTGATTCTGCATAATATAAGTCAAAATCATTGTGATCCTGCAACATTTTGAAAAGATATAGCCATACGGTCAAAAAGTGTTTATCTCACTGAGTTGAAGCTTTTTTGCAACAGAGTGTCAATAACTAAAGATTCCTTTCTAGCAGCTTGCTGGTGCTGAAATATGTTGAAAAGGGCTTGATTCTGCATAATATAAGTCAAAATCATTGTGATCCTGCAACATTTTGAAAAGATATAGCCATACGGTCAAAAAGTGTTTATCTCACTGAGTTGAAGCTTTTTTGCAACAGAGTGTTAATAACTAAAGATTCCTTTCTAGCAGCTTGCTGGTGCTGAAATATGTTGAAAAGGGCTTGATTCTGCATAATATAAGTCAAAATCATTGTGATCCTGCAACATTTTGAAAAGATATAGCCATTCGGTCAAAAAGTGTTTATCTCACTGAGTTGAAGCTTTTTTGCAACAGAGTGTCAATAACTAAAGATTCCTTTCTAGCAGCTTGCTGGTGCTGAAATATGTTGAAAAGGGCTTGATTTTGCATAATATAAGTCAAAATCATTGTGATCCTGCAACATTTTAAAAAGATATAGCCATACGGTCAAAAAGTGTTTATCTCACTGAGTTGAAGCTTTTTTGCAACAGAGTGTCAATAACTAAAGATTCCTTTCTAGCAGCTTGCTGGTGCTGAAATATGTTGAAAAGGGCTTGATTCTGCATAATATAAGTCAAAATCATTGTGATCCTGCAACATTTTGAAAAGATATAGCCATACGGTCAAAAAGTGTTTATCTCACTGAGTTGAAGCTTTTTTGCAACAGAGTGTCAATAACTAAAGATTCCTTTCTAGCAGCTTGCTGGTGCTGAAATATGTTGAAAAGGGCTTGATTCTGCATAATATAAGTCAAAATCATTGTGATCCTGCAACATTTTGAAAAGATATAGCCATAGGGTCAAAAAGTGTTTATCTCACTGAGTTGAAGCTTTTTTGATAAAGAGTGTCAATAACTAAAGATTCCTTTCTAGCAGCTTGCTGGTGCTGAAATATGTTGAAAAGGGCTTGATTCTGCATAAAATAAGTCAAAATCATTGTGATCCTGCCACATTTTGAAAAGATATAGCCATACGGTCAAAAAGTGTTTATCTCACTGAGTTGAAGCTTTTTTGATAAAGAGTGTCAATAACTAAAGATTCCTTTCTAGCAGCTTGCTGGTGCTGAAATATGTTGAAAAGGGCTTGATTCTGCATAATATAAGTCAAAATCATTGTGATCCTGCAACATTTTGAAAAGATATAGCCATACGGTCAAAAAGTGTTTATCTCACTGAGTTGAAGCTTTTTTGCAACAGAGTGTCAATAACTAAAGATTCCTTTCTAGCAGCTTGCTGGTGCTGAAATATGTTGAAAAGGGCTTGTTTCTGCATAATATAAGTCAAAATCATTGTGATCCTGCAACATTTTGAAAATATATAGCCATACGGTCAAAAAGTGTTTATCTCAATGAGTTGAAGCTTTTTTGATAAAGAGTGTCAATAACTAAAGATTCCTTTCTAGCAGCTTGCTGGTGCTGAAATATGTTGAAAAGGGCTTGATTCTGCATAATATAAGTCAAAATCATTGTGATCCTGCAACATTTTGAAAAGATATAGCCATACGGTCAAAAAGTGTTTATCTCACTGAGTTGAAGCTTTTTTGCAACAGAGTGTCAATAACTAAAGATTCCTTTCTAGCAGCTTGCTGGTGCTGAAATATGTTGAAAAGGGCTTGATTCTGCATAATATAAGTCAAAATCATTGTGATCCTGCAACATTTTGAAAAGATATAGCCATACGGTCAAAAAGTGTTTATCTCACTGAGTTGAAGCTTTTTTGCAACAGAGTGTCAATAACTAAAGATTCCTTACTAGCAGCTTGCTGGTGCTGAAATATGTTGAAAAGGGCTTGATTCTGCATAATATAAGTCAAAATCATTGTGATCCTGCAACATTTTGAAAAGATATAGCCATAGGGTCAAAAAGTGTTTATCTCACTGAGTTGAAGCTTTTTTGATAAAGAGTGTCAATAACTAAAGATTCCTTTCTAGCAGCTTGCTGGTGCTGAAATATGTTGAAAAGGGCTTGATTCTGCATAAAATAAGTCAAAATCATTGTGATCCTGCCACATTTTGAAAAGATATAGCCATACGGTCAAAAAGTGTTTATCTCACTGAGTTGAAGCTTTTTTGATAAAGAGTGTCAATAACTAAAGATTCCTTTCTAGCAGCTTGCTGGTGCTGAAATATGTTGAAAAGGGCTTGATTCTGCATAATATAAGTCAAAATCATTGTGATCCTGCAACATTTTGAAAAGATATAGCCATACGGTCAAAAAGTGTTTATCTCACTGAGTTGAAGCTTTTTTGCAACAGAGTGTCAATAACTAAAGATTCCTTTCTAGCAGCTTGCTGGTGCTGAAATATGTTGAAAAGGGCTTGTTTCTGCATAATATAAGTCAAAATCATTGTGATCCTGCAACATTTTGAAAAGATATAGCCATACGGTCAAAAAGTGTTTATCTCAATGAGTTGAAGCTTTTTTGATAAAGAGTGTCAATAACTAAAGATTCCTTTCTAGCAGCTTGCTGGTGCTGAAATATGTTGAAAAGGGCTTGATTCTGCATAATATAAGTCAAAATCATTGTGATCCTGCAACATTTTGAAAAGATATAGCCATACGGTCAAAAAGTGTTTATCTCACTGAGTTGAAGCTTTTTTGATAAAGAGTGTCAATAACTAAAGATTCCTTTCTAGCAGCTTGCTGGTGCTGAAATATGTTGAAAAGGGCTTGATTCTGCATAATATAAGTCAAAATCATTGTGATCCTGCAACATTTTGAAAAGATATAGCCATACGGTCAAAAAGTGTTTATCTCACTGAGTTGAAGCTTTTTTTGCAACAGAGTGTCAATAACTAAAGATTCCTTTCTAGCAGCTTGCTGGTGCTGAAATATGTTGAAAAGGGCTTGATTCTGCATAATATAAGTCAAAATCATTGTGATCCTGCAACATTTTGAAAAGATATAGCCATAGGGTCAAAAAGTGTTTATCTCACTGAGTTGAAGCTTTTTTGCAACAGAGTGTCAATAACTAAAGATTCCTTTCTAGCAGCTTGCTGGTGCTGAAATATGTTGAAAAGGGCTTGATTCTGCATAAAATAAGTCAAAATCATTGTGATCCTGCCACATTTTGAAAAGATATAGCCATACGGTCAAAAAGTGTTTATCTCACTGAGTAAGCTTTTTTGATAAAGAGTGTCAATAACTAAAGATTCCTTTCTAGCAGCATGCTGGTGCTGAAATATGTTGAAAAGGGCTTGATTCTGCATAATATAAGTCAAAATCATTGTGATCCTGGAACATTTTAAAAAGATATAGCCATACGGTCAAAAAGTGTTTATCTCACTGAGTTGAAGCTTTTTTGCAACAGAGTGTCAATAACTAAAGATTCCTTTCTAGCAGCTTGCTGGTGCTGAAATATGTTGAAAAGGGCTTGATTCTGCATAATATAAGTCAAAATCATTGTGATCCTGCAACATTTTGAAAAGATATAGCCATTCGGTCAAAAAGTGTTTATCTTACTGAGTTGAAGCTTTTTTGATAAAGAGTGTCAATAACTAAAGATTCCTTTCTAGCAGCTTGCTGGTGCTGAAATATGTTGAAAAGGGCTTGATTCTGCATAATAAAAGTCAAAATCATTGTGATCCTGCAACATTTGGAAAAGATATAGCCATACGGTCAAAAAGTGTTTATCTCACTGAGTTGAAGCTTTTTTGCAACAGAGTGTCAATAACTAAAGATTCCTTTCTAGCAGCTTGCTGTTGCTGAATATGTTGAAAAGGGCTTGATTCTGCATAATATCAAGTCAAAATCATTGTGATCCTGCACCATTTTAAAAAGATATAGCCATCTGGTCAAAAAGTGTTTATCTCACTGAGTTGAAGCTTTTTTGCAACAGAGTGTCAATAACTAAAGATTCCTTTCTAGCAGCTTGCTGGTGATGAAATATGTTGAAAAGGGCTTGATTTTGCATAATATAAGTCAAAAATCATTGTGATCCTGCAACATTTTGAAAAGATATAGCCATACGGTCAAAAAGTGTTTATCTCACTGAGTTGAAGCTTTTTTGCAACAGAGTGTCAATAACTAAAGATTCCTTTCTAGCAGCTTGCTGGTGCTGAAATATGTTGAAAAGGGCTTGATTCTGCATAATATAAGTCAAAATCATTGTGATCCTGCAACATTTTGAAAAGATATAGCCATACGGTCAAAAAGTGTTTATCTCACTGAGTTGAAGATTTTTTGCAACAGAGTGTCAATAACTAAAGATTCCTTTCTAGCAGCTTGCTGGTGCTGAAATATGTTGAAAAGGGCTTTATTCTGCATAAAATAAGTCAAAATCATTGTGATCCTGCAACATTTTGAAAAGATATAGCCATACGGTCAAAAAGTGTTTATCTCACTGAGTTGAAGCTTTTTTGATAAAGAGTGTCAATAACTAAAGATTCCTTTCTAGCAGCTTGCTGGTGCTGAAATATGTTGAAAAGGGCTTGATTCTGCATAATATAAGTCAAAATCATTGTGATCCTGCAACATTTTGAAAAGATATAGCCATACGGTCAAAAAGTGTTTATCTCACTGAGTTGAAGCTTTTTTGCAACAGAGTGTCAATAACTAAAGATTCCTTTCTAGCAGCTTGCTGGTGCTGAAATATGTTGAAAAGGGCTTGATTCTGCATAATATAAGTCAAAATCATTGTGATCCTGCAACATTTTGAAAAGATATAGCCATACGGTCAAAAAGTGTTTATCTCACTGAGTTGAAGCTTTTTTGCAACAGAGTGTTAATAACTAAAGATTCCTTTCTAGCAGCTTGCTGGTGCTGAAATATGTTGAAAAGGGCTTGATTCTGCATAATATAAGTCAAAATCATTGTGATCCTGCAACATTTTGAAAAGATATAGCCATTCGGTCAAAAAGTGTTTATCTCACTGAGTTGAAGCTTTTTTGCAACAGAGTGTCAATAACTAAAGATTCCTTTCTAGCAGCTTGCTGGTGCTGAAATATGTTGAAAAGGGCTTGATTTTGCATAATATAAGTCAAAATCATTGTGATCCTGCAACATTTTAAAAAGATATAGCCATACGGTCAAAAAGTGTTTATCTCACTGAGTTGAAGCTTTTTTGCAACAGAGTGTCAATAACTAAAGATTCCTTTCTAGCAGCTTGCTGGTGCTGAAATATGTTGAAAAGGGCTTTATTCTGCATAAAATAAGTCAAAATCATTGTGATCCTGCAACATTTTGAAAAGATATAGCCATACGGTCAAAAAGTGTTTATCTCACTGAGTTGAAGCTTTTTTGATAAAGAGTGTCAATAACTAAAGATTCCTTTCTAGCAGCTTGCTGGTGCTGAAATATGTTGAAAAGGGCTTGATTCTGCATAATAAAAGTCAAAATCATTGTGATCCTGCAACATTTTGAAAAGATATAGCCATACGGTCAAAAAGTGTTTATCTCACTGAGTTGAAGCTTTTTTGCAACAGAGTGTCAATAACTAAAGATTCCTTTCTAGCAGCTTGCTGGTGCTGAATATGTTGAAAAGGGCTTGATTCTGCATAATATAAGTCAAAATCATTGTGATCCTGCACCATTTTAAAAAGATATAGCCATCTGGTCAAAAAGTGTTTATCTCACTGAGTTGAAGCTTTTTTGCAACAGAGTGTCAATAACTAAAGATTCCTTTCTAGCAGCTTGCTGGTGATGAAATATGTTGAAAAGGGCTTGATTTTGCATAATATAAGTCAAAATCATTGTGATCCTGCAACATTTTGAAAAGATATAGCCATACGGTCAAAAAGTGTTTATCTCACTGAGTTGAAGCTTTTTTGCAACAGAGTGTCAATAACTAAAGATTCCTTTCTAGCAGCTTGCTGGTGCTGAAATATGTTGAAAAGGGCTTGATTCTGCATAATATAAGTCAAAATCATTGTGATCCTGCAACATTTTGAAAAGATATAGCCATACGGTCAAAAAGGTTTTATCTCACTGAGTTGAAGCTTTTTTGATAAAGAGTGTCAATAACTAAAGATTCCTTTCTAGCAGCATGCTGGTGCTGAAATATGTTGAAAAGGGCTTGATTCTGCATAATATAAGTCAAAATCATTGTGATCCTGCAACATTTTAAAAAGATATAGCCATACGGTCAAAAAGTGTTTATCTCACTGAGTTGAAGATTTTTTGCAACAGAGTGTCAATAACTAAAGATTCCTTTCTAGCAGCTTGCTGGTGCTGAAATATGTTGAAAAGGGCTTTATTCTGCATAAAATAAGTCAAAATCATTGTGATCCTGCAACATTTTGAAAAGATATAGCCATACGGTCAAAAAGTGTTTATCTCACTGAGTTGAAGCTTTTTTGATAAAGAGTGTCAATAACTAAAGATTCCTTTCTAGCAGCTTGCTGGTGCTGAAATATGTTGAAAAGGGCTTGATTCTGCATAATATAAGTAAAAATCATTGTGATCCTGCAACATTTTGAAAAGATATAGCCATACGGTCAAAAAGTGTTTATCTCACTGAGTTGAAGCTTTTTTGCAACAGAGTGTCAATAACTAAAGATTCCTTTCTAGCAGCTTGCTGGTGCTGAAATATGTTGAAAAGGGCTTGATTCTGCATAATATAAGTCAAAATCATTGTGATCCTGCAACATTTTGAAAAGATATAGCCATACGGTCAAAAAGTGTTTATCTCACTGAGTTGAAGCTTTTTTGCAACAGAGTGTTAATAACTAAAGATTCCTTTCTAGCAGCTTGCTGGTGCTGAAATATGTTGAAAAGGGCTTGATTCTGCATAATATATTTCAAAATCATTGTGATCCTGCAACATTTTGAAAAGATATAGCCATTCGGTCAAAAAGTGTTTATCTCACTGAGTTGAAGCTTTTTTGCAACAGAGTGTCAATAACTAAAGATTCCTTTCTAGCAGCTTGCTGGTGCTGAAATATGTTGAAAAGGGCTTGATTTTGCATAATATAAGTCAAAATCATTGTGATCCTGCAACATTTTAAAAAGATATAGCCATACGGTCAAAAAGTGTTTATCTCACTGAGTTGAAGATTTTTTGCAACAGAGTGTCAATAACTAAAGATTCCTTTCTAGCAGCTTGCTGGTGCTGAAATATGTTGAAAAGGGCTTTATTCTGCATAAAATAAGTCAAAATCATTGTGATCCTGCAACATTTTGAAAAGATATAGCCATACGGTCAAAAAGTGTTTATCTCACTGAGTTGAAGCTTTTTTGATAAAGAGTGTCAATAACTAAAGATTCCTTTCTAGCAGCTTGCTGGTGCTGAAATATGTTGAAAAGGGCTTGATTCTGCATAATATAAGTCAAAATCATTGTGATCCTGCAACATTTTGAAAAGATATAGCCATACGGTCAAAAAGTGTTTATCTCACTGAGTTGAAGCTTTTTTGCAACAGAGTGTCAATAACTAAAGATTCGTTTCTAGCAGCTTGCTGGTGCTGAAATATGTTGAAAAGGGCTTGATTCTGCATAAAATAAGTCAAAATCATTGTGATCCTGCAACATTTTGAAAAGATATAGCCATACGGTCAAAAAGTGTTTATCTCACTGAGTTGAAGCTTTTTTGATAAAGAGTGTCAATAACTAAAGATTCCTTTCTAGCAGCTTGCTGGTGCTGAAATATGTTGAAAAGGGCTTGATTCTGCATAATATAAGTCAAAATCATTGTGATCCTGCAACATTTTGAAAAGATATAGCCATACGGTCAAAAAGTGTTTATCTCACTGAGTTGAAGCTTTTTTGCAACAGAGTGTCAATAACTAAAGATTCCTTTCTAGCAGCTTGCTGGTGCTGAAATATGTTGAAAAGGGCTTGATTCTGCATAATATAAGTCAAAATCATTGTGATCCTGCAACATTTTGAAAAGATATAGCCATACGGTCAAAAAGTGTCTATCTCACTGAGTTGAAGCTTTTTTGCAACAGAGTGTCAATAACTAAAGATTCCTTTCTAGCAGCTTGCTGGTGCTGAAATATGTTGAAAAGGGCTTGATTCTGCATAATATAAGTCAAAATCATTGTGATCCTGCAACATTTTGAAAAGATATAGCCATTCGGTCAAAAAGTGTTTATCTCACTGAGTTGAAGCTTTTTTGCAACAGAGTGTCAATAACTAAAGATTCCTTTCTAGCAGCTTACTGGTGCTGAAATATGTTGAAAAGGGCTTGATTTTGCATAATATAAGTCAAAATCATTGTGATCCTGCAACATTTTGAAAAGATATAGCCATACGGTCAAAAAGTGTTTATCTCACTGAGTTGAAGCTTTTTTGATAAAGAGTGTCAATAACTAAAGATTCCTTTCTAGCAGCTTGCTGGTGCTGAAATATGTTGAAAAGGGCTTGATTCTGCATAATATAAGTCAAAATCATTGTGATCCTGCAACATTTTGAAAAGATATAGCCATACGGTCAAAAAGTGTTTATCTCACTGAGTTGAAGCTTTTTTGATAAAGAGTGTCAATAACTAAAGATTCCTTTCTTGCAGCTTGCTGGTGCTGAAATATGTTGAAAAGGGCTTGATTCTGCATAATATAAGTCAAAATCATTGTGATCCTGCAACATTTTGAAAAGATATAGCCATACGGTCAAAAAGTGTTTATCTCACTGAGTTGAAGCTTTTTTGCAACAGAGTGTCAATAACTAAAGATTCCTTTCTAGCAGCTTGCTGGTGCTGAAATATGTTGAAAAGGGCTTGTTTCTGCATAATATAAGTCAAAATCATTGTGATCCTGCAACATTTTGAAAAGATATAGCCATACGGTCAAAAAGTGTTTATCTCACTGAGTTGAAGCTTTTTTGATAAAGAGTGTCAATAACTAAAGATTCCTTTCTAGCAGCTTGCTGGTGCTGAAATATGTTGAAAAGGGCTTGATTCTGCATAATATAAGTCAAAATCATTGTGATCCTGCAACATTTTAAAAAGATATAGCCATCTGGTCAAAAAGTGTTTATCTCACTGAGTTGAAGCTTTTTTGCAACAGAGTGTCAATAACTAAAGATTCCTTTCTAGCAGCTTGCTGGTGCTGAAATATGTTGAAAAGGGCTTGATTCTGCATAATATAAGTCAAAATCATTGTGATCCTGCAACATTTTGAAAAGATATAGCCATACGGTCAAAAAGTGTTTATCTCACTGAGTTGAAGCTTTTTTGATAAAGAGTGTCAATAACTAAAGATTCCTTTCTAGCAGCTTGCTGGTGCTGAAATATGTTGAAAAGGGCTTGATTTTGCATAATATAAGTCAAAATCATTGTGATCCTGCAACATTTTGAAAAGATATAGCCATACGGTCAAAAAGTGTTTATCTCACTGAGTTGAAGATTTTTTGCAACAGAGTGTCAATAACTAAAGATTCCTTTCTAGCAGCTTGCTGGTGTTGAAATATGTTGAAAAGGGCTTTATTCTGCATAAAATAAGTCAAAATCATTGTGATCCTGCAACATTTTGAAAAGATATAGCCATACGGTCAAAAAGTGTTTATCTCACTGAGTTGAAGCTTTTTTGATAAAGAGTGTCAATAACTAAAGATTCCTTTCTAGCAGCTTGCTGGTGCTGAAATATGTTGAAAAGGGCTTGATTCTGCATAATATAAGTCAAAATCATTGTGATCCTGCAACATTTTGAAATGATATAGCCATACGGTCAAAAAGTGTTTATCTCACTGAGTTGAAGCTTTTTTGATAAAGAGTGTCAATAACTAAAGATTCCTTTCTAGCAGCTTGCTGGTGCTGAAATATGTTGAAAAGGGCTTGATTCTGCATAATATAAGTCAAAATCATTGTGATCCTGCAACATTTTGAAAAGATATAGCCATACGCTCAAAAAGTGTTTATCTCACTGAGTTGAAGCTTTTTTGATAAAGAGTGTCAATAACTAAAGATTCCTTTCTAGCAGCATGCTGGTGCTGAAATATGTTGAAAAGGGCTTGATTCTGCATAATATAAGTCAAAATCATTGTGATCCTGGAACATTTTAAAAAGATATAGCCATACGGTCAAAAAGTGTTTATCTCACTGAGTTGAAGCTTTTTTGCAACAGAGTGTCAATAACTAAAGATTCCTTTCTAGCAGCTTGCTGGTGCTGAAATATGTTGAAAAGGGCTTGATTCTGCATAATATAAGTCAAAATCATTGTGATCCTGCAACATTTTGAAAAGATATAGCCATTCGGTCAAAAAGTGTTTATCTTACTGAGTTGAAGCTTTTTTGATAAAGAGTGTCAATAACTAAAGATTCCTTTCTAGCAGCTTGCTGGTGCTGAAATATGTTGAAAAGGGCTTGATTCTGCATAATAAAAGTCAAAATCATTGTGATCCTGCAACATTTTGAAAAGATATAGCCATACGGTCAAAAAGTGTTTATCTCACTGAGTTGAAGCTTTTTTGCAACAGAGTGTTAATAACTAAAGATTCCTTTCTAGCAGCTTGCTGGTGCTGAAATATGTTGAAAAGGGCTTGATTCTGCATAATATATTTCAAAATCATTGTGATCCTGCAACATTTTGAAAAGATATAGCCATTCGGTCAAAAAGTGTTTATCTCACTGAGTTGAAGCTTTTTTGCAACAGAGTGTCAATAACTAAAGATTCCTTTCTAGCAGCTTGCTGGTGCTGAAATATGTTGAAAAGGGCTTGATTTTGCATAATATAAGTCAAAATCATTGTGATCCTGCAACATTTTAAAAAGATATAGCCATACGGTCAAAAAGTGTTTATCTCACTGAGTTGAAGCTTTTTTGCAACAGAGTGTCAATAACTAAAGATTCCTTTCTAGCAGCTTGCTGGTGCTGAAATATGTTGAAAAGGGCTTGATTCTGCATAATATAAGTCAAAATCATTGTGATCCTGCAACATTTTGAAAAGATATAGCCATACGGTCAAAAAGTGTTTATCTCACTGAGTTGAAGATTTTTTGCAACAGAGTGTCAATAACTAAAGATTCCTTTCTAGCAGCTTGCTGGTGCTGAAATATGTTGAAAAGGGCTTGATTCTGCATAATATAAGTCAAAATCATTGTGATCCTGCAACATTTTGAAAAGATATAGCCATTCGGTCAAAAAGTGTTTATCTTACTGAGTTGAAGCTTTTTTGATAAAGAGTGTCAATAACTAAAGATTCCTTTCTAGCAGCTTGCTGGTGCTGAAATATGTTGAAAAGGGCTTGATTCTGCATAATAAAAGTCAAAATCATTGTGATCCTGCAACATTTTGAAAAGATATAGCCATACGGTCAAAAAGTGTTTATCTCACTGAGTTGAAGCTTTTTTGCAACAGAGTGTTAATAACTAAAGATTCCTTTCTAGCAGCTTGCTGGTGCTGAAATATGTTGAAAAGGGCTTGATTCTGCATAATATATTTCAAAATCATTGTGATCCTGCAACATTTTGAAAAGATATAGCCATTCGGTCAAAAAGTGTTTATCTCACTGAGTTGAAGCTTTTTTGCAACAGAGTGTCAATAACTAAAGATTCCTTTCTAGCAGCTTGCTGGTGCTGAAATATGTTGAAAAGGGCTTGATTTTGCATAATATAAGTCAAAATCATTGTGATCCTGCAACATTTTAAAAAGATATAGCCATACGGTCAAAAAGTGTTTATCTCACTGAGTTGAAGCTTTTTTGCAACAGAGTGTCAATAACTAAAGATTCCTTTCTAGCAGCTTGCTGGTGCTGAAATATGTTGAAAAGGGCTTGATTCTGCATAATATAAGTCAAAATCATTGTGATCCTGCAACATTTTGAAAAGATATAGCCATACGGTCAAAAAGTGTTTATCTCACTGAGTTGAAGATTTTTTGCAACAGAGTGTCAATAACTAAAGATTCCTTTCTAGCAGCTTGCTGGTGCTGAAATATGTTGAAAAGGGCTTGATTCTGCATAATATAAGTCAAAATCATTGTGATCCTGCAACATTTTGAAAAGATATAGCCATACGGTCAAAAAGTGTTTATCTCACTGAGTTGAAGCTTTTTTGCAACAGAGTGTCAATAACTAAAGATTCGTTTCTAGCAGCTTGCTGGTGCTGAAATATGTTGAAAAGGGCTTGATTCTGCATAAAATAAGTCAAAATCATTGTGATCCTGCAACATTTTGAAAAGATATAGCCATACGGTCAAAAAGTGTTTATCTCACTGAGTTGAAGCTTTTTTGATAAAGAGTGTCAATAACTAAAGATTCCTTTCTAGCAGCTTGCTGGTGCTGAAATATGTTGAAAAGGGCTTGATTCTGCATAATATAAGTCAAAATCATTGTGATCCTGCAACATTTTGAAAAGATATAGCCATACGGTCAAAAAGTGTTTATCTCACTGAGTTGAAGCTTTTTTGCAACAGAGTGTCAATAACTAAAGATTCCTTTCTAGCAGCTTGCTGGTGCTGAAATATGTTGAAAAGGGCTTGATTCTGCATAATATAAGTCAAAATCATTGTGATCCTGCAACATTTTGAAAAGATATAGCCATACGGTCAAAAAGTGTCTATCTCACTGAGTTGAAGCTTTTTTGCAACAGAGTGTCAATAACTAAAGATTCCTTTCTAGCAGCTTGCTGGTGCTGAAATATGTTGAAAAGGGCTTGATTCTGCATAATATAAGTCAAAATCATTGTGATCCTGCAACATTTTGAAAAGATATAGCCATTCGGTCAAAAAGTGTTTATCTCACTGAGTTGAAGCTTTTTTGCAACAGAGTGTCAATAACTAAAGATTCCTTTCTAGCAGCTTACTGGTGCTGAAATATGTTGAAAAGGGCTTGATTCTGCATAATATAAGTCAAAATCATTGTGATCCTGCAACATTTTGAAAAGATATAGCCATACGGTCAAAAAGTGTTTATCTCACTGAGTTGAAGCTTTTTTGATAAAGAGTGTCAATAACTAAAGATTCCTTTCTAGCAGCTTGCTGGTGCTGAAATATGTTGAAAAGGGCTTGATTCTGCATAATATAAGTCAAAATCATTGTGATCCTGCAACATTTTGAAAAGATATAGCCATACGGTCAAAAAGTGTTTATCTCACTGAGTTGAAGCTTTTTTGATAAAGAGTGTCAATAACTAAAGATTCCTTTCTTGCAGCTTGCTGGTGCTGAAATATGTTGAAAAGGGCTTGATTCTGCATAATATAAGTCAAAATCATTGTGATCCTGCAACATTTTGAAAAGATATAGCCATACGGTCAAAAAGTGTTTATCTCACTGAGTTGAAGCTTTTTTGCAACAGAGTGTCAATAACTAAAGATTCCTTTCTAGCAGCTTGCTGGTGCTGAAATATGTTGAAAAGGGCTTGTTTCTGCATAATATAAGTCAAAATCATTGTGATCCTGCAACATTTTGAAAAGATATAGCCATACGGTCAAAAAGTGTTTATCTCACTGAGTTGAAGCTTTTTTGATAAAGAGTGTCAATAACTAAAGATTCCTTTCTAGCAGCTTGCTGGTGCTGAAATATGTTGAAAAGGGCTTGATTCTGCATAATATAAGTCAAAATCATTGTGATCCTGCAACATTTTAAAAAGATATAGCCATCTGGTCAAAAAGTGTTTATCTCACTGAGTTGAAGCTTTTTTGCAACAGAGTGTCAATAACTAAAGATTCCTTTCTAGCAGCTTGCTGGTGCTGAAATATGTTGAAAAGGGCTTGATTCTGCATAATATAAGTCAAAATCATTGTGATCCTGCAACATTTTGAAAAGATATAGCCATACGGTCAAAAAGTGTTTATCTCACTGAGTTGAAGCTTTTTTGATAAAGAGTGTCAATAACTAAAGATTCCTTTCTAGCAGCTTGCTGGTGCTGAAATATGTTGAAAAGGGCTTGATTTTGCATAATATAAGTCAAAATCATTGTGATCCTGCAACATTTTGAAAAGATATAGCCATACGGTCAAAAAGTGTTTATCTCACTGAGTTGAAGATTTTTTGCAACAGAGTGTCAATAACTAAAGATTCCTTTCTAGCAGCTTGCTGGTGTTGAAATATGTTGAAAAGGGCTTTATTCTGCATAAAATAAGTCAAAATCATTGTGATCCTGCAACATTTTGAAAAGATATAGCCATACGGTCAAAAAGTGTTTATCTCACTGAGTTGAAGCTTTTTTGATAAAGAGTGTCAATAACTAAAGATTCCTTTCTAGCAGCTTGCTGGTGCTGAAATATGTTGAAAAGGGCTTGATTCTGCATAATATAAGTCAAAATCATTGTGATCCTGCAACATTTTGAAATGATATAGCCATACGGTCAAAAAGTGTTTATCTCACTGAGTTGAAGCTTTTTTGATAAAGAGTGTCAATAACTAAAGATTCCTTTCTAGCAGCTTGCTGGTGCTGAAATATGTTGAAAAGGGCTTGATTCTGCATAATATAAGTCAAAATCATTGTGATCCTGCAACATTTTGAAAAGATATAGCCATACGCTCAAAAAGTGTTTATCTCACTGAGTTGAAGCTTTTTTGCAACAGAGTGTCAATAACTAAAGATTCCTTTCTAGCAGCTTGCTGGTGCTGAAATATGTTGAAAAGGGCTTGATTCTGCATAATATAAGTCAAAATCATTGTGATCCTGCAACATTTTGAAAAGATATAGCCATACGGTCAAAAAGTGTTTATCTCACTGAGTTGAAGCTTTTTTGCAACAGAGTGTCAATAACTAAAGATTCCTTTCTAGCAGCTTGCTGGTGCTGAAATATGTTGAAAAGGGCTTGATTCTGCATAATATAAGTCAAAATCATTGTGATCCTGCAACATTTTGAAAAGATATAGCCATACGGTCAAAAAGTGTTTATCTCACTGAGTTGAAGCTTTTTTGATAAAGAGTGTCAATAACTAAAGATTCCTTTCTAGCAGCTTGCTGGTGCTGAAATATGTTGAAAAGGGCTTGATTCTGCATAATATAAGTCAAAATCATTGTGATCCTGCAACATTTTGAAAAGATATAGCCATACGGTCAAAAAGTGTTTATCTCACTGAGTTGAAGCTTTTTTGCAACAGAGTGTCAATAACTAAATATTCCTTTCTAGCAGCTTGCTGGTGCTGAAATATGTTGAAAAGGGCTTGATTCTGCATAATATAAGTCAAAATCATTGTGATCCTGCAACATTTTGAAAAGATATAGCCATACGGTCAAAAAGTGTTTATCTCACTGAGTTGAAGCTTTTTTGATAAAGAGTGTCAATAACTAAAGATTCCTTTCTAGCAGCTTGCTGGTGCTGAAATATGTTGAAAAGGGCTTGATTCTGCATAATATAAGTCAAAATCATTGTGATCCTGCAACATTTTGAAAAGATATAGCCATACGGTCAAAAAGTGTTTATCTCACTGAGTTGAAGCTTTTTTGCAACAGAGTGTCAATAACTAAAGATTCCTTTCTAGCAGCTTGCTGGTGCTGAAATATGTTGAAAAGGGCTTGATTCTGCATAATATAAGTCAAAATCATTGTGATCCTGCAACATTTTGAAAAGATATAGCCATACGGTCAAAAAGTGTTTATCTCACTGAGTTGAAGCTTTTTTGCAACAGAGTGTCAATAACTAAAGATTCCTTTCTAGCAGCTTGCTGGTGCTGAAATATGTTGAAAAGGGCTTGATTCTGCATAATATAAGTCAAAATCATTGTGATCCTGCAACATTTTGAAAAGATATAGCCATACGGTCAAAAAGTGTTTATCTCACTGAGTTGAAGCTTTTTTGCAACAGAGTGTCAATAACTAAAGATTCCTTTCTAGCAGCTTGCTGGTGCTGAAATATGTTGAAAAGGGCTTGATTCTGCATAATATAAGTCAAAATCATTGTGATCCTGCAACATTTTGAAAAGATATAGCCATACGGTCAAAAAGTGTTTATCTCACTGAGTTGAAGCTTTTTTGCAACAGAGTGTCAATAACTAAAGATTCCTTTCTAGCAGCTTGCTGGTGCTGAAATATGTTGAAAAGGGCTTGATTCTGCATAATATAAGTCAAAATCATTGTGATCCTGCAACATTTTGAAAAGATATAGCCATACGGTCAAAAAGTGTTTATCTCACTGAGTTGAAGCTTTTTTGATAAAGAGTGTCAATAACTAAAGATTCCTTTCTAGCAGCTTGCTGGTGCTGAAATATGTTGAAAAGGGCTTGATTCTGCATAATATAAGTCAAAATCATTGTGATCCTGCAACATTTTGAAAAGATATAGCCATACGGTCAAAAAGTGTTTATCTCACTGAGTTGAAGCTTTTTTGCAACAGAGTGTCAATAACTAAAGATTCCTTTCTAGCAGCTTGCTGGTGCTGAAATATGTTGAAAAGGGCTTGATTCTGCATAATATAAGTCAAAATCATTGTGATCCTGCAACATTTTGAAAAGATATAGCCATACGGTCAAAAAGTGTTTATCTCACTGAGTTGAAGCTTTTTTGCAACAGAGTGTCAATAACTAAAGATTCCTTTCTAGCAGCTTGCTGGTGCTGAAATATGTTGAAAAGGGCTTGATTCTGCATAATATAAGTCAAAATCATTGTGATCCTGCAACATTTTGAAAAGATATAGCCATACGGTCAAAAAGTGTTTATCTCACTGAGTTGAAGCTTTTTTGCAACAGAGTGTCAATAACTAAAGATTCCTTTCTAGCAGCTTGCTGGTGCTGAAATATGTTGAAAAGGGCTTGATTCTGCATAATATAAGTCAAAATCATTGTGATCCTGCAACATTTTGAAAAGATATAGCCATACGGTCAAAAAGTGTTTATCTCACTGAGTTGAAGCTTTTTTGCAACAGAGTGTCAATAACTAAAGATTCCTTTCTAGCAGCTTGCTGGTGCTGAAATATGTTGAAAAGGGGCTTGATTCTGCATAATATAAGTCAAAATCATTGTGATCCTGCAACATTTTGAAAAGATATAGCCATACGGTCAAAAGTGTTTATCTCACTGAGTTGAAGCTTTTTTGCAACAGAGTGTCAATAACTAAATATTCCTTTCTAGCAGCTTGCTGGTGCTGAAATATGTTGAAAAGGGCTTGATTCTGCATAATATAAGTCAAATTCATTGTGATCCTGCAAGATTTTGAAAAGATATAGCCATACGGTCAAAAAGTGTTTATCTCACTAAGTTGAAGCTTTTTTGATAAAGAGTGTCAATAACTAAAGATTCCTTTCTAGCAGCTTGCTGGTGCTGAAATATGTTGAAAAGGGCTTGATTCTGCATAATATAAGTCAAAATCATTGTGATCCTGCAACATTTTGAAAAGATATAGCCATACGGCCAAAAAGTGTTTATCTCACTGAGTTGAAGCTTTTTTGATAAAGAGTGTCAATAACTAAAGATTCCTTTCTAGCAGCTTGCTGGTGCTGAAATATGTTGAAAAGGGCTTGATTCTGCATAATATAAGTCAAAATTATTGTGATCCTGCAACATTTTGAAAAGATATAGCCATACGGTCAAAAAGTGTTTATCTCACTGAGTTGAAGCTTTTTTGATAAAGAGTGTCAATAACTAAAGATTCCTTTCTAGCAGCTTGCTGGTGCTGAAATATGTTGAAAAGGGCTTGATTCTGCATAATATAAGTCAAAATCATTGTGATCCTGCAACATTTTGAAAAGATATAGCCATACGGTCAAAAAGTGTTTATCTCACTGAGTTGAAGCTTTTTTGATAAAGAGTGTCAATAACTAAAGATTCCTTTCTAGCAGCTTGCTGGTGCTGAAATATGTTGAAAAGGGCTTGATTCTGCATAATATAAGTCAAAATCATTGTGATCCTGCAACATTTTGAAAAGATATAGCCATACGGTCAAAAAGTGTTTATCTCACTGAGTTGAAGCTTTTTGCAACAGAGTGTCAATAACTAAAGATTCCTTTCTAGCAGCTTGCTGGTGCTGAAATATGTTGAAAAGGGCTTGATTCTGCATAATATAAGTCAAAATCATTGTGATCCTGCAACATTTTGAAAAGATATAGCCATACGGTCAAAAAGTGTTTATCTCACTGAGTTGAAGCTTTTTTGCAACAGAGTGTCAATAACTAAAGATTCCTTTCTAGCAGCTTGCTGGTGCTGAAATATGTTGAAAAGGGCTTGATTCTGCATAATATAAGTCAAAATCATTGTGATCCTGCAACATTTTGAAAAGATATAGCCATACGGTCAAAAAGTGTTTATCTCACTGAGTTGAAGCTTTTTTGATAAAGAGTGTCAATAACTAAAGATTCCTTTCTAGCAGCTTGCTGGTGCTGAAATATGTTGAAAAGGGCTTGATTCTGCATAATATAAGTCAAAATCATTGTGATCCTGCAACATTTTGAAAAGATATAGCCATACGCTCAAAAAGTGTTTATCTCACTGAGTTGAAGCTTTTTTGCAACAGAGTGTCAATAACTAAAGATTCCTTTCTAGCAGCTTGCTGGTGCTGAAATATGTTGAAAAGGGCTTGATTCTGCATAATATAAGTCAAAATCATTGTGATCCTGCAACATTTTGAAAAGATATAGCCATACGGTCAAAAAGTGTTTATCTCACTGAGTTGAAGCTTTTTTGATAAAGAGTGTCAATAACTAAAGATTCCTTTCTAGCAGCTTGCTGGTGCTGAAATATGTTGAAAAGGGCTTGATTCTGCATAATATAAGTCAAAATCATTGTGATCCTGCAACATTTTGAAAAGATATAGCCATACGGTCAAAAAGTGTTTATCTCACTGAGTTGAAGCTTTTTTGCAACAGAGTGTCAATAACTAAAGATTCCTTTCTAGCAGCTTGCTGGTGCTGAAATATGTTGAAAAGGGCTTGATTCTGCATAATATAAGTCAAAATCATTGTGATCCTGCAACATTTTGAAAAGATATAGCCATACGGTCAAAAAGTGTTTATCTCACTGAGTTGAAGCTTTTTTGCAACAGAGTGTCAATAACTAAAGATTCCTTTCTAGCAGCTTGCTGGTGCTGAAATATGTTGAAAAGGGCTTGATTCTGCATAATATAAGTCAAAATCATTGTGATCCTGCAACATTTTGAAAAGATATAGCCATACGGTCAAAAAGTGTTTATCTCACTGAGTTGAAGCTTTTTTGCAACAGAGTGTCAATAACTAAAGATTCCTTTCTAGCAGCTTGCTGGTGCTGAAATATGTTGAAAAGGACTTGATTCTGCATAATATAAGTCAAAATCATTGTGATCCTGCAACATTTTGAAAAGATATAGCCATACGGTCAAAAAGTGTTTATCTCACTGAGTTGAAGCTTTTTTGCAACAGAGTGTCAATAACTAAAGATTCCTTTCTAGCAGCTTGCTGGTGCTGAAATATGTTGAAAAGGGCTTGATTCTGCATAATATAAGTCAAAATCATTGTGATCCTGCAACATTTTGAAAAGATATAGCCATACGGTCAAAAAGTGTTTATCTCACTGAGTTGAAGCTTTTTTGCAACAGAGTGTCAATAACTAAAGATTCCTTTCTAGCAGCTTGCTGGTGCTGAAATATGTTGAAAAGGGCTTGATTCTGCATAATATAAGTCAAAATCATTGTGATCCTGCAACATTTTGAAAAGATATAGCCATACGGTCAAAAAGTGTTTATCTCACTGAGTTGAAGCTTTTTTGCAACAGAGTGTCAATAACTAAAGATTCCTTTCTAGCAGCTTGCTGGTGCTGAAATATGTTGAAAAGGGCTTGATTCTGCATAATATAAGTCAAAATCATTGTGATCCTGCAACATTTTGAAAAGATATAGCCATACGGTCAAAAAGTGTTTATCTCACTGAGTTGAAGCTTTTTTGCAACAGAGTGTCAATAACTAAAGATTCCTTTCTAGCAGCTTGCTGGTGCTGAAATATGTTGAAAAGGGCTTGATTCTGCATAATATAAGTCAAAATCATTGTGATCCTGCAAACATTTTGAAAAGATATAGCCATACGGTCAAAAAGTGTTTATCTCACTGAGTTGAAGCTTTTTTGCAACAGAGTGTCAATAACTAAAGATTCCTTTCTAGCAGCTTGCTGGTGCTGAAATATGTTGAAAAGGGCTTGATTCTGCATAATATAAGTCAAAATCATTGTGATCCTGCAACATTTTGAAAAGATATAGCCATACGGTCAAAAAGTGTTTATCTCACTGAGTTGAAGCTTTTTTGCAACAGAGTGTCAATAACTAAATATTCCTTTCTAGCAGCTTGCTGGTGCTGAAATATGTTGAAAAGGGCTTGATTCTGCATAATATAAGTCAAAATCATTGTGATCCTGCAACATTTTGAAAAGATATAGCCATACGGTCAAAAAGTGTTTATCTCACTGAGTTGAAGCTTTTTTGATAAAGAGTGTCAATAACTAAAGATTCCTTTCTAGCAGCTTGCTGGTGCTGAAATATGTTGAAAAGGGCTTGATTCTGCATAATATAAGTCAAAATTATTGTGATCCTGCAACATTTTGAAAAGATATAGCCATACGGTCAAAAAGTGTTTATCTCACTGAGTTGAAGCTTTTTTGATAAAGAGTGTCAATAACTAAAGATTCCTTTCTAGCAGCTTGCTGGTGCTGAAATATGTTGAAAAGGGCTTGATTCTGCATAATATAAGTCAAAATCATTGTGATCCTGCAACATTTTGAAAAGATATAGCCATACGGTCAAAAAGTGTTTATCTCACTGAGTTGAAGCTTTTTTGATAAAGAGTGTCAATAACTAAAGATTCCTTCTAGTAGCAGCTTGCTGGTGCTGAAATATGTTGAAAAGGGCTTGATTCTGCATAATATAAGTCAAAATCATTGTGATCCTGCAACATTTTGAAAAGATATAGCCATACGGTCAAAAAGTGTTTATCTCACTGAGTTGAAGCTTTTTTGATAAAGAGTGTCAATAACTAAAGATTCCTTTCTAGCAGCTTGCTGGTGCTGAAATATGTTGAAAAGGGCTTGATTCTGCATAATATAAGTCAAAATCATTGTGATCCTGCAACATTTTGAAAAGATATAGCCATACGGTCAAAAAGTGTTTATCTCACTGAGTTGAAGCTTTTTTGCAACAGAGTGTCAATAACTAAAGATTCCTTTCTAGCAGCTTGCTGGTGCTGAAATATGTTGAAAAGGGCTTGATTCTGCATAATATAAGTCAAAATCATTGTGATCCTGCAACATTTTGAAAAGATATAGCCATACGGTCAAAAAGTGTTTATCTCACTGAGTTGAAGCTTTTTGATAAAGAGTGTCAATAACTAAAGATTCCTTTCTAGCAGCTTGCTGGTGCTGAAATATGTTGAAAAGGGCTTGATTCTGCATAATATAAGTCAAAATCATTGTGATCCTGCAACATTTTGAAAAGATATAGCCATACGGTCAAAAAGTGTTTATCTCACTGAGTTGAAGCTTTTTTGATAAAGAGTGTCAATAACTAAAGATTCCTTTCTAGCAGCTTGCTGGTGCTGAAATATGTTGAAAAGGGCTTGATTCTGCATAATATAAGTCAAAATCATTGTGATCCTGCAACATTTTGAAAAGATATAGCCATTACGGTCAAAAAGTGTTAATCTCACTGAGTTGAAGCTTTTTTGCAACAGAGTGTCAATAACTAAATATTCCTTTCTAGCAGCTTGCTGGTGCTGAAATATGTTGAAAAGGGCTTGATTCTGCATAATATAAGTCAAATTCATTGTGATCCTGCAACATTTTGAAAAGATATAGCCATACGGTCAAAAAGTGTTTATCTCACTGAGTTGAAGCTTTTTTGCAACAGAGTGTCAATAACTAAAGATTCCTTTCTAGCAGCTTGCTGGGTGCTGAAATATGTTGAAAAGGGCTTGATTCTGCATAATATAAGTCAAAATCATTGTGATCCTGCAACATTTTGAAAAGATATAGCCATACGGTCAAAAAGTGTTTATCTCACTGAGTTGAAGCTTTTTTGCAACAGAGTGTCAATAACTAAAGATTCCTTTCTAGCAGCTTGCTGGTGCTGAAATATGTTGAAAAGGGCTTGATTCTGCATAGTATAAGTCAAATTCATTGTGATCCTGCAACATTTTGAAAAGATATAGCCATACGGTCAAAAAGTGTTTATCTCACTGAGTTGAAGCTTTTTTGCAACAGAGTGTCAATAACTAAAGATTCCTTTCTAGCAGCTTGCTGGTGCTGAAATATGTTGAAAAGGGCTTGATTCTGCATAATATAAGTCAAAATCATTGTGATCCTGCAACATTTTGAAAAGATATAGCCATACGGTCAAAAAGTGTTTATCTCACTGAGTTGAAGCTTTTTGCAACAGAGTGTCAATAACTAAAGATTCCTTTCTAGCAGCTTGCTGGTGCTGAAATATGTTGAAAAGGGCTTGATTCTGCATAATATAAGTCAAAATCATTGTGATCCTGCAACATTTTGAAAAGATATAGCCATACGGTCAAAAAGTGTTTATCTCACTGAGTTGAAGCTTTTTTGCAACAGAGTGTCAATAACTAAAGATTCCTTTCTAGCAGCTTGCTGGTGCTGAAATATGTTGAAAAGGGCTTGATTCTGCATAATATAAGTCAAAATCATTGTGATCCTGCAACATTTTGAAAAGATATAGCCATACGGTCAAAAAGTGTTTATCTCACTGAGTTGAAGCTTTTTTGCAACAGAGTGTCAATAACTAAAGATTCCTTTCTAGCAGCTTGCTGGTGCTGAAATATGTTGAAAAGGGCTTGATTCTGCATAATATAAGTCAAAATCATTGTGATCCTGCAACATTTTGAAAAGATATAGCCATACGGTCAAAAAGTGTTTATCTCACTGAGTTGAAGCTTTTTTGCAACAGAGTGTCAATAACTAAAGATTCCTTTCTAGCAGCTTGCTGGTGCTGAAATATGTTGAAAAGGGCTTGATTCTGCATAATATAAGTCAAATTCATTGTGATCCTGCAACATTTTGAAAAGATATAGCCATACGGTCAAAAAGTGTTTATCTCACTGAGTTGAAGCTTTTTTGCAACAGAGTGTCAATAACT
>NC_141292.1:0-2500 GCF_037954325.1 Fistularia commersonii
AACCCTAACCCTAACCCTAACCCTAACCCTAACCCTAACCCTAACCCTAACCCTAACCCTAACCCTAACCCTAACCCTAACCCTAACCCTAACCCTAACCCTAACCCTAACCCTAACCCTAACCCTAACCCTAACCCTAACCCTAACCCTAACCCTAACCCTAACCCTAACCCTAACCCTAACCCTAACCCTCCTAACCCTAACCCTAACCCTAACCCTAACCCTAACCCTAACCCTAACCCTAACCCTAACCCTAACCCTAACCCTAACCCTAACCCTAACCCTAACCCTAACCCTAACCCTAACCCTAACCCTAACCCTAACCCTAACCCTAACCCTAACCCTAACCCTAACCCTAACCCTAACCCTAACCCTAACCCTAACCCTAACCCTAACCCTAACCCTAACCCTAACCCTAACCCTAACCCTAACCCTAACCCTAACCCTAACCCTAACCCTAACCCTAACCCTAACCCTAACCCTAACCCTAACCCTAACCCTAACCCTAACCCTAACCCTAACCCTAACCCTAACCCTAACCCTAACCCTAACCCTAACCCTAACCCTAACCCTAACCCTAACCCTAACCCTAACCCTAACCCTAACCCTAACCCTAACCCTAACCCTAACCCTAACCCTAACCCTAACCCTAACCCTAACCCTAACCCTAACCCTAACCCTAACCCTAACCCTAACCCTAACCCTAACCCTAACCCTAACCCTAACCCTAACCCTAACCCTAACCCTAACCCTAACCCTAACCCTAACCCTAACCCTAACCCTAACCCTAACCCTAACCCTAACCCTAACCCTAACCCTAACCCTAACCCTAACCCTAACCCTAACCCTAACCCTAACCCTAACCCTAACCCTAACCCTAACCCTAACCCTAACCCTAACCCTAACCCTAACCCTAACCCTAACCCTAACCCTAACCCTAACCCTAACCCTAACCCTAACCCTAACCCTAACCCTAACCCTAACCCTAACCCTAACCCTAACCCTAACCCTAACCCTAACCCTAACCCTAACCCTAACCCTAACCCTAACCCTAACCCTAACCCTAACCCTAACCCTAACCCTAACCCTAACCCTAACCCTAACCCTAACCCTAACCCTAACCCTAACCCTAACCCTAACCCTAACCCTAACCCTAACCCTAACCCTAACCCTAACCCTAACCCTAACCCTAACCCTAACCCTAACCCTAACCCTAACCCTAACCCTAACCCTAACCCTAACCCTAACCCTAACCCTAACCCTAACCCTAACCCTAACCCTAACCCTAACCCTAACCCTAACCCTAACCCTAACCCTAACCCTAACCCTAACCCTAACCCTAACCCTAACCCTAACCCTAACCCTAACCCTAACCCTAACCCTAACCCTAACCCTAACCCTAACCCTAACCCTAACCCTAACCCTAACCCTAACCCTAACCCTAACCCTAACCCTAACCCTAACCCTAACCCTAACCCTAACCCTAACCCTAACCCTAACCCTAACCCTAACCCTAACCCTAACCCTAACCCTAACCCTAACCCTAACCCTAACCCTAACCCTAACCCTAACCCTAACCCTAACCCTAACCCTAACCCTAACCCTAACCCTAACCCTAACCCTAACCCTAACCCTAACCCTAACCCTAACCCTAACCCTAACCCTAACCCTAACCCTAACCCTAACCCTAACCCTAACCCTAACCCTAACCCTAACCCTAACCCTAACCCTAACCCTAACCCTAACCCTAACCCTAACCCTAACCCTAACCCTAACCCTAACCCTAACCCTAACCCTAACCCTAACCCTAACCCTAACCCTAACCCTAACCCTAACCCTAACCCTAACCCTAACCCTAACCCTAACCCTAACCCTAACCCTAACCCTAACCCTAACCCTAACCCTAACCCTAACCCTAACCCTAACCCTAACCCTAACCCTAACCCTAACCCTAACCCTAACCCTAACCCTAACCCTAACCCTAACCCTAACCCTAACCCTAACCCTAACCCTAACCCTAACCCTAACCCTAACCCTAACCCTAACCCTAACCCTAACCCTAACCCTAACCCTAACCCTAACCCTAACCCTAACCCTAACCCTAACCCTAACCCTAACCCTAACCCTAACCCTAACCCTAACCCTAACCCTAACCCTAACCCTAACCCTAACCCTAACCCTAACCCTAACCCTAACCCTAACCCTAACCCTAACCCTAACCCTAACCCTAACCCTAACCCTAACCCTAACCCTAACCCTAACCCTAACCCTAACCCTAACCCTAACCCTAACCCTAACCCTAACCCTAACCCTAACCCTAACCCTAACCCTAACCCTAACCCTAACCCTAACCCTAACCCTAACCCTAACCCTAACCCTAACCCTAACCCTAACCCTAACCCTAACCCTAACCCTAACCCTAACCCTAACCCTAACCCTAACCCTAACCCTAACCCTAACCCTAACCCTAACCCTAACCCTAACCCTAACCCTAACCCTA